>NW_027658384.1:0-315037 GCF_041902795.1 Electrophorus electricus | reverse complement strand
ATGTCGAACTTACCATTTATCAGTCAAATCAATTATAAAACATTTATGTTTCTCAACCCACAGCAGCACCTGGGGGCAGAGCTCCAGGTGCCCGTGCAGCTGGCTGCGGTCCATGTGCAGGGTCAGGAACCTCTCAGTGCCTCCATGCTGGCTGCTGCACCTCCACAGGAGCAGAAGCAGATACTGGGTGAGCGTCTGTTTCCCCTGATCCAGAACATGCAGCCCACCCTTGCAGGGAAGATCACGGGTCTGTTCCTGGAACTGGACAACTCGGAGCTACTGCATATGCTGGAGTCTCCTGAGTCTCTGCACCCTAAGGTGGATGAGGCAGTCGCTGTGCTCCAGGACCAGTGCGCGCAGGAAGCCGCTCAAAAACTTTAACCAGTGCTGCGCTTCTGGCTGTCTAATGGAAGAATAAGCAGTAAAAAAAAATAACATTTTAACTGAAAAAAATAAACATTGAAACTGAAATGCATTGAACATTGAAATATTTTTGCCATGTCTGTAGACATCAAGCCTGTAAGGGTTGGCACCAGGCCGAGGCCCCCTCGACCAGAGGGAGGCGTCGAGTCAACCACGCCACTGATCAGGATCAACACCCAACAGCTGGGCTAGACCTTATATAAGCCCAGTGACCCAATCATTCAGTGCTGGGTTTTTGATAAAGTTTTGAGCCAAGCTCCTAGCCGGTAACTCTGGGTATTGAGGTCTGTGAGCCCTTGTGCTATGCCTCTTTTCTGTTCTGCGAGGGTGTCAGTGTTTTTACACGTCCCCTCCCTTCTCCAGTTTTCCCCTCTCGAGTCTGTCTCTCTCCTGAGGCTTCCCTTAGCCATTCAAGTTTCTCCCCGTTTTCTGGTTTTGTTTGGGAGCTTTTAGTTCGAGTTTTCCCCAGTGCATCGGGGTTGCCATTTCTTTCCGTGGCGTTCTTTGTTCTCCCCTTTTCCACGCTCACCGAGGTGTTTCGTTTTTTCCTCTTGTTTTGCTTGATCCAAGCTCTAACTGTTCTGCACACGAGCCCACCATTGTTAGAGTGTGGCTGCTTACCCAGTAAGCTATTGGTGTCCTCACCTAGCTGACCTGGATTCAAAACCACCTTACAAAGTCCAGGCCTTGGTTATTCTAAGCTTAAAATGAAAACGACAGAAAAAGGTAAAATCATTTCAAGTTTGGTTTATTTGTCGCATACATAGTCATACACAGTATAACTCACAGTGAAATGGTTGAGTGCTCTGTCCAATCTGAGGAAAAAGAAAAACAGGGGTGCATAGAGAAATATATTCTATATATATACAAAAATATATTAATAGTGCATGTACAATATATATATATATATATATATATATATAATGTTTATATGTACAATGTATATATGGATATTTATATATGTATGTACAGAATGTACAGTCCCATCTTGCAATTGACATATTTACAGTTATATGTTACATATTACAGTTATATTGAACATATTACAGTTATTTCTATTACATATTACAGATTTTGACATGAACAGCTGATCATTTTTTTGTTTTTATTCCTCTTAAAGTTTGAATGTTCAGATTGTCAGTTCTTACAGGTCATAGCTGATCATTAGATAAGTGTATTGGGTTGCATTAATATAAATGTAAAGATCAAAAAAACAAAACCCCACAGTGTAGCTTAAAATAGAGAATAATTCTGTAATATTCCTTTATGTACAACACAATTTCAAATGACCTTATTAACAAACCAGTAAAGACAGGACGAGAAGCAAAGGTCACTTACACGTATTAAATCTTGAAGCAAACAAACTGCAGCTGCAAGTGCCACACTGCCATCCAGTTCCACTCTCTGGTCTGGCGACGGTCATATTACAGGAGCAACGAGAGGCTGCCAACAGTTTCTTTTAGCTTGTCTACTGAGACGGTGAAACTGGCCAACCAGGTGAAAAGCATTGTGAAGGAGAAACGACTTCGACTGCCGACGTGGGAAAGTAGCAGTCAGAGCAGGTCTATTGGAGCAGTGCGATGGACTCTGCCCAACAATGGGCTGCAAGCCCACATCTCTGCACATAGCAACAGTATGTGGTTCCTAGGTGCCCAGTCGGCTAGTTTTAAAGTTCAATTCAAATATTAAATAAAAATGCAGACTTCAGAATTGGTTAAATAGCATAACTGTGCACGTACTTTATTGTAGGTTAACATTAACACGCATTATTGAGGCACCCTCTGGAGAATGTCTAAAAATCAGAGAACCCACATTTTCATACATTTTTCAGTAGTGGTTATGTATTCACCCCACATTCCTTTACATATTTGCGTTTGTCTTCACGTCCATTGCATCCAAACCATACATTTGTCAATATATGCAAAGTAATATAAAACACCCACACCAGTTGGAACCTGTTAACACCACATTCCAAGAGATTTCTCTTGACCTTATCCTAAAGAGATGGTCCTGAGCCTGATGGAAATAATATCTCATACTTGGGAGGACATGGACGACAACAAGCTAAATGAGATCTTCAGCAAGTTCGGCCCAACGCTGAGCCGTCGCGTCATGACAGACGAGAGCGGCAAGTCCAAGGGCTTTGGCTTTGTGAGCTTCGAGAGGCACGAGGATGCCAAAAGGGCTGTGGATGAGATGAACGGGAAGAAGTTGAATGGGAAGCAGCTGTATGTGGCTCGTGCCCAGAAGAAAGGCGAGAGGCAGACAGAGCTCAAACGCAAGTTTGAGCAGATGAAGCAGGACGGCACGACTCGCTACCAGGGAGTGAACCTGTACGTTAAAAACCTAGACGACAGTCTGGACGACGAGCGTCTGCGTAAAGAGTTCTCTCTATTCGGGACAATCACGAGTGCCAAGGTGATGACGGAGGGCGGCCGCTCCAAAGGGTTCGGCTTTGTGTGTTTCTCCTCGCCGGAGGAGGCCACCGAGGCAATGAAGGAGATGAACGGGTGCATCGTAGGCACCAAGCCGCTGTACGTGGCCCTGGCGCAGCGCAAGGAGGAGCGGCAGGCCCACCTCACCCACCAGTACATGCAGCGCATGGCCAGCGTGAGTGCCGTGCGCAACCCAGTGCTCAACCCCTACCAGCCCACCCCGCCCTCCGGCTACTTCATGATGGCCATTCCACAGGCTCAGAACTGGGCTACCTGCTACCCGAGCAGGCAACTGGCACAGCTCCACCCCAGCACCCGCTGGGCTACGCACAGCATTCAGCCACAGCATTTCCAATACATGCCGAGTACCATCAGGCCCGCTGCAGACCAATCTCTGGGCCAGGAACCTCTCACTGCCTCCGTGCTGGATCTGGAACCTCCGCAGGAGCAGAAGCAGATGTTGGGTGATCGATGGTCTGTTTCCCGTGATCCAGAACATGCACCCCAACCTTGCAGGGACGGGTTTGCTCCTGGAGATCGACAACTTGGAGCTTCCGCTTATGCTGGCTGAAAAAATAAAAACGCATTAAATATTGAAATATTTTTGCCTGGTCCATAGACTCCAGTTTCAGGCCTTGATTACAGTAAACTAAAACAACATGTAAAAAGGCTAAATGATTGACACGTGTACAGTCGGTGACTCCTTTCTTTTTGTTCCTCTTACTGTTCGAATGCTCAGAATGTCAGTTTTTGCAGTTGACAGCTGAGCATTAGGCATGTGTATTGGATTGTATTAATAATACAATTGAGGATTCATTGCTGTTCAGGGACCCAGCAGTGGTAACTTGGCAGTGGTAGGGCTTGAACTAGCAACATTCTGATTACTAGTCAAGTAACCTCTGAATAGTATTATTATGATTAATATTATTAATATATCTTACACTGAGGTCTGCTGAAGCTTACCCAGGATCCTTTGCAGCAGCCTGCCATATGCACAAATCATTACGAAAGGACACAGAATCTCTAAACTCCCTTGTTTTATGTTATTAGTTTGTCTAATTCAATGTTAAAGCACTTTCCCCTGTAAACACTCTTTTTATGACCTCATTTCACCGTTTCATGACTTTATGCCACGAACCAACCAACTATTCTTTTATACAACTCTTTTCAAACACTTCAACCATTGTGGGTAACTACACTATTATACACCTGTAATTCTTGTTATGCTATTTATTTTATTGGTACTGTCGATACATCGATGTTAGGAGAAATACCTCATGAATACTTTAAATGAATCCTTAAAATGACACCTATTCCATTTACTAATGCTAAGCTTGCTACAGTCTGAACTTCTAGCAAGTCAAGAGAAGTCTCATGCAGTTTCTGTATTTTCTATAATTGCTTAATATATGGATGGTTTTAAACTCAATAACATACGCACTTGCAAAATATGTGAATATAAAGGAACAAAAATAAATTAACATAACCACATACCTAAACATCATCTGGTACCATCACCCCATCACCCCTCAATGCAGTATGAGGATGGTCAGATTGTTGTATTTACTAATAGTTACCACTAGTATTAAAATAACAGTAAGCCCAAACTGTTCGACTATGTGCTCTTAAACAAACCTGTGATTTTTTAAATATTTGGACCACATCCTCCTGCAGAATAAAACAATCAGGAAATACAGTTGAGTTGGCCCATACCGCCCTCACATCAGTGTGATTTCCATCAATGACGTGTTATGGCTCTGGGTAAGGAACAATGTTATATTGTTCAATAAACTTTTCACAGGATGCATATTTTTCATTGTTTTAGCAAAGTTTTCGCTACCTCTATACAGCAAACACCAGAATCGACAAGGTTTACATTA
Source organism: Electrophorus electricus (assembly GCF_041902795.1). Classification (NCBI taxonomy): domain Eukaryota; kingdom Metazoa; phylum Chordata; class Actinopteri; order Gymnotiformes; family Gymnotidae; genus Electrophorus; species Electrophorus electricus. Next base: position 310,299 of record NW_027658384.1, on the reverse strand, counting down.
ATTATAGTCAGTAGAATTAAAGGGAAGAGGCCATATAAAAGGCTGGGATCTACGTTTAGCAGACTCGGCACTGTGTTACTAGATATTGCCCACATTCCAGTAATTTTATTAAGTCCTCTTTAAACAGAAAATAAAGATGCAGACTCAAGAACTAATTGAAGAGAGTAGTAGGTCCATTATTTATTTTGAGCTCAGCGTTACATACAAACGAGGCATAGTCCAGAATATGTCTAATAATCACACAAGGAACACACATTTTTATCCAGTTTTCACAACTGATTATGTGATTGCCACACCTTCTCTACATACTGGTGTTTGAAATCTCCACCACTGTGTTCAACCATACATTATTCAATATATGCAAATTGAGATCTATCATTGTACAAATTGAAGCTTGACCCCAGTATATCCTATTGGAAGATTTTCCTGTTTTTTTTTTTTGTTGTTGTTTTTTTTGTTTTTAACAAAGATGATCTCAACTCATACCATCAAACACCTGCAAGATGATGTTGCAGGTCAGTATCACCCTGCTCTTATGGTAAGATAATGAACCTTGCTTAGCCACAGAACTCTCGAAGAGGCTTTCACGTCTTTTAAAAGCCGGGATCTTTCCCAATACTTAGGAAGCTATTTCTCACGGGAACAGTCCAGAGTCATCTGCCGTAGACTTCCACAGAGGCCTTGAAACCACCTGCATCAGAGCCTCTGCTCTGCACTTACAGACCCAAAAAGGCCTTAAGATACCCCAGAAACATTATTCCTCTTTATGCTTTCAAACACAGTCTTGCACCACTCTGCACCTGTTGCAGAGAGCTTCAAAGCCTATTATAATTAGATCACAGATCGCCTCATGAAAATACCTTTACCCCAAAACATTTTATTACCTCAGGTGGAACAGTGTGTATAGGCCTAGACCTCTTTAGATGTAACTTAGAACCGCCGGTGACCGCTGTATGCGTTTCTTTGGTTGTACAAGCTCTACTGGAGGACTCGATGAATAGTTGATGATGGAAGAGGGGTATATCAGATTCACCCCTTCTGCCTCCATGTGACAAATTAACACACTGCATAAACTTTTAGAAATAAATCAGTCTTTTAACAAATGGTAAACATTCTCTAGAAAAGATTATCTTGTAACAATTCATTGAGTATATGAACTGTTTTTGTGTCCTTATATCTATAAATGAAAAGTAATAAAATATTATAGATGATAAATAAATTACATAAAATGTATAAAAGTTCACAAATAAGAAAGTACCTGAGTCTGCACTTTTCTCCACAGATTCAAGAAACTCGTGAAAGTTGGAAGCTATAGAAACACATAGTACAGAATTATAGACTGACTGAGGTGTGAGCAGAAAGATCGCCATGATGTCCTTATATCTAAAGCACTCAAAGCATTGATGTTATGTAAATAAACTGTGATCCGATTGGTTCAATCTAAGTAAATAGATTCACCTACTTTGAAGTTAAAGTTTTTCTCAAAAGGTTAGAACTGGTTGACTATACTTTGCCGTGTTCTGTAATAGAAAATGTAAACATTTATATCTAAAATATTGCACGACAGAAATCAATTCAAGACTAACCTCTAATGACCGCTAGATGGGGGAAGATATTAAGTAATAAATGAGTCCAGATCCTCCTGCCCGACAATACGGTGAGACTCTGTTTTTACGTGTGATGGAAAATGATACGAAACTATGTATTATGTGATTCATATAAAATCACACTGATCCTTTTGTTCTTAAATTAATAATGCTGTTTGCACATTTGTATCCGCCTGTTGCTGATTAAGTTGAACATGTATCAGGAACTGTTAACATCAAGGTCAACTTGACACACAACCCACACTGTTTGGAGACAGTTTGGGTTGGTTTGTGGAAAAAACCAAGCTGAGAGCTGATTGGCTTATAGCCACAGCAACAAAGGAAAGAAGAGCTGCTTAAGAAAAGATGATTGGTTAAAGACAGCACAGGAGTAGTATAACTAGCCACGGTTTTGTATACTCGGGGCGCCCTACCTGAGGAGAGCCAAACATTTATTTTATTCTTTTTCTTATTAAATTACTCTCTTAATCACATCTGACTTGCTGTTTGTTCAAAATTCCACAACATATGTCATTACTACGCCGCACAAAAAAGACCGCCATATTTGTAGTTCCACAATGTGAAAAGGCGTCATTTTCTATGCAAACGAATGAATAAACACCATGCCATGCCTTGCTGTATCCCCTCTTTGCACCGCTGGACAGACACACTCATGACACTGTACTCATCAAAAGCAGCACCAGAGACGCACTGAGTCATATCCCGCTACACACCTCTCAGGCCAGCTTGTTTGCACGTTTTGTCATAAAACTCAAAATGTCATTTGTTGCCATTATATATAAAATTACCTATTTAAAAAAAACAAATAAATCAAAAAGTACTTGTGGCTAGAGAGACACGTGGCTAATCACCTACAAGAAATAATGTCAGTGATGTTTGGGGCAGGTGTTTCAAACTTGCCCAGACTCTTGAGAAGCACCTAAACGCTCACACAAGGGTGTCCGCTTGCCATAGTGCTGCAAATACTGCAGGAAGGGCTTTGGTGAAACAGGCCACATGGAGGAGCAGAAGACAATCCACACAACTGAAGAAGCCCATAGCTGCCCAGTATGTCAGAAGCAATTTGTGCAGCTGGGTAATGAACCATATTTGTACCCATTCGTATGTTGGGAGCAAATCAGTTGAAGACTTGAACAGTATGTTAACAATCAGTTAAAATTACTGTTGATGACAAGAAAACAATGGCTAATATGTTCCTTCACAGCTATGTCATTGGTTGATCTATTTTTGTCAGATTTAGTGCTTGTTTGGGCAAGTGTGTTAAAGTCTTCCTTTGTTTTTGGTTTTGTTCCTTTTCATATAGTTGTTTATTCCTTTTTGTCTAGTGATGTCCATTATCCATTTAAAATCTGTCAAATTAAACATGTGAAACGAATTCCATAGTATTCAGATTTGATTGCAAAAGAGACCAACCACTCCCCGTATTTTGAATTTTGCATATACAGTATATGTGCAGTTCCAGCCTAGTCCACTGATCCAAAATCTGGCCCAGATGTATCTGTTGACTGCAAATTTGAATGATTTCTGTGCTCTGCAGCAAAGGAGCGTTTGGTTACTATCTGATGGATTAAAATAGGCTTGTTGGTAGCAAAGACATCACTAAAGTGTACAGAGCAAAGGTACTCCAGGACCAGGATGGGTAAGTAGCAGCTTGATCAGTGGAATCTTCTGTGAGACGAAACAGGACGTCGGTCTTAAATGTAATGTTAGATCAAATGAAAAACTTTAGTGGATTGAAATACAGATAAATAAATCCACTAAAAGTGCATCTGCATCATTGGTTAAAAAGTTGTTCTGCTAGTTGTCTGATTTTGTTCCAGTAATCTAATGTTTCCTGGCACTAGGTGGTTCAAGATTATATTGGTGTTTGCTTTATTTCTGTGTTTTTTTTAACCATAGTCTGCTTGTTTATACTGTCTAACAAATGCAATACTGAGTAGTGAAACACTGACACAATCCCTTTTGGAAGTCAGACATTTGTAATAATTTCAATAATCTACAGTTGTAAGTCAAGAGGGCAGCACCATTTTAAAGTCTAGTTTCCTTTCTCTGTCTCACTTTCTGGAATTTTTCCGTCTGTGTTTTTATTAAAGTTAAAAATGGATAGGGTATTAAAACTCCCTTTCACTGACGTCTCTTCCACTGAACTTGTAGAGAAAGTGATGATATGAAGATGATTATGTTTATCACATTCACTCAGAGATCATTGTCTGAGGGTCATGTTGTACAGTTCACGATGCCCCGGGTTGCAATCAGGAGGTTTAACAGTGATGTGCCAAACAGTTGTCTGTGGTGTTCTATATGATCTAAAAGTCAGACTTACCATTTATCAGTCAAATCAATTAAAGAACATTCATGATCAACAATTTGTGGGTGGCCATGATACTAACAGCCTGGTGGAAATTTCACAAGATATCAAACTCCACACTAACATAAACATAACACTGCTTTCATGTCACTTCCACAAGTAGCCCAAACATAAGATATAGAAAGCAGGTAAGAGCGGAGCAGTCAATGTGCCTAATATGACTGCAAAAGCCTGGCAGGACAGGAGGTATTCCTGCTTCTGCTAATCAGCAAAAGGAAGCTCCTGGCAAAGTGACGTGGACTGCAAAAAAATCACCAGGAAGGTCAAGCTACAAATGCCAGAGAGGAGCAGGGAGCACCAAAAGTTCCATAGCATCCTGCGGAAAGAGTACCACATAAGCATGGAAACAGTACAGCAACCCATGGTATGAGCATGGACAGATGAGGAAGAGCTGCTAGAACAGTACGTCCCCAATAAGCAGGCAGGATGTGGATCCGTCTCACTATTTCATCGGCAGAAATGCAGGAGCAGGTGATAATACTCCTGGGCCCAGCACTCTTCAACCTGGGTACTTTAAGGAGAACACGGCAGCCTCCCAAAAGTGATACAAAGTCCCAAAATGGCTATTACCTGTGCTGAATAACAGTATGAAGGACAAATCTACCCCTGTCCAAAGTTTAATTGATTTAACTGAATGCCAACTATACTACCACCATCAATCTGTGTAAGGTGTACTTGCAAGTGCCTTTAGCACCAAAAGCAAAAGAACTCAGTGTTTTCAACACATTTCATCCAAGCATCATCATGTGAAATGTTGTTCTTTTCGGAAATTCTTCATCTAAATATGGTTGTGTTGCTAATGAGATCATATTATTTGTTACTCTTTAAACCTTATTATTCCTTTAAGATTCAAAGTCTACTGTGTTAGGAAACCTATGTGAGAATATAAAATCAGCAGTTTCTGCATGCTTGTGTGATGAATACAGAAAGTGATCTCTTATACCTGCGGAATTAAGGCTTCAAATGTCTTGGTGTTCAGACGATATGGAGAGGCTCTGGGAATCTGGAAGGATAAACGTTTGTTTCATTTTCAGGGACTGTTGATCATTTATTTGTCCATTCATTTATTACACTATTAAGGGATTATTAATGTGCACTGGGAGAACAGTATAAAGTTATCAGTCTTCTTTATCAGTCTTCTAACTAAACAGCCTGGTCTTGTAAGGTAACCACATGCACACCTTTCCCTCAGTGATGGCAAGGAGTGGTTTAAACTCACCATGTCATCTGTGATTCTGAGTGTGAGTGCTCCTGCATTTTTCTACACAAAGCCTGCTGAGTTGGCAGTGAAGGCAGAGATGCCCATATACAGCATGTTGCTTTCATCAGGTGGCAGTGAAAATGGTGTCGGGGCAAAAGCGGGTTTCTTGTGCACTCCAATGTTGTAAAACTCCCCCTATATAGAGAGCAATGCAGAGATTAACTTATTCTTTTACAGCTCCTGGGTCTTGATTCTTCGTTCAGATTAAACTGTTTTATCAGTGTAACCTTTGTGTAACCTTTTTTTCCTACAAAAGCCCAACAGTGCTTTCTGGATACACTTAGGCACAGTTTTGCAAGTGCTCCTGTTATTCCCTGTTAATTCAGATCTTTGGCTCAGAAAGGCTTTCTTATGATCATTATTCTTATGCTTTGACAACTTGTGCCTTTTTTAACTTGTGCCTGAAAACCCCTTTACCTATGCCAATGATAAAACACTGATGAACTCCTGCAAACAAGTTGTAGTTTATTAATTAGTGCATTAATCTTAGTTTGGGATCTTTAATGACCATCTTAATCTGTGTATATTATTTGATTGTTGGTTCTTTCCTAGCTGAATGTAACTTCCTCTCACAGTAGTGTACAACTTCCAAGCTTATCAAAGGATAGTGTTGTAGTCAGGACCATTAAAAAATCATTCAAGCAAAGACCAAGATTTTGTAGTGTTTGAATCTGAGACAAGAATGAGACTTATTTAACAATGATTTTACTTTAATTATACCACTCACTGATAATGTATTGTAAATTGTCATTGTCATAAATAATTGTCATTATAAAGGCAGCTGAATATAAACAAATATAAAGCAAAAAGGTTCATATGGTCATTTTTATTATTAAATTAAAACATAGTAATACTTAAATAATTGCTATCTGCCCTTGGGTCAATCATGGAAAGGATTAATTAGATGTGTTCTGTAATGTGTTAAATCCTCTCGATAAATGCATAGCTTTAGCTATATCATAAAACATATGATGAGTCCTTTTCTCATTATTACTTGTGTACAACAAAAGTTTGTGTGACAAGCAGCAACATGTATATTTGCCAATTTATGAAAACGGGAGTATGCGCAGTGGGAGAGTAAATATCTTTTAAAATGACTCTCAATTAATGGCAATGCATTTACAATAAGTCTCTTGCCACAATAACAACACTGTCTGGATTTGCCATCAGCTGGTTGATTGCAGCATCGTGCAGCCTGCAGCCTAGCATTTGTTTGCAGGGGAACATACACTGCCATAATTATTACCATAATGAATTTTTTAAGGAGAAAGAATAGTCTGTACATTAATGTTAAAAATTCCAGATCCAGATAGCAGTGTTTATGTATGTCAGTGGCTGTGCACCAGTACTTGTGAATGTACACACACAAACCTCACCCTTTGGGTCTTCCCCAAGTCCCCTGTCCTGTTCACACTACTAGCTAAGAGCAACCAGCTAACTTGATAGCAGTGTGACTCAATAATAATAATAATAATAATAATAATAATAATAATAATAATAATAATAATAATAATAATAATAATAATAATATGGCGCTTCCATGCACATCAGCAAGCAAATAGGAACACTAGCACTTGCATGAAATTAAGCATATTAGCATTTCAGAAGGCAGATTATTTAGCCTGCTAAAATAGCAGGTGTGGCAGCAAATGTCTGTTCAAAACACTATGTCACAGGTATGAGTATCATGTATTTGATATAGTATGATTGTTCATGTTTGTAAATTTAAAGCTTACAAATGCTGTATTTACAGTGTATTGCAGGTTATTAAAATGTGGCAGTAATTATTAGGATATAGAGAATTGTAGTGTTTAAACAAATCATTATGTCAGAAGTATGTTTAGGGGAGAATACACCCTGACCCACCCAGAGTTAACACACACTTACCTTACATTATTGATCATAAACTTGAATAGCTACAATACTGTCTGCTAATCATGCAGTTTGAAGTTTGCAAAGTGTGTACCCAGACAAAATCTGTGTTAAAACTTTCCTTTAACACTGAGTCATACATGAGTCAGACATGATTCTGAATAAATGAATGAATGAAAAAATGAAAAGCCTTATTTCATTTCAAACTGCACTTCAGGAACACTGAGCTCAAGTTCTGAGGAAACTTCCCTGCATATTTTCAGGGGTTTTCTGCCTCACCATGCCTGAATCACCTCATAAGGAGCTTGATAATGAGGAGACAGGGTGACTGAGGCAGTGAACACTCCTCACTGAGCATACTGGCTTCCAAGAGCTGGAGCTGGGAAGACCTATAGGTCTGTGACACACACTCCCACCCAGTCCTGATACTAAGAAGGTGGAACCTACAGGCTAATATGCAGCTGCCTGTGCATCAATAGGCGTCTGGGGTGTCCATCACTCAGGGAGGCGTGGCTGAAGGCGTGGCCTTGCAGACTCTGAGAGCTGGCTGAGGTAATCTCTAAAGGAGAGAGTAGTCACCAATAATCATGGAAATGTAGCCATAACTGTACAGTATATTTCACAGCCATGTATATTACATATCACAGACCAGGCTTACCAGAATAAATATTCCACACATACAGCTCATATATATCTGTGTGTGTGTGTGTGTGTGTGTGTGTGTAAAAACATGCTCCTGTTTTAGTCTCAACACAGACAGATATACATGTAGGAGTAGCAAACTGAAGTAAGAGCTCACCTTCACCAGTACATAGTCTCCAGCTTTAACAGTGACAGGGTTGGTATCCGTGGGATAAGAAAGCAAATCCTTTCTTGGAAAAATAACCTTCACATTCCCATCATTCCGACCACAAAGATCTTGAGATGACTTCTTACTTTCCTGCAGAAAACAGACTCAGTCAAGCAAAAACAGCAGATAACATTTGTACAATATAAAAGGCTTGACTAAGCACTGTAGCAGACGTCTCACTAGTGTTATCCAAACCAAGGGTGGTTATTCCCACTGTTATGTAGATGGTCATAAAATTCTGTTATCAGTGTGTATATCGGTAGATCCAATCTCAGCATGACTGGTAGCGCATATTAACACACAAGTGGCAAACACCTTGGGGTAGTTTTCTGTGCATTCGCCAGGCATGTCCTCAAAAGAAGGACACTAACAAGAATCAAAATTAACTAAGACCCCAATCTTCAAACAGTTATTGATGGCAGGTAATACACTAAAGACCACAAGCACAGGGAAACCAGTCATTGGGATTTCCCGGTACCAAAGATGTGAACTGCTCTCAACACTTCAAAAATAACAAAAAGCTCAAAGCATCCAAAACAGACACAATGCTATGCCTAACCAGGGAAGGGTTTCAAATGAAAGGGCCACAGAAACCCATGCGGCAATCGCAAACTAACACCGCAAACGGGAAAGTGACCATACAACTCAAATAGACTAAAATAGACCAAACAATGCCCTAAATACATAAACACATAAACTCTATTTGCCCTCCAGAAAAGAACAAAGCCAAAACCAAAATGAAATGCCAAAAGGTGCTAGGGCTGAGCTGATAGACAATGCCATTGTTCATCATCGTTGTCAGACAGACCTCATGATGTTGATCCAGCAGGTCTAAATAAGATAAGGGAGGAGAATTTACTGCAACTATTTATTTTCTTGCAGAAATCTAGTTAAATCGATATGCAAAACATGATGACCAAGACACACAGATGCAGCAATCCCAAATTATTAACAGCAGAAGTGCTCCAAACACAGTTGTAACACAGCATGGCTTCAACCCACTGCAGTACTCACTCCCTCCACTAGGACAAGCTGTTTGCTGTCGATGAAACTGGTGTTGACCTTAGCCGCATCTTCTCGGAATGTAAACATAAGCTCCTCCAGGCGACAGCTTCTTCACCTCAGCTGGGATATCGTCCCTGAGACGGTGATATGCCTGAGTTTTCTGTGGGTGTGGTACACACATGTTCATGTCAGAAGGTCAAGCCCAACTGGCAGCCACAAGACCCTTTCAATTCTCCAAATGATAATAGACAATGGTGAATTTCTTGATAGAACCATCACATGAACCAGGGAGAATGTCTGTTTTTTGATAGTGTTAAACACAATGACAAAATAGGATCTCACCTTCCTCATGCTGTAGGCAAACAGGAAGGCTACATTATAGCCCACTTCCCTGATCAAAGAGACCGACTGCTGGTGGTCCTCCTCGGTTTCCCCACAGAAGCCTGTGATGAAGTCACTGCTCAGACTGACCCCTGTAAAAAGAAATTATACATAGATATATATTCACACAAGACCTATTATAGCTACAATAATTTTATAATTACATATTGAATGTTTGGTAATGATAGGACACCTGGTATTATCTTTCGAATGTTTTCCACAAACTCAAGGTAGGCTTCCCTAGTATACCTATGAAAACATCCCAGAGCATGATGACTTAAAGTGAGAACTAAGTTTTAACACATGAGACATCAAGAGATTTGAGATAAGCAGGCTAATCTCTACTGTGCTTGTGGTGAGTGCTGTCGTTCTAGGAGCGTTTCTCACCCACGCCTCATGGTCTGTAAGACTCTGCTGCTGCCGCTCTGAGCTGGCAAGTGGATCTGCTTACAGATGTTCCTCCGCTCTTGGATTAGCTATAACACCTTCAGGAAACATACTCACCCACCCCAGCACAGGTCAAACGAAAACAGCACAAATTGACTATGGCAGTCAAACCTTATTTCACATATCTGATAAGCATAAGGCTTTTTCAATCTGATAATCTATTAATGATCTTTTCTACTGCTCACATCCAAATTTGCGAATCCTAAATTATTATCCAATCTGCTGCTTAAAATGGCCTATGAGCAATATCTGCACATGAATTCAGACTATAAGAAACTGTTCAACTAAATACTTAAACTCTTTGAACATCCACTACACCACACAAGCCATAAACAGTCAGGGCCGGATTACCAATAGATTACCAGAGCAGGCAGTGACCTGTAGGCCCCACACCTTTTAGGGGCCATGCAACAAGGAATTAAAAAAAAAAAAACATATTAGGAGATCATTTGCAAGGGAGGCCCCAAGATTATGACTGCCTAGGGGCCTCCACAGGGTTTAATCTGGCACTGTAGGCAGTGTACATGTACATGCCCCTAAATGTAATTGGTAACATATTCCATTACATTACTCAAACGAGGAACATACTTTAAAAACTTTGGAATACGTCAACATTGTCCAAGACTATTTCAAATATAACTCACTTTAATTACATTTAAATTACATTTAACAGCATGTATTCTGTGTTCTGTATTTTGTCACCTGCAATGAAATACATTTTAAAAGTACCTTCCCCACACTAGTCATGGGTATCCCAACCAAAAACCACATGCTCACATCCATGACTCTGGGGTTTCTACCTCATCAGGAAAGTCTTTAGGATGTGGCCAGGTGAAGCGAATCCTTGTCAGGGTTTACGAGGGAGACGTGGTGTAGCAGGTCAGCGAATCGTAGGCCTCCTTGCTCATCACGGGAACACGGTGCTGAAACCACGGCTGAGGTGCGAACCAAGCTCCGAGTTGCTGGCCCCGTCCCCAGACACGTCTCTGTAGCTGTTCACGTTTTGACCCAGCAGGGTCACTTCCTTCACCCCCTATGGCCATGATCATTTCATATACTTAGTGTTCACATCTGGCCAAGTTTCACACACAGAAACTAGTAAAGCCAGACTGCACACATAGTCGCTGAAGGGAAGAGACCTTGTCAGACAGCATGCGCACTTCTTCAAGTATGGAGGACACAGGTCTGCTCCTTTCCCTCCCCCAGGTAAACGGCACAATGCAGTAGCTGAACATGTTGTCACAGCCCCGCGTGATAGACCTACAGCAGTCAAAGAGGGACAAAATATACTGGATAATCCCACTGTAAGACAAGGTGCCACCAACAAGGCTTGCAGTACACAAGGTCTGTACTGTCAACAGCGTGAAAGGACTTTAAAAGTATCGACACCCCTGATATCAAACCATTGTTTGAAGTGCTACATCTAAAAGCATGAAGGAGCTGAAGATGAGCCACCACGGTGTTTGAAGTTTTATATCCCTTCATAAGTGTAGGAGGGTCAGTCATGTATAAATATTTAACCAAAAAATGCAGATTGACAAGTGTTCAGTAAAATGATAATAATAAACAACTGAACTATGAGCATTTGCTGTTTTTGGCTTTATTGTGGATGCAAGTCCCATGTTTCATGCAATATGGTAGCAAATGCCCTTAAATTATAGCTGACATTTCTGTATTTTAATCTAACAGTTGCTGTTCAGATTAAATTCAGTGTATTAGAGTTGAATATGAAAACACCAAAAACTGTCTATACATGTTAACTTAAAAATTGAACTGTACCATCTTTACAAAATCACACAGTGCAAAGTTAATTTAAAAGTTAGTGTTTAGTAGGAACTCCTCCCTTATAAATCAGCCAGATATTATTATGGCACTCACACAAAGGCACTGTGTCCTGAATGGTGAATGGGCATGACATCAGCATATGCCTCTTCCAGGGAGAGCAGGACATTGCTGGTCCTCTGACCCCCATGGGCCAGTGCAAGGAGTCGGAGAAGATCTCTGTAGGCATCTGGCCCTGCTACAACATCCACCACCCTCTCCTTCTCCAGCAACTCAGTCTTCAGTCTCTCTGCCAAGCAACCTACAAGAGAGCAAGCACACATATGCGTATACGGGCACGTGAACCCACACACAAACATACATGCGCACATACGAACATTTCAGACTGAGAGATACATTTGAACGTGAATGAAGAACTATGGTGAAGTGAGAAGTTACCCAGGACTCCTATCTTTAATGGAGTGCTGCTCTTTAGACACTTCTTTTTCAGAACTGCTGGATGTTTGAGTCTGTTCCAGATGGTCTGCTCTGCCTTTTCCCTGTCACAATGATTTTTATTTTTTCCAACAGAAAATAGCATTACATCCAAGCAAAAAATGTCACTGAAGTCAAGGACTGCTGTCAAGTTGCACAAGATTGGCAACGTATAGATTCACTGTGTAAAATACAAACAGAAATAGGCTTTTCCTACCTTATGGAGCATGTGACAAGAAGCACCATATCTGCCTGTATAAAAAAAAAAAATTAGGAAAGATGAGAATGAAAGCTTTCAAATAAAGGAAGCGCTGTGTTTATCAAGGGTCAAAGGTCAAGGCATTGACACTTACCTCTGATAGTTCGTGGGTCCGAACATATCCACCCTTCTGAAGAATGGACCACGCAATTTCAGTGTCGTTGACGTTCATCTGACAGCCGTATGTTTCGAAATACACTGCAAGATGTAAACACCAAAATAAAATTGGCAACGACTACCGGCATACTGACACATGGGAATTAAAATCCTAAAGCCTGAACTATCATGGCAACAAATGCAGTTACATACCTTTCCGTAGCTGCGCCAGACCACTTTCTTCAGGAAGATACGATTCCTCATGTTCCTGTTGCGTCTCAGTTGAACTTTTGCCTGAAGAACTCTTAATGACGACAGCTTGGTCTTAAATGTGCTCACTCTCGTCTCATCAGTCTCATTAGTAGGAGGGCTAGATAGAGACACTGAGCAATAACCTCTGCATTTGTCGGCGAGTCGAGATAAACACTTTTGAACAGAAAACACTAGAAGTCTAAGCCTGCGGGCAGACATCATGTCTAAACGGGAGATTCGGCTACAAAGCCATGAACAAGACAAGAAACTCAATTTAACTTTAAAAGTAACGTTAGCTAAGGCTAAGTGCTAACTTAGCAATGGTGCTGTGGTTTGCGCAGAACAATTTTATATACAAAAGTATATTATCAGCGAGCTAACAAATCTGTACAAGCAGCCAATAAATATAAAAATATCTGTAGCTTAGTTAGGTAACCTAATAATTCAGCTGTAACATACACTCACGTATGACCCCACACGGTTCACATTGACATGCAGTTTTGTAATTTTCAAAATAACGGTTTCATTAAAACGTAACAGTGATACTCGTGTTTCAGTTCTAAGACAAGTAAACGGTGTAACTTGGGAGGGAGATCAATCGCAAAAATATCGATTTACGTTTTTTAATTCATATTTTTGTAATTAATATTTTTTAATTAATATTTTTTTTTAATTAATAGTTTTGTGAAATCTTATATTTAACATAACCGGCTACTTTTATTTTGCAAGTGTTTACTTGTTAGTCATAAGTAGTGTTTTGTGAGATGATTGTTCGTTTTCACACATGGCTCTCTGTCCCTCACCTACTCTGATCTAATGACGAATGCGTAATTTATTTTATAAGTGGACTTCACACTTCGTTCTGTTACCTAAGGGTCAGTACAACATACTCGTTTAAATGTGCTGATACAAAGATTGTGAAACAATTAATGTTTTTAATTAACTGATTAAAGTTTTACTCTGAATGAACACATTTTACGAATATATAGGAATGTTAACCTTATTACATTGTCTTTGATGAGGAAATGGGTATTTTGGATGTTTTAACCTTTTAAACATGTTTTAACCTTTTAAACTTTTAAATATTACCGTAAGGTTGTAAATACGTTCATTAATATTTTAGGTATTTTGATTATTCATTTTGCAATTTTGATTAAAAATAAATAAATAAATAAAATTAAAAATCAAGTTATTTAAACATGTCCAAGAATTGCTGTCCACTCTCTCATCTTTGGATAACCATCTTGGTAAAAATGCGACCTTTGACATCAGTGACCTCACAACTTTAAAAAAGGTCTATCTTCATTCGCCTAAAGGCATAAACTGCATGCTCCTATAGTATGTCAGTTCATTTGAATTTCTCACTTTGTCCCCATACTCAGATGAGTTAAAGCTAAAAATGTCCACCCCATTGTGATGAAATATTGAGTTAATAAACATTATTTTAGAATATCAAAATATATGTTTGAAATGCTAACTTTAGCTAAAATTGTCCACCTGCTGACATGACAGTTGCACAATACAGTGAACATATACTTGCATATACCTTCTTTGCTGTTTTCTTGTTGTTTTGTTTTAAGTAATATTTCCTAATAACTATTAAACTATTGATGTTCAGCTACGACAGGAGCTGAAGTAGCAAAGAGGAAAAGGTCCAGGTGAGATGCAGACCCTTGGAGGAAAGAGACAATTACCTGTGAAATTAGAGAGAGAGAAAGCGCTGTAGAAAAGGTGAGGAGATTTTAACAAAAAAGGGAATTCATGACTGAAAAAGAAAGGTATGCCAAAAAAAAAACCCAAAACAAAACAGAGTCGAGAAAGGAATAGTTGCCATGACAACTAAACATTCTTGAAGAGCTATAAACTGTGTTATCAAGGTGTATTTTAAATGTTCATAACTTTGCTTTTAATGGCTTTAAACGTTATATATAGCTTAGAAGTATGTAGAGGTTGGAGGAATATGTGTGGCTATATTTGGGCTATTTCTTCTGTTTGGGTATGAGTGGTTTGTAGCATTTAGCATTGGACATTGAGAGTGCTGAAAAGTCTAAATGTGTCTGTGAAAGCTTTAGAAGTATAAAGTGATTGATTTTTAAATTAGTAATGAAAATGCTGAGGTAATAAAATGATATTGTAAGCAGAAAAGTATGGATGGTCCCGAATAAACTGGTTTCATGCAGGAAAGACCAGTGTAGGCTTCAGCATAAATCTTCAGGAGGCCTCTTTGAAAAAGCCTCTAGGGGATTCCGTTGAAGGGAGAGCCTTGGTTCAAGGATGGGACATCCCGGCCAAGCACTGGAAGAAACAATATGGAGATCACCAAAAGAAACAATATGGGCATCCGGTGATATAGAATAGGATCGTCTTTTAAAAAAATAGAAGTAGTTCAGGTTGAACATAATAGTACCAAGAACTTGTTGGTGTAACTATTAAATATCAATTAGCATATATTGAATAATGTATGGTTTGAACATAATAGTGGAAACCTGGACAAGTATTATGAAAAAATAAAAATGGTTATGCAAGTGTCCTTGAAGCGTTTGGTTACTATCTGATGGATTAAAATAGGTTTGTTGGTAGCAAAGACATCACTAAAGTTTACAGAGCAAAGGTACTCCAGGAACAGGATGGGTAAGTAGCAGCTTGATCAATGGACTCTTCTGTGAGACGTAACAGGGCGTCGGTCTTAAATGTAATGTTAGATCAAGTGAAAAACTTTAGTGGATTGAAATACAGATAAATAAATCCACCAAAAGTGCACCTGCATCATTGGTAAAAAGTTGTTCTGCTAGTTGTCTGATTTTGTTCCAGTAATCTAATGTTTCCTGTGGACTAGGTGGTTCAAGATTATATTGGTGTTTGCTTTATTTCTGTGATCTTTTTAACCATAGTCTGCTTGTTTATACTGTCTACCAAATATTGAGTAGTGAAACACTGACACAATCCCTTTTGGCGTCAGACATTTGTAATAATTTCAATAATCTACACTTGTAAATCAAGAGGGCAGCACCATTTTAAAGTCTAGTTTCCTTTCTCTGTATCACTTTCTGGAATTTTTCCGTCTGTGTTTTTATTAAAGTTAAAAATGGAAAGGGTATTAAAACTCCCTTTCACTGACATCTCTTCCACTGAACTTGTAGAGAAAGTGATGATATGAAGATGATTATGTTTATCGCTTTCACTCAGAGATCATTGTCTGAGGGTCATGTTGTACAGTTCACGATGCCCCGGGTTGCAATCAGGAGGTTTGACAGTGATGTGCCACAGTTGTCTGTGGTGTTCTATATGATCATCACAGAACATCACACATAACTGGTCAAATTGTATCTCGAGTAGTATATTTGTGTATTATACTATATATTAGCAGCATATCTTTATGATGCAATTAAAAACATTCCCCATCCCCCTGAATACCAATCATATTACATATCTGGGTACTAAATTCTCTTCCCAGTTGTCTGTTATTCAAAATAAATAGTCATCCAATTATTAAAACAATAAGCGACAAACTTCATTGATGGACAAATTTGCCCCTTATGCTCTTCGGACAAACTGCAATAATTAAAATGAGAATATTACCTAAACGAAATTGTTTGTTTTCAATTATTCCAGTGCCACCAACCTGTCTAAAATCTTTGGACAACATCATAACTTGATTCTACTGGAAAAATAAATCACATAGAATCAAACTCACAACATTACAGAACTGTAGTTGATTATTGCAAATCAACTACAATATGGAATAAAATGGATAAAACCTAGTATATCAGACAGAATATGGATAGACATAGAGCAAACATTATGCAAAGATCTAAAAGTCAGACTTACCATTTATCAGTCAAATCAATTAAAGAACATTCATGATCAACAATTTGTGGGTGGCCATGATACTAACAGCCTGGTGGAAATTCCACAAGATATCAAACTCCACACTAACATAAACATAACACTGCTTTCATGTCACTTCCACAAGTAGCCCAAACATAAGATATAGAAAGCAGGTAAGAGCAACTATCAGTTCAGAGACATTAAACTCACCTGCATCCATATCAGTATTATAAACATTCCTAATACAAAAAAACTATCACATAAGATATACAAAATAATAATGAAATCAAATCGCATAATTACTCTCCCATCGAGACAATGGGAGGAAGATTTATTACTAACCCCCGACGCCACAGTCTGGATTAAAATGTATAATAATAATTACCACATGACAGCAACACTAACCTACAATGCATTCAGTACAAAATAATACATAGATTACATTATACTACACATTGGATGTTTAAAATTGGTTTCACAAGCTCAGCAATCTGTGCATACTTTACTCCAAACACAGCTGACGATTACATTCACATCGTGTGGCAGAGCACACCTATCAAGTAATTTTGGCAATAGGTCATCACACACATGTCCCATGATTTAAATAACCCTATCCATCCAACACCATCTTTATGTCTCCTAGGAGACATGTCATCAACCAATGTGTCAATAGAAAAAAAACAGGATAATATATATATAACATTATTAATTGCAAATACAAACATACTCATGAATTGGAAAACAAAAAATAATATTAGTGTCACCGAATGGAAAAATCTATTGATAGACTACATATCAATGGAAAAAAATCTCAGAATGAATCAATAAGAACCAATAACCTAGACTGGACTCCTTTGATAAAAAGTTTACAGAGCTAATCCATAAATGATAAATATCCCAATCTAGTACGTGTACATATACAGTGCACTCGCACATAGCCTCTCTCTCTCTCTCTCACACACACACACACACAGGCAGACGCACACAAGCAGTCACACACGAACACACACACACACACACACACACACACACACACACACACACACACACACACACACACACACACACACACACACACATTCCCGTAATGGTGCAGGTGGCAAATACTTAAAATACTCTATCTGCATTTCCCGTTTGTCTGTTTCGTCTCTGTTCGTCTTATTTTTCCTCTCTCCCCTATTCCCGTTTCCCCCACGTTATTTATGTCTGTTCATACGTTTTATACACCCGATATAGTTGGACACAGTGAGAAGTTAAAAATAAATAATGAATAAATAATAAAGTTCTAAAGGTCCTCCGATGGGCGGAAATCAATTGATATATTTATTTCTCCAGATTTCTAACTCGGAGAGAAAAAGACGTCCTTTTACAAATCGCACCTCGTTGTGGAACTCTACTAAGGTTTACAATCCAGGCGATGATTTTTAACCTCAAAGAACATAGGCCTGCTCCAAGGCAAACTGATTTCATCCCATTAATTAACTTTAATGCGATGTTTTTTGCCGAGCATTAGGCTAAAGAAAATGAATGTTGCTGCGTTTATCAAACTAAAAGTATTTATTCTGAGCCATGCGGTAAATGATTCAGTGTGAGCAGCATATGGACGATTTTTGGAAAATGCTGTGACTAGGTAATATTTTGAAATATAAGGCGTTGTTAAAGCCCCTCATTCACGCTATTAACGTTATAAGTTAAAATAATTGAATAATTCATAAATAAATAAATAGCGTTTGTATAATATTTAAAAATAAACATTTACGTAAAAGCACTCTTACGTAACAACCAAGTTGTCATGTATTTGAATCTAAAGCTAAAGTGTTGCTTTGATCGCTTTGGTCGGTCGACACTTGCCTGGCTCTGTTGAATTGCTGTTTCAAACTGTTTTATAATTCGTGCAGTTAGATCATTTGGTTAAATCATTTACGATTTTATTTTATTCATTTACTACTTTCGACTACGATTTCCAGAAAGGTTGACCGACGATCCTCACGAAAATGAATCCAAGTGCTCCAAGTTCGCCGATGACTTCGTTGTACGTGGGTGACCTTCATCCAGACGTTACCGAGGCCATGCTATACGAGAAATTCAGTCCTGCTGGCGCAATAGTCTCCGTACGCATTTGCAGGGACGCGATGACCCTCCGCTCACTTGGATACGCATACGTGAACTTTCAGCAGCAGGCAGATGCTGAGCGTGCTTTGGACACTATGAACTTTAACATCATCAAAGGCAGACCTGTGCGAATTATGTGGTCCCAGAGAGACCCCTCTCTGAGGAAGAGTGGAGTTGGCAACATCTTCATCAAGAACCTTGACAAGTCTATTGACAGCGAAGCTCTTTACGACACATTCTCTGCCTTTGGGAACATCCTTTCCAGCAAGGTGGTGTGTGACGAGAATGGCTCTAAGGGCTACGGCTTTGTGCACTTTGAGACCCGTGAGGCTGCGGAGAGAGCAATTGAGAGACTTAATGGCATGTTGCTCAATGACCGCAAAGTGTTCATTGGCCACTTCAAGTCTCGCAAGGAGCGAGAGGCTGAGATGGGGGCCAGGGCCAAAAAGTTCACCAATGTGTACGTCAAGAACTTTGGAGAGGACATGGACGACGACAAGCTGAAGGAGATCTTCAGCAAGTTTGGCCAAACGCTGAGCACTCGCGTCATGACCGACGAGAGCGGCAAGTCCAAGGGCTTTGGCTTTGTGAACTTCGAGAGGCACGAGGATGCCCAGAGGGCTGTGGATGAGATAAATGGGAAGGAGCTGAATGGGAAGAAGGTGTATGTGGGTTATGCCCAGAAGAAAGGCGAGAGGCAGACAGGGCTGAAACGAAAGTTTGAGCAGATGAAGCAGGACGGTATGACTCGCTACCAGGGAGACAACCTGTACGTCAAGAACCTAGACGACGGTCTGGACGACGCGCGTCTACGTAAGGAGTTCTCTCCGTTCGGGACCATCACAAGTGCCAAGGTGATGATGGAGGGCGGCCGCTCCAAAGGGTTCGGCTTCGTGTGTTTCTCCTCGCCGGAGGAGGCCGCCACGGCCATGACGGAGATGAATGGGCGCGTTGTAGGCACCAAGCCGCTGTACGTGGCTCTGGCGCAGCGCAAGGAGGAGCGGCAGGCCCACCTCTCCAACAAGTACATGAAGCGCACGGCCAGCGTGAGTGCCTTGCCCAACCTCGTGCTCAACCCCTACCAGCCTGCCCCGCCCTCCGGCTACAACATGGAAGCCATTCCACAAGCTCAGAACTGGCCTGCCTACTGCGCAAGCAGCCAGCTGGCACAACTCCTCCCCAGCCCTTGCTGGGCCATGCAGTGCGTCCACCCACAGCAAGTCCAGGATATGCCGAGTGCCATCGGTCCAGCCGCATCCTGCCCGCAGGCCTTCAGCGCCATCCGACCAACCACCGCCTGCCAGGTCCCAAGCACGATGGCCTATCAGACCATGGCATCTGAGGCTCCGGGGACAGGGATGGCCAGCGCGGAAGCTGCCAACAAGGCGTCGCTGGTGAGAGCAGTACCACAGTACAAAACCACCTCAGGCGTTCACAGCCCACAGCAACACCTGGGCACACAGCCCTTAGATATAAATGTCGAACTTACCATTTATCAGTCAAATCAATTATAAAACATTTATGTTTCTCAACCCACAGCAGCACCTGGGGGCAGAGCTCCAGGTGCCCGTGCAGCTGGCTGCGGTCCATGTGCAGGGTCAGGAACCTCTCAGTGCCTCCATGCTGGCTGCTGCACCTCCACAGGAGCAGAAGCAGATACTGGGTGAGCGTCTGTTTCCCCTGATCCAGAACATGCAGCCCACCCTTGCAGGGAAGATCACGGGTCTGTTCCTGGAACTGGACAACTCGGAGCTACTGCATATGCTGGAGTCTCCTGAGTCTCTGCACCCTAAGGTGGATGAGGCAGTCGCTGTGCTCCAGGACCAGTGCGCGCAGGAAGCCGCTCAAAAACTTTAACCAGTGCTGCGCTTCTGGCTGTCTAATGGAAGAATAAGCAGTAAAAAAAATTAACATTTTAACTGAAAAAAATAAACATTGAAACTGAAATGCATTGAACATTGAAATATTTTTGCCATGTCTGTAGACATCAAGCCTGTAAGGGTTGGCACCAGGCCGAGGCCCCCTCGACCAGAGGGAGGCGTCGAGTCAACCACGCCACTGATCAGGATCAACACCCAACAGCTGGGCTAGACCTTATATAAGCCCAGTGACCCAATCATTCAGTGCTGGGTTTTTGATAAAGTTTTGAGCCAAGCTCCTAGCCGGTAACTCTGGGTATTGAGGTCTGTGAGCCCTTGTGCTATGCCTCTTTTCTGTTCTGCGAGGGTGTCAGTGTTTTTACACGTCCCCTCCCTTCTCCAGTTTTCCCCTCTCGAGTCTGTCTCTCTCCTGAGGCTTCCCTTAGCCATTCAAGTTTCTCCCCGTTTTCTGGTTTTGTTTGGGAGCTTTTAGTTCGAGTTTTCCCCAGTGCATCGGGGTTGCCATTTCTTTCCGTGGCGTTCTTTGTTCTCCCCTTTTCCACGCTCACCGAGGTGTTTCGTTTTTTCCTCTTGTTTTGCTTGATCCAAGCTCTAACTGTTCTGCACACGAGCCCACCATTGTTAGAGTGTGGCTGCTTACCCAGTAAGCTATTGGTATCCTCACCTAGCTGACCTGGATTCAAAACCACCTTACAAAGTCCAGGCCTTGGTTATTCTAAGCTTAAAATGAAAACGACAGAAAAAGGTAAAATCATTTCAAGTTTGGTTTATTTGTCGCATACATAGTCATACACAGTATAACTCACAGTGAAATGGTTGAGTGCTCTGTCCAATCTGAGGAAAAAGAAAAACAGGGGTGCATAGAGAAATATATTCTATATATATACAAAAATATATTAATAGTGCATGTACAATATATATATATATATATATATATATATATATATATATATATATATATATATATATATATATAATGTTTATATGTACAATGTATATATGGATATTTATATATGTATGTACAGAATGTACAGTCCCATCTTGCAATTGACATATTTACAGTTATATGTTACATGGTGGTAATTGAACATATTACAGTTATATTGAACATATTACAGTTATTTCTATTACATATTACAGATTTTGACATGAACAGCTGATCATTTTTTTGTTTTTATTCCTCTTAAAGTTTGAATGTTCAGATTGTCAGTTCTTACAGGTCATAGCTGATCATTAGATAAGTGTATTGGGTTGCATTAATATAAATGTAAAGATCAAAAAAACAAAACCCCACAGTGTAGCTTAAAATAGAGAATAATTCTGTAATATTCCTTTATGTACAACACAATTTCAAATGACCTTATTAACAAACCAGTAAAGACAGGACGAGAAGCAAAGGTCACTTACACGTATTAAATCTTGAAGCAAACAAACTGCAGCTGCAAGTGCCACACTGCCATCCAGTTCCACTCTCTGGTCTGGCGACGGTCATATTACAGGAGCAACGAGAGGCTGCCAACAGTTTCTTTTAGCTTGTCTACTGAGACGGTGAAACTGGCCAACCAGGTGAAAAGCATTGTGAAGGAGAAACGACTTCGACTGCCGACGTGGGAAAGTAGCAGTCAGAGCAGGTCTATTGGAGCAGTGCGATGGACTCTGCCCAACAATGGGCTGCAAGCCCACATCTCTGCACATAGCAACAGTATGTGGTTCCTAGGTGCCCAGTCGGCTAGTTTTAAAGTTCAATTCAAATATTAAATAAAAATGCAGACTTCAGAATTGGTTAAAGAGCATAACTGTGCACGTACTTTATTGTAGGTTAACGTTAACACGCATTATTGAGGCACCCTCTGGAGAATGTCTAAAAATCAGAGAACCCACATTTTCATACATTTTTCAGTAGTGGTTATGTATTCACCCCACATTCCTTTACATATTTGCGTTTGTCTTCACGTCCATTGCATCCAAACCATACATTTGTCAATATATTCAAAGTAATATAAAACACCCACACCAGTTGGAACCTGTTAACACCACATTCCAAGAGATTTCTCTTGACCTTATCCTAAAGAGATGGTCCTGAGCCTGATGGAAATAATATCTCATACTTGGGAGGACATGGACGACAACAAGCTAAATGAGATCTTCAGCAAGTTCGGCCCAACGCTGAGCCGTCGCGTCATGACAGACGAGAGCGGCAAGTCCAAGGGCTTTGGCTTTGTGAGCTTCGAGAGGCACGAGGATGCCAAAAGGGCTGTGGATGAGATGAACGGGAAGAAGTTGAATGGGAAGCAGCTGTATGTGGCTTGTGCCCAGAAGAAAGGCGAGAGGCAGACAGAGCTCAAACGCAAGTTTGAGCAGATGAAGCAGGTCGGCACGACTCGCTACCAGGGAGTGAACCTGTACGTTAAAAACCTAGACGACAGTCTGGACGACGAGCGTCTGCGTAAAGAGTTCTCTCTATTCGGGACAATCACGAGTGCCAAGGTGATGACGGAGGGCGGCCGCTCCAAAGGGTTCGGCTTTGTGTGTTTCTCCTCGCCGGAGGAGGCCACCGAGGCAATGAAGGAGATGAACGGGTGCATCGTAGGCACCAGGCCGCTGTACGTGGCCCTGGCGCAGCGCAAGCAGGAGCGGCAGGCCCACCTCACCCACCAGTACATGCAGCGCATGGCCAGCGTGAGTGCCGTGCGCAACCCAGTGCTCAACCCCTACCAGCCCGCCCCGCCCTCCGGCTACTTCATGATGGCCATTCCACAGGCTCAGAACTGGGCTACCTGCTACCCGAGCAGGCAACTGGCACAGCTCCACCCCAGCACCCGCTGGGCTACGCACAGCATTCAGCCACAGCATTTCCAATACATGCCGAGTACCATCAGGCCCGCTGCAGACCAATCTCTGGGCCAGGAACCTCTCACTGCCTCCGTGCTGGATCTGGAACCTCCGCAGGAGCAGAAGCAGATGTTGGGTGATCGATGGTCTGTTTCCCGTGATCCAGAACATGCACCCCAACCTTGCAGGGACGGGTTTGCTCCTGGAGATCGACAACTTGGAGCTTCTGCTTATGCTGGAGTCTCCTGAGTCTCATTGAAACATTGAAACTGAAAAAATAAAAACGCATTAAATATTGAAATATTTTTGCCTGGTCCATAGACTCCAGTTTCAGGCCTTGATTACAGTAAACTAAAACAACATGTAAAAAGGCTAAATGATTGACACGTGTACAGTCGGTGACTCCTTTCTTTTTGTTCCTCTTACTGTTCGAATGCTCAGAATGTCAGTTTTTGCAGTTAACAGCTGAGCATTAGGCATGTGTATTGGATTGTATTAATAATACAATTGAGGATTCATTGCTGTTCAGGGACCCAGCAGTGGTAACTTGGCAGTGGTAGGGCTTGAACTAGCAACATTCTGATTACTAGTCAAGTAACCTCTGAATAGTATTATTATGATTAATATTATTAATATATCTTACACTGAGGTCTGCTGAAGCTTACCCAGGATCCTTTGCAGCAGCCTGCCATATGCACAAATCATTACGAAAGGACACAGAATCTCTAAACTCCCTTGTTTTATGTTATTAGTTTGTCTAATTCAATGTTAAAGCACTTTCCCCTGTAAACACTCTTTTTATGACCTCATTTCACCGTTTCATGACTTTATGCCACGAACCAACCAACTATTCTTTTATACAACTCTTTTCAAACACTTCAACCATTGTGGGTAACTACACTATTATACACCTGTAATTCTTGTTATGCTATTTATTTTTATTGGTACTGTCGATACATCGATGTTAGGAGAAATACCTCATGAATACTTTAAATGAATCCTTAAAATGACACCTATTCCATTTACTAATGCTAAGCTTGCTACAGTCTGAACTTCTAGCAAGTCAAGAGAAGTCTCATGCAGTTTCTGTATTTTCTTTAATTGCATAATATATGGATGGTTTTAAACTCAATAACATACGCACTTGCAAAATATGTGAATATAAAGGAACAAAAATAAATTAACATAACCACATACCTAAACATCATCTGGTACCATCACCCCATCACCCCTCAATGCAGTATGAGGATGGTCAGATTGTTGTATTTACTAATAGTTACCACTAGTATTAAAATAACAGTAAGCCCAAACTGTTCGACTATGTCCTCTTAAACAAACCTGTGATTTTTTAAATATTTGGACCACATCCTCCTGCAGAATAAAACAATCAGGAAATACAGTTGAGTTGGCCCATACCGCCCTCACATCAGTGTGATTTCCATCAATGACGTGTTATGGCTCTGGGTAAGGAACAATGTTATATTGTTCAATAAACTTTTCACAGGATGCATATTTTTCATTGTTTTAGCAAAGTTTTCGCTACCTCTATACAGCAAACACCAGAATCGACAAGGTTTACATTAATTATAGTCAGTAGAATTAAAGGGAAGAGGCCATATAAAAGGCTGGGATCTACATTTAGCAGACTCGGCACTATGTTACTAGATATTGCCCACATTCCAGTAATTTTATTAAGTCCTCTTTAAACAGAAAATAAAGATGCAGAATTAATTGAAGAGAGTAGTAGGTCCATTATTTATTTTGAGCTCAGCGTTACATACAAACGAGGCATAGTCCAGAATATGTCTAATAATCACACAAGGAACACACATTTTTATCCAGTTTTCACAACTGATTATGTGATTGCCACACCTTCTCTACATACTGGTATTTGAAATCTCAACCACTGTGTTCAACCATACATTATTCAATATATGCAAATTGAGATCTATCATTGTACAAATTGAAGCTTGACCCCAGTATATCCTATTGGAAGATTTTCCTGGGTTTTTTTTTTTGTTGCTGTTTTTTTTGTTTTTAACAAAGATGATCTCAACTCATACCATCAAACACCTGCAAGATGATGTTGCAGGTCAGTATCACCCTGCTCTTATGGTAAGATAATGAACCTTGCTTAGCCACAGAACTCTCGAAGAGGCTTTCACGTCTTTTAAAAGCCGGGATCTTTCCCAATACTTAGGAAGCTATTTCTCACGGGAACAGTCCAGAGTCATCTGCCGTAGACTTCCACAGAGGCCTTGAAACCACCTGCATCAGAGCCTCTGCTCTGCACTTACAGACCCACAAAGGCCTTAAGATACCCCAGAAACATTATTCCTCTTTATGCTTTCAAACACAGTCTTGCACCACTCTGCACCTGTTGCAGAGAGCTTCAAAGCCTATTATAATTAGATCACAGATCGCCTCATGAAAATACCTTTACCCCAAAACATTTTATTACCTCAGGTGGAACAGTGTGTATAGGCCTAGACCTCTTTAGATGTAACTTAGAACCGCCGGTGACCGCTGTATGCGTTTCTTTGGTTGTACAAGCTCCACTGGAGGACTCGATGAATAGTTGATGATGGAAGAGGGGTATATCAGATTCACCCCTTCTGCCTCCATGTGACAAATTAACCCACTGCATAAACTTTTAGAAATAAATCAGTCTTTTAACAAATGGTAAACATTCTCTAGAAAAGATTATCTTGTAACAATTCATTGAGTATATGAACTGTTTTTGTGTCCTTATATCTATAAATGAAAAGTAATAAAACATTATAGATGATAAATAAATTACATAAAATGTATAAAAGTTCACAAATAAGAAAGTACCTGAGTCTGCACTTTTCTCCACAGATTCAAGAAACTCGTGAAAGTTGGAAGCTATAGAAACACATAGAACAGAATTATAGACTGACTGAGGTGTGAGCAGAAAGATCGCCATGATGTCCTTATATCTAAAGCACTCAAAGCATTGATGCTATGTAAATAAACTGTGATCCGATTGGTTCAATCTAAGTAAATAGATTCACCTACTTTGAAGTTAAAGTTTTTCTCAAAAGGTTAGAACTGGTTGACTATACTTTGCCGTGTTCTGTAATAGAAAATGTAAACATTTATATCTAAAATATTGCACGACAGAAATCAATTCAAGACTAACCTCTAATGACCGCTAGATGGGGGAAGATATTAAGTAATAAATGAGTCCAGATCCTCCTGCCCGACAATACGGTGAGACTCTGTTTTTACGTGTGATGGAAAATGATACGAAACTATGTATTATGTGATTCATATAAAATCACACTGATCCTTTTGTTCTTAAATTAATAATGCTGTTTGCACATTTATATCCGCCTGTTGCTGATTAAGTTGAACATGTATCAGGAACTGTTAACATCAAGGTCAACTTGACACACAACCCACACTGTTTGGAGTCAGTTTGGGTTGGTTTGTGGAAAAAAACAAGCTGAGAGCTGATTGGCTTATAGCCACAGCAACAAAGGAAAGAAGAGCTGCTTAAGAAAAGATGACTGGTTAAAGACAGCACAGGAGTAGTATAACTAGCCACGGTTTTGTATACTCGGGGCTCCCTACCTGAGGAGAGCCAAACATTTATTTTATTCTTTTTCTTATTAAATTACTCTCTTAATCACGTCTGACTTGCTGTTTGTTCAAAATTCCACAACATATGTCATTACTACGCCGCACAAAAAAGACCGCCAGATTTGTAGTTCCACAATGTGAAAAGGCGTCATTTTCTATGCAAACGAATTAATAAACACCATGCCATGCCTTGCTGTATCCCCTCTTTGCACCGCTGGACAGACACACTCATGACACTGTACTCATCAAAAGCAGCACCAGACACGCACTGAGTCATATCCCGCTACACACCTCTCAGGCCAGCTTGTTTGCACGTTTTGTCATAAAACTTAAAATGTCATTTGTTGCCATTATATATAAAATTACCTATTTAAAAAACCAAATAAATCAAAAAGTACTTGTGACTAGAGAAACACGTGGCTAATCACCTACAAGAAATAATGTCAGTGATGTTTGGGGCAGGTGTTTCAAACGTGCCCAGACTCTTGAGAAGCACCTAAACGCACACACAAGGGTGTCCGCTTCCCATAGTGCTGCAAATACTGCAGGAAGGGCTTTGGTGAAACAGGCCACATGGAGGAGCAGAAGACAATCCACACAACTGAAGAAGCCCGTAGCTGCCCAGTATGTCAGAATCCACATGGGAGAAGAACCCTGTAGCTGCCCAGTATGTCAGAAGCAATTTGTGCAGCTGGGTAATGAACCATATTTGTACCCATTCGTATGTTGGGAGCAAATCAGTTGAAGACTTGAACAGTATGTTAACAATCAGTTAAAATTACTGTTGATGACAAGAAAACAATGGCTAATATGTTCCTTCACAGCTATGTCATTGGTTGATCTATTTTTGTCAGATTTAGTGCTTGTTTGGGCAAGTGTGTTAAAGTCTTCCTTTGTTTTTGGTTTTGTTCCTTTTCATATAGTTGTTTATTCCTTTTTGTCTAGTGATGTCCATTATCCATTTAAAATCTGTCAAATTAAACAAATGTGAAACGAATTCCATAGTATTCAGATTTGATTGCAAAAGAGACCAACCACTCCCCGTATTTTGAATTTTGCATATACAGTATATGTGCAGTTCCAGCCTAGTCCATTGATCCAAAATCTGGCCCAGATGTATCTGTTGACTGCAAATTTGAATGATTTCTGTGCTCTGCAGCAAAGGAGCATTTGGTTACTATCTGATGGATTAAAATAGGCTTGTTGGTAGCAAAGACATCACTAAAGTGTACAGAGCAAAGGTACTCCAGGACCAGGATGGGTAAGTAGCAGCTTGATCAGTGGAATCTTCTGTGAGACGTAACAGGATTTCGGTCTTAAATGTAATGTTAGATCAAGTGAAAAACTTTAGTGGATTGAAATACAGATAAATAAATCCACTAAAAGTGCATCTGCATCACTGGTTAAAAAGTTGTTCTGCTAGTTGTCTGATTTTGTTCCAGTAATCTAATGTTTCCTGGGACTAGGTGGTTCAAGATTTTATTTCTGTGATTTTTTAACCATAGTCTAATTGTTTATACTGTCTACCAAATGCAATACTGAGTAGTGAAACACTGACACAATCCCTTTTGGCATCGGACATTTGTAATAATTTCAATAATCTACAGTTGTAAGTCAAGAGGGCAGCACCATTTTAAAGTCTAGTTTCCTTTCTCTGTCTCACTTTCTGGAATTTTTCCATCTGTGTTTTTATTAAATTTAAAGATGGAAAGGGTATTAAAACTCCCTTTAACTGACATCTCTTCCACTGAACTTGTAGAGAAAGTGATGATATGAAGATGATTATGTTTATCGCTTTCACTCAGAGATCATTGTCTGAGCGTCATGTTGTACAGTTCACGATGCCCCGGGTTGCAATCAGGAGGTTTAACAGTGATGTGCCAAACAGTTGTCTGTGGTGTTCTATATGATCATCACAGAACATCACACATAACTGGTCAAATTGTATCTCCAGTAGGATATTTGTGTATTATACTATATATTAGCAGCATAACTTTATGATGCAATTAAAAACATTCCCCATCCCCCTGAATACCAATCATATTACATATCTGGGTATTAAATTCTCTTCCCAGTTGTCTGTTATTCAAAAATAAATAGTCATCCAATTATTAAAACAATAAGCGACGAACTTCATTGATGGACAAATTTGCCCCTTATGCTCTTTGGACAAACTGCAATAATTAAAATGAGAATATTACCTAAACGAAATTATTTGTTTTCAATTATTCCAGCGCCACCAACCTGTCTAAAATCTTTGGACAACATCATAACTTGATTCTACTGGAAAAATAAATCACATAGAATCAAACTCACAACATTACAGAACTGTAGTTGATTATTGCAAATCAACTATAATATGGTATAAAATGGATAAAACTTAGTATATCAGACAGAATATGGATAGACATATAGCAAACATTATGCAAAGATCTAAAAGTCAGACTTACCATTTATCAGTCAAATCAATTAAAGAACATTCATGATCAACAATTTGTGGGTGGCCATGATATTAACAGCCTGGTGGAAATTTCACAAGATATCAAACTCCAGACTCACATAAACATAACACTGCTTTCATGTCACTTCCACAAGTAGCCCAAACATAAGATATAGAAAGCAGGTAAGAGCAACTATCAGTTCAGAGACATTAAACTCACCTGCATCCATATCAGTATTATAAACATTCCTAATACAAAAAAACTATCACATAAGATATACAAAATAATAATGAAATCAAATCGCATAATTACTCTCCCATCGAGACAATGGGAGGAAGATTTATTACTAGCTCCCGACGCCACAGTTTGGATTAAAATGTGTAATAATAATTACCACATGACAGCAACACTAACCTACAATGCATTCAGTACAAAATAATACATAGATTACATTATACTACACATTGGATGTTTAAAATTGGTTTCACAAGCTCAGCAATCTGTACATACTTTACTCCAAAGACAGCTGACGATTACATTCACATCGTGTGGCAGAGCACACCTATCAAGCAATTTTGGCAATAAGTAATCACACACATGTCCCATGATTTAAATAACCCTATCCATCCAACACCATCTTTATGTCTCCTAGGAGACATGTCATCAACCAATGTGACAATAGAAAAAAAACAGGATAATATATATATAACATTATTAATTGCAAATACAAACATACTCATGAATTGGAAAACAAAAAATAATATTAGTGTCACCGAATGGAAAAATCTATTGATAGACTACATATCAATGGAAAAAAATCTCAGAATGAATCAATAAGAACCAATAACCTAGACTGGACTCCTTTGATAAAAAGTTTACAGAGCTAATCCATAAATGATAAATATCCCAATCTAGTACGTGTACATATACAGTGCACTCGCACATAGCCTCTCTCTCTCTCTCACACACACACACAGGCAGACGCACACAAGCAGTCACACACGAACACACACACACACACACACACACACACACACACACACACACACACACACACACATTCCCGTAATGGTGCAGGTGGCTAATACTTAAAATACTCTGCATTTCCCGTTTGTCTGTTTCGTCTCTGTTCGTCTTATTTTTCCTCTCTCCCCTATTCCCGTTTCCCCCACGTTATTTATGTCTGTTCATACGTTTTATACACCCGATATAGTTGGACACAGTGAGAAGTTAGAAATAAATAATGAATAAATAATAAAGTTCTAAAGGTCCTCCGATGGGCGGAAATCAATTGATATATTTATTTCTCCAGATTTCTAACTCGGAGAGAAAAAGACGTCCTTTTACAAATCGCACCTCGTTGTGGAACTCTACTAAGGTTTACAATCCAGGCGATGATTTTTAACCTCAAAGAACATAGGCCTGCTCCAAGGCAAACTGATTTCATCCCATTAATTAACTTTAATGCGATGTTTTTTTGCCGAGCATTAGGCTAAAGAAAATGAATGTTGCTGCGTTTATCAAACTAAAAGTATTTATTCTGAGCCATGCGGTAAATGATTCAGTGTGAGCAGCATATGGACGATTTTTGGAAAATGCTGTGACTAGGTAATATTTTGAAATATAAGGCGTTGTTAAAGCCCCTCATTCACGCTATTAACGTTATAAGTTAAAATAATTGAATAATTCATAAATAAATAAATAGCGTTTGTATAATATTTAAAAATAAACATTTACGTAAAAGCACTCTTACGTAACAACCAAGTTGTCATGTATTTGAATCTAAAGCTAAAGTGTTGCTTTGATCGCTTTGGTCGGTCGACACTTGCCTGGCTCTGTTGAATTGCTGTTTCAAACTGTTTTATAATTCGTGCAGTTAGATCATTTGGTTAAATCATTTACGATTTTATTTTATTCATTTACTACTTTCGACTACGATTTCCAGAAAGGTTGACCGACGATCCTCACGAAAATGAATCCAAGTGCTCCAAGTTCGCCGATGACTTCGTTGTACGTGGGTGACCTTCATCCAGACGTTACCGAGGCCATGCTATACGAGAAATTCAGTCCTGCTGGCGCAATAGTCTCCGTACGGATTTGCAGGGACGCGATGACCCTCCGCTCACTTGGATACGCATACGTGAACTTTCAGCAGCAGGCAGATGCTGAGCGTGCTTTGGACACTATGAACTTTAACATCATCAAAGGCAGACCTGTGCGAATTATGTGGTCCCAGAGAGACCCCTCTCTGAGGAAGAGTGGAGTTGGCAACATCTTCATCAAGAACCTTGACAAGTCTATTGACAGCGAAGCTCTTTACGACACATTCTCTGCCTTTGGGAACATCCTTTCCAGCAAGGTGGTGTGTGACGAGAATGGCTCTAAGGGCTACGGCTTTGTGCACTTTGAGACCCGTGAGGCTGCGGAGAGAGCAATTGAGAGACTTAATGGCATGTTGCTCAATGACCGCAAAGTGTTCATTGGCCACTTCAAGTCTCGCAAGGAGCGAGAGGCTGAGATGGGGGCCAGGGCCAAAAAGTTCACCAATGTGTACGTCAAGAACTTTGGAGAGGACATGGACGACGACAAGCTGAAGGAGATCTTCAGCAAGTTTGGCCAAACGCTGAGCACTCGCGTCATGACCGACGAGAGCGGCAAGTCCAAGGGCTTTGGCTTTGTGAACTTCGAGAGGCACGAGGATGCCCAGAGGGCTGTGGATGAGATAAATGGGAAGGAGCTGAATGGGAAGAAGGTGTATGTGGGTTATGCCCAGAAGAAAGGCGAGAGGCAGACAGGGCTGAAACGAAAGTTTGAGCAGATGAAGCAGGACGGTATGACTCGCTACCAGGGAGACAACCTGTACGTCAAGAACCTAGACGACGGTCTGGACGACGCGCGTCTACGTAAGGAGTTCTCTCCGTTCGGGACCATCACAAGTGCCAAGGTGATGATGGAGGGCGGCCGCTCCAAAGGGTTCGGCTTCGTGTGTTTCTCCTCGCCGGAGGAGGCCGCCACGGCCATGACGGAGATGAATGGGCGCGTTGTAGGCACCAAGCCGCTGTACGTGGCTCTGGCGCAGCGCAAGGAGGAGCGGCAGGCCCACCTCTCCAACAAGTACATGAAGCGCACGGCCAGCGTGAGTGCCTTGCCCAACCTCGTGCTCAACCCCTACCAGCCTGCCCCGCCCTCCGGCTACAACATGGAAGCCATTCCACAAGCTCAGAACTGGCCTGCCTACTGCGCAAGCAGCAAGCTGGCACAACTCCTCCCCAGCCCTTGCTGGGCCATGCAGTGTGTCCACCCACAGCAAGTCCAGGATATGCCGAGTGCCATCGGTCCAGCCGCATCCTGCCCGCAGGCCTTCAGCGCCATCCGACCAACCACCGCCTGCCAGGTCCCACGCACGATGGCCTATCAGACCATGGCATCTGAGGCTCCGGGGACAGGGATGGCCAGCGCGGAAGCTGCCAACAAGGCGTCGCTGGTGAGAGCAGTACCACAGTACAAAACCACCTCAGGCGTTCACAGCCCACAGCAACACCTGGGCACACAGCCCTTAGATATAAATGTCGAACTTACCATTTATCAGTCAAATCAATTATAAAACATTTATGTTTCTCAACCCACAGCAGCACCTGGGGGCAGAGCTCCAGGTGCCCGTGCAGCTGGCTGCGGTCCATGTGCAGGGTCAGGAACCTCTCAGTGCCTCCATGCTGGCTGCTGCACCTCCACAGGAGCAGAAGCAGATACTGGGTGAGCGTCTGTTTCCCCTGATCCAGAACATGCAGCCCACCCTTGCAGGGAAGATCACGTGTATGTTCCTGGAACTGGACAACTCGAAGCTACTGCATATGCTGGAGTCTCCTGAGTCTCTGCACCCTAAGGTGGATGAGGCAGTCGCTGTGCTCCAGGACCAGTGCGCGCAGGAAGCCGCTCAAAAACTTTAACCAGTGCTGCGGTTCTGGCTGTCTAATGGAAGAATAAGCAGTAAAAAAAATTAACATTTTAACTGAAAAAAATAAACATTGAAACTGAAATGCATTGAACATTGAAATATTTTTGCCATGTCTGTAGACATCAAGCCTGTAAGGGTTGGCACCAGGCCGAGGCCCCCTCGACCAGAGGGAGACGTCGAGTCAACCACGCCACTGATCAGGATCAACACCCAACAGCTGGGCTAGACCTTATATAAGCCCAGTGACCCAGTCATTCAGTGCTGGGTTTTTGATAAAGTTTTGAGCCAAGCTCCTAGCCGGTAACTCTGGGTATTGAGGTGTGTGAGCCCTTGTGCTATGCCTCTTTTCTGTTCTGCGAGGGTGTCAGTGTTTTTACACGTCCCCTCCCTTCTCCAGTTTTCCCCTCTCGAGTCTGTCTCTCTCCTGAGGCTTCCCTTAGCCATTCAAGTTTCTCCCCGTTTTCTGGTTTTGTTTGGGAACTTTTAGTTCGAGTTTTCCCCAGTGCATCGGGGTTGCCATTTCTTTCCGTGGCGTTCTTTGTTCTCCCCTTTTCCACGCTCAACGAGGTGTTTCGTTTTTTCCTCTTGTTTTGCTTGATCCAAGCTCTAACTGTTCTGCACACGAGCCCACCATTGTTAGAGTGTGGCTGCTTACCCAGTAAGCTATTGGTGTCCTCACCTAGCTGACCTGGATTCAAAACCACCTTACAAAGTCCAGGCCTTGGTTATTCTAAGCTTAAAATGAAAACGACAGAAAAAGGTAAAATCATTTCAAGTTTGGTTTATTTGTCGCATACATAGTCATACACAGTATAACTCACAGTGAAATGGTTGAGTGCTCTGTCCAATCTGAGGAAAAAGAAAAACAGGGGTGCATAGAGAAATATATTCTATATATATACAAAAATATATTAATAGTGCATGTACAATATATATATATATATATATATATATATATATATATATATTATGTTTATATGTACAATGTATATATGGATATTTATATATGTATGTACAGAATGTACAGTCCCATCTTGCAATTGACATATTTACAGTTATATGTTACATGGTGGTAATTGAACATATTACAGTTATATTGAACATGTTACAGTTATTTCTATTACATATTACAGATTTTGACATGAACAGCTGATCATTTTTTTGTTTTTATTCCTCTTAAAGTTTGAATGTTCAGATTGTCAGTTCTTACAGGTCATAGCTGATCATTAGATAAGTGTATTGGGTTGCATTAATATAAATGTAAAGATCAAAAAAACAAAACCCCACAGTGTAGCTTAAAATAGAGAATAATTCTGTAATATTCCTTTATGTACAACACAATTTCAAATGACCTTATTAACAAACCAGTAAAGACAGGACGAGAAGCAAAGGTCACTTACACGTATTAAATCTTGAAGCAAACAAACTGCAGCTGCAAGTGCCACACTGCCATCCAGTTCCACTCTCTGGTCTGGCGACGGTCATATTACAGGAGCAACGAGAGGCTGCCAACAGTTTCTTTTAGCTTGTCTACTGAGACGGTGAAACTGGCCAACCAGGTGAAAAGCATTGTGAAGGAGAAACGACTTCGACTGCCGACGTGGGAAAGTAGCAGTCAGAGCAGGTCTATTGGAGCAGTGCGATGGACTCTGCCCAACAATGGGCTGCAAGCCCACATCTCTGCACATAGCAACAGTATG
Source organism: Electrophorus electricus (assembly GCF_041902795.1). Lineage (NCBI taxonomy): Eukaryota > Metazoa > Chordata > Actinopteri > Gymnotiformes > Gymnotidae > Electrophorus > Electrophorus electricus. The sequence continues at coordinate 275,291 of NW_027658384.1, read as the reverse complement.
TGGTTCCTAGGTGCCCAGTCGGCTAGTTTTAAAGTTCAATTCAAATATTAAATAAAAATGCAGACTTCAGAATTGGTTAAATAGCATAACTGTGCACGTACTTTATTGTAGGTTAACATTAACACGCATTATTGAGGCACCCTCTGGAGAATGTCTAAAAATCAGAGAACCCACATTTTCATACATTTTTCAGTAGTGGTTATGTATTCACCCCACATTCCTTTACATATTTGCGTTTGTCTTCACGTCCATTGCATCCAAACCATACATTTGTCAATATATGCAAAGTAATATAAAACACCCACACCAGTTGGAACCTGTTAACACCACATTCCAAGAGATTTCTCTTGACCTTATCCTAAAGAGATGGTCCTGAGCCTGATGGAAATAATATCTCATACTTGGGAGGACATGGACGACAACAAGCTAAATGAGATCTTCAGCAAGTTCGGCCCAACGCTGAGCCGTCGCGTCATGACAGACGAGAGCGGCAAGTCCAAGGGCTTTGGCTTTGTGAGCTTCGAGAGGCACGAGGATGCCAAAAGGGCTGTGGATGAGATGAACGGGAAGAAGTTGAATGGGAAGCAGCTGTATGTGGCTCGTGCCCAGAAGAAAGGCGAGAGGCAGACAGAGCTCAAACGCAAGTTTGAGCAGATGAAGCAGGACGGCACGACTCGCTACCAGGGAGTGAACCTGTACGTTAAAAACCTAGACGACAGTCTGGACGACGAGCGTCTGCGTAAAGAGTTCTCTCTATTCGGGACAATCACGAGTGCCAAGGTGATGACGGAGGGCGGCCGCTCCAAAGGGTTCGGCTTTGTGTGTTTCTCCTCGCCGGAGGAGGCCACCGAGGCAATGAAGGAGATGAACGGGTGCATCGTAGGCACCAAGCCGCTGTACGTGGCCCTGGCGCAGCGCAAGGAGGAGCGGCAGGCCCACCTCACCCACCAGTACATGCAGCGCATGGCCAGCGTGAGTGCCGTGCGCAACCCAGTGCTCAACCCCTACCAGCCCGCCCCGCCCTCCGGCTACTTCATGATGGCCATTCCACAGGCTCAGAACTGGGCTACCTGCTACCCGAGCAGGCAACTGGCACAGCTCCACCCCAGCACCCGCTGGGCTACGCACAGCATTCAGCCACAGCATTTCCAATACATGCCGAGTACCATCAGGCCCGCTGCAGACCAATCTCTGGGCCAGGAACCTCTCACTGCCTCCGTGCTGGATCTGGAACCTCCGCAGGAGCAGAAGCAGATGTTGGGTGATCGATGGTCTGTTTCCCGTGATCCAGAACATGCACCCCAACCTTGCAGGGACGGGTTTGCTCCTGGAGATCGACAACTTGGAGCTTCCGCTTATGCTGGCTGAAAAAATAAAAACGCATTAAATATTGAAATATTTTTGCCTGGTCCATAGACTCCAGTTTCAGGCCTTGATTACAGTAAACTAAAACAACATGTAAAAAGGCTAAATGATTGACACGTGTACAGTCGGTGACTCCTTTCTTTTTGTTCCTCTTACTGTTCGAATGCTCAGAATGTCAGTTTTTGCAGTTGACAGCTGAGCATTAGGCATGTGTATTGGATTGTATTAATAATACAATTGAGGATTCATTGCTGTTCAGGGACCCAGCAGTGGTAACTTGGCAGTGGTAGGGCTTGAACTAGCAACATTCTGATTACTAGTCAAGTAACCTCTGAATAGTATTATTATGATTAATATTATTAATATATCTTACACTGAGGTCTGCTGAAGCTTACCCAGGATCCTTTGCAGCAGCCTGCCATATGCACAAATCATTACGAAAGGACACAGAATCTCTAAACTCCCTTGTTTTATGTTATTAGTTTGTCTAATTCAATGTTAAAGCACTTTCCCCTGTAAACACTCTTTTTATGACCTCATTTCTCCGTTTCATGACTTTATGCCACGAACCAACCAACTATTCTTTAATACAACTCTTTTCAAACACTTCAACCATTGTGGGTAACTACACTATTATACACCTGTAATTCTTGTTATGCTATTTATTTTATTGGTACTGTCGATACATCGATGTTAGGAGAAATACCTCATGAATACTTTAAATGAATCCTTAAAATGACACCTATTCCATTTACTAATGCTAAGCTTGCTACAGTCTGAACTTCTAGCAAGTCAAGAGAAGTCTCATGCAGTTTCTGTATTTTCTATAATTGCATAATATATGGATGGTTTTAAACTCAATAACATACGCACTTGCAAAAGATGTGAATATAAAGGAACAAAAATAAATTAACATAACCACATACCTAAACATCATCTGGTACCATCACCCCATCACCCCTCAATGCAGTATGAGGATGGTCAGATTGTTGTATTTACTAATAGTTACCACTAGTATTAAAATAACAGTAAGCCCAAACTGTTCGACTATGTCCTCTTAAACAAACCTGTGATTTTTTAAATATTTGGACCACATCCTCCTGCAGAATAAAACAATCAGGAAATACAGTTGAGTTGGCCCATACCGCCCTCACATCAGTGTGATTTCCATCAATGACGTGTTATGGCTCTGGGTAAGGAACAATGTTATATTGTTCAATAAACTTTTCACAGGATGCATATTTTTCATTGTTTTAGCAAAGTTTTCGCTACCTCTATACAGCAAACACCAGAATCGACAAGGTTTACATTAATTATAGTCAGTAGAATTAAAGGGAAGAGGCCATATAAAAGGCTGGGATCTACATTTAGCAGACTCGGCACTGTGTTACTAGATATTGCCCACATTCCAGTAATTTTATTAAGTCCTCTTTAAACAGAAAATAAAGATGCAGACTCAAGAATTAATTGAAGAGAGTAGTAGGTCCATTATTTATTTTGAGCTCAGCGTTACATACAAACGAGGCATAGTCCAGAATATGTCTAATAATCACATTATCTTGTAACAATTCATTGAGTATATGAACTGTTTTTGTGTCCTTATATCTATAAATGAAAAGTAATAAAACATTATAGATGATAAATAAATTACATAAAATGTATAAAAGTTCACAAATAAGAAAGTACCTGAGTCTGCACTTTTCTCCACAGATTCAAGAAACTCGTGAAAGTTGGAAGCTATAGAAACACATAGTACAGAATTATAGACTGACTGAGGTGTGAGCAGAAAGATCGCCATGATGTCCTTATATCTAAAGCACTCAAAGCATTGATGCTATGTAAATAAACTGTGATCCGATTGGTTCAATCTAAGTAAATAGATTCACCTACTTTGAAGTTAAAGTTTTTCTCAAAAGGTTAGAACTGGTTGACTATACTTTGCCGTGTTCTGTAATAGAAAATGTAAACATTTATATCTAAAATATTGCACGACAGAAATCAATTCAAGACTAACCTCTAATGACTGCTAGATGGGGGAAGATATTAAGTAATAAATGAGTCCAGATCCTCCTGCCCGACAATACGGTGAGACTCTGTTTTTACGTGTGATGGAAAATGATACGAAACTATGTATTATGTGATTCATATAAAATCACACTGATCCTTTTGTTCTTAAATTAATAATGCTGTTTGCACATTTATATCCGCCTGTTGCTGATTAAGTTGAACATGTATCAGGAACTGTTAACATCAAGGTCAACTTGACACACAACCCACACTGTTTGGAGTCAGTTTGGGTTGGTTTGTGGAAAAAAACAAGCTGAGAGCTGATTGGCTTATAGCCACAGCAACAAAGGAAAGAAGAGCTGCTTAAGAAAAGATGATTGGTTAAAGACAGCACAGGAGTAGTATAACTAGCCACGGTTTTGTATACTCGGGGCTCCCTACCTGAGGAGAGCCAAACATTTATTTTATTCTTTTTCTTATTAAATTACTCTCTTAATCACGTCTGACTTGCTGTTTGTTCAAAATTCCACAACATATGTCATTACTACGCCGCACAAAAAAGACCGCCATATTTGTAGTTCCACAATGTGAAAAGGCGTCATTTTCTATGCAAACGAATGAATAAACACCATGCCATGCCTTGCTGTATCCCCTCTTTGCACCGCTGGACAGACACACTCATGACACTGTACTCATCAAAAGCAGCACCAGAGACGCACTGAGTCATATCCCGCTACACACCTCTCAGGCCAGCTTGTTTGCACGTTTTGTCATAAAACTTAAAATGTCATTTGTTGCCATTATATATAAAATTACCTATTTAAAAAAACAAATAAATCAAAAAGTACTTGTGACTAGAGAAACACGTGGCTAATCACCTACAAGAAATAATGTCAGTGATGTTTGGGGCAAGTGTTTCAAACGTGCCCAGGCTCTTGAGAAGCACCTAAACGCACACACAAGGGTGTCCGCTTCCCATAATGCTGCAAATACTGCAGGAAGGGCTTTGGTGAAACAGGCCACATGGAGGAGCAGAAGACAATCCACACAACTGAAGAAGCCCGTAGCTGCCCAGTATGTCAGAATCCACATGGGAGAAGAACCCTGTAGCTGCCCAGTATGTCAGAAGCAATTTGTGCAGGTGGGTAATGAACCATATTTGTACCCATTCGTATGTAGGGAGCAAATCAGTTGAAGACTTGAACAGTATGTTAACAATCAGTTAAAATGACTGTTGATGACAAGAAAACAATGGCTAATATGTTCCTTCACAGCTATGTCATTGGTTGATCTATTTTTGTCAGATTTAGTGCTTGTTTGGGCAAGTGTGTTAAAGTCTTCCTTTGTTTTTGGTTTTGTTCCTTTTCATATAGTTGTTTATTCCTTTTTGTCTAGTGATGTCCATTATCCATTTAAAATCTGTCAAATTAAACAAATGTGAAACGAATTCCATAGTATTCAGATTTGATTGCAAAAGAGACCAACCACTCCCCGTATTTTGAATTTTGCATATACAGTATATGTGCAGTTCCAGCCTAGTCCACTGATCCAAAATCTGGCCCAGATGTATCTGTTGACTGCAAATTTGAATGATTTCTGTGCTCTGCAGCAAAGGAGCGTTTGGTTACTATCTGATGGATTAAAATAGGCTTGTTGGTAGCAAAGACATCACTAAAGTGTACAGAGCAAAGGTACTCCAGGACCAGGATGGGTAAGTAGCAGCTTGATCAGTGGAATCTTCTGTGAGACGTAACAGGGCGTCGGTCTTAAATGTAATGTTAGATCAAATGAAAAACTTTAGTGGATTGAAATACAGATAAATAAATCCACTAAAAGTGCATCTGCATCATTGGTTAAAAAGTTGTTCTGCTAGTTGTCTGATTTTGTTCCAGTAATCTAATGTTTCCTGGCACTAGGTGGTTCAAGATTATATTGGTGTTTGCTTTATTTCTGTGATCTTTTTAACCATAGTCTGCTTGTTTATACTGTCTACCAAATGCAATACTGAGTAGTGAAACACTGACACAATCCCTTTTGGCGTCAGACATTTGTAATAATTTCAATAATCTACAGTTGTAAGTCAAGAGGGCAGCACCATTTTAAAGTCTAGTTTCCTTTCTCTGTCTCACTTTCTGGAATTTTTCCGTCTGTGTTTTTATTAAAGTTAAAAATGGATAGGGTATTAAAACTCCCTTTCACTGACGTCTCTTCCACTGAACTTGTAGAGAAAGTGATGATATGAAGATGATTATGTTTATCACATTCACTCAGAGATCATTGTCTGAGGGTCATGTTGTACAGTTCACGATGCCCCGGGTTGCAATCAGGAGGTTTAACAGTGATGTGCCAAACAGTTGTCTGTGGTGTTCTATATGATCTAAAAGTCAGACTTACCATTTATCAGTCAAATCAATTAAAGAACATTCATGATCAACAATTTGTGGGTGGCCATGATACTAACAGCGTGGTGGAAATTCCACAAGATATCAAACTCCACACTAACATAAACATAACACTGCTTTCATGTCACTTCCACAAGTAGCCCAAACATAAGATATAGAAAGCAGGTAAGAGCGGAGCAGTCAATGTGCCTAATATGACTGCAAAAGCCTGGCAGGACAGGAGGTATTCCTGCTTCTGCTAATCAGCAAAAGGAAGCTCCTGGCAAAGTGACGTGGACTGCAAAAAAATCACCAGGAAGGTCAAGCTACAAATGCCAGAGAGGAGCAGGGAGCACCAAAAGTTTCAAGTTTCAAGTTTAGTTTATTTGTCACATACATAGTCATACACAGTACAACACGCAGTGAAATGGTGGAGAGTGCTCTGTCCAAACTGAGGAAGAGAACCAGGGGTGCATAGAGAAAAAAATATATATACAGATAAATATATATTCTATGTATGTACAAAAATATATTAACAATGTATGTACAATATATGTATATTATGATTATATACACAATGTACAGTGTATATGGTTGAGTATATATGTACACAATCTACAGAATGTACAGATCCATTGTATAGTACCATATCTACAGCTGTTGTAACAGGTTAATTGAGTATAAATCTAAATCTATATATACAGATGTACAGATATACAGTCATGTTACGTGGTGGTGGTGGTGGTCCCCACAGTTTATCAGTTTCCCTGATTCAGGGCCCGAATGGCCTGTGGGAAGAAGCTCCTCTTCAGCCTTTCTGTCTTGGCCTTCAGGGAGCGGAAGCGCCTCCCTGACCTCAACAGAGAGAAGAGTCTATTGTTGGGATGGGTGGGGTCCTTCACAATTTTCCTGGCCTTGGTTTGGCACCGCTTGTAGTAGGTGGTCTGCAGGTCAGGAAGTTCCGAGTGAGTGATGCGCTCTGCTGAACGCACTACCCTTTGGAGTGCTTGTCTGTCCTGCTTGGTGCTATTTCCAAACCAGACTGTGATGTTCCCCGTGAGGATGCTCTCGATAGTGCAGGTGTAGAAGTTCCGCAGTACCTTGGAGGGCAGTCTGAAGTCCCTTAGGCGTCTGAGGTGGTAAAGACGCTGACGAGCCTTCTTTGCCAGGGAGCTGGTATGGCGGGACCAGGACAGGTCCTGCGAGATGTGAACACCAAGGTACCTGAAACTATCTACTCTCTCCACCGTGGTTCCACTGATCCTCACAGGTTGGTAGTGCCGCTCCTGCTTCTTGCTGCAATCCACGATCAGCTCCTTTGTCTTACTGACGTTTAGGAGGAGATTATTTTCCTGGCACCAGTTTTCCAGGTAGGAAAACTGGTATCTCCTCCAGGTAGGCCCAGGTAGGCCCTCTCGTCGTTGTCCGAGATCAGACCCACGACAACGGTGTCATCAGCAAACTTGACAATGGTGTTAGAGCTGGAAGTGGCTGTGCAGTCGTAGGTTTACAGTGAGTAGAGCAGGGGGCTTAGGACACAAACCTGAGGAGCTCCAGTGCTGAGGGTGAGGGTGGATGAGGTGCAGTTTCCCACCCGTACTGATTGTGGTCTGTTCCATAGCATCCTGCGGAAAGAGTACCACATAAGCATGGAAACAGTACAGCAACCCATGGTATGAGCATGGACAGATGAGGAAGAGCTGCTAGAACAGTACGTCCCCAATAAGCAGGCAGGATGTGGATCCGTCTCACTATTTCATCGGCAGAAATGCAGGAGCAGGTGATAATACTCCTGGGCCCAGCACTCTTCAACCTGGGTACTTTAAGGAGAACACGGCAGCCTCCCAAAAGTGATACAAAGTCCCAAAATGGCTATTACCTGTGCTGAATAACAGTATGAAGGACAAATCTACCCCTGTCCAAAGTTTAATTGATTTAACTGAATGCCAACTATACTACCACCATCAATCTGTGTAAGGTGTACTTGCAAGTGCCTTTAGCACCAAAAGCAAAAGAACTCAGTGTTTTCAACACATTTCATCCAAGCATCATCATGTGAAATGTTGTTCTTTTCGGAAATTCTTCATCTAAATATGGTTGTGTTGCTAATGAGATCATATTATTTGTTACTCTTTAAACCTTATTATTCCTTTAAGATTCAAAGTCTACTGTGTTAGGAAACCTATGTGAGAATATAAAATCAGCAGTTTCTGCATGCTTGTGTGATGAATACAGAAAGTGATCTCTTATACCTGCGGAATTAAGGCTTCAAATGTCTTGGTGTTCAGACGATATGGAGAGGCTCTGGGAATCTGGAAGGATAAACGTTTGTTTCATTTTCAGGGACTGTTGATCATTTATTTGTCCATTCATTTATTACACTATTAAGGGATTATTAATGTGCACTGGGAGAACAGTATAAAGTTATCAGTCTTCTTTATCAGTCTTCTAACTAAACAGCCTGGTCTTGTAAGGTAACCACATGCACACCTTTCCCTCAGTGATGGCAAGGAGTGGTTTAAACTCACCATGTCATCTGTGATTCTGAGTGTGAGTGCTCCTGCATTTTTCTACACAAAGCCTGCTGAGTTGGCAGTGAAGGCAGAGATGCCCATATACAGCATGTTGCTTTCATCAGGTGGCAGTGAAAATGGTGTCGGGGCAAAAGCGGGTTTCTTGTGCACTCCAATGTTGTAAAACTCCCCCTATATAGAGAGCAATGCAGAGATGAACTTATTCTTTTACAGCTCCTGGGTCTTGATTCTTCGTTCAGATTAAACTGTTTTATCAGTGTAACCTTTGTGTAACCTTTTTTTCCTACAAAAGCCCAACAGTGCTTTCTGGATACACTTAGGCACAGTTTTGCAAGTGCTCCTGTTATTCCCTGTTAATTCAGATCTTTGGCTCAGAAAGGCTTTCTTATGATCATTATGGTCATTATTCTTATGCTTTGACAACTTGTGCCTTTTTTAACTTGTGCCTGAAAACCCCTTTACCTATGCCAATGATAAAACATAGTGCATTAATCTTAGTTTGGGATCTTTAATGACCATCTTAATCTGTGCATATTATTTGATTGTTGGTTCTTTCCTAGCTGAATGTAACTTCCTCTCACAGTAGTGTACAACTTCCAAGCTTATCAAAGGATAGTGTTGTAGTCAGGACCATTAAAAAATCATTCAAGCAAAGACCAAGATTTTGTAGTGTTTGAATCTGAGACAAGAATGAGACTTATTTAACAATGATTTTACTTTAATTATACCACTCACTGATAATGTATTGTAAATTGTCATTGTCATAAATAATTGTCATTATAAAGGCAGCTGAATATAAACAAATATAAAGCAAAAAGGTTCATATGGTCATTTTTATTATTAAATTAAAACATAGTAATACTTAAATAATTGCTATCTGCCCTTGGGTCAATCATGGAAAGGATTAATTAGATGTGTTCTGTAATGTGTTAAATCCTCTCGATAAATGCATAGCTTTAGCTATATCATAAAACATATGATGAGTCCTTTTCTCATTATTACTTGTGTACAACAAAAGTTTGTGTGACAAGCAGCAACATGTATATTTGCCAATTTATGAAAACGGGAGTATGCGCAGTGGGAGAGTAAATATCTTTTAAAATGACTCTCAATTAATGGCAATGCATTTACAATAAGTCTCTTGCCACAATAACAACACTGTCTGGATTTGCCATCAGCTGGTTGATTGCAGCATCGTGCAGCCTGCAGCCTAGCATTTGTTTGCAGGGGAACATACACTGCCATAATTATTACCATAATGAATTTTTTAAGGAGAAAGAATAGTCTGTACATTAATGTTAAAAATTCCAGATCCAGATAGCAGTGTTTATGTATGTCAGTGGCTGTGCACCAGTACTTGTGAATGTACACACACAAACCTCACCCTTTGGGTCTTCCCCAAGTCCCCTGTCCTGTTCACACTACTAGCTAAGAGCAACCAGCTAACTTGATAGCAGTGTGACTCAATAATAATAATAATAATAATAATAGTAATAATAATAATAATAATAATAATAATATGGCGCTTCCATGCACATCAGCAAGCAAATAGGAACACTAGCACTTGCATGAAATTAAGCATATTAGCATTTCAGAAGGCAGATTATTTAGCCTGCTAAAATAGCAGGTGTGGCAGCAAATGTCTGTTCAAAACACTATGTCACAGGTATGAGTATCATGTATTTGATATAGTATGATTGTTCATGTTTGTAAATTTAAAGCTTACAAATGCTGTATTTACAGTGTATTGCAGGTTATTAAAATGTGGCAGTAATTATTAGGATATAGAGAATTGTAGTGTTTAAACAAATCATTATGTCAGAAGTATGTTTAGGGGAGAATACACCCTGACCCACCCAGAGTTAACACACACTTACCTTACATTATTGATCATAAACTTGAATAGCTACAATACTGTCTGCTAATCATGCAGTTTGAAGTTTGCAAAGTGTGTACCCAGACAAAATCTGTGTTAAAACTTTCCTTTAACACTGAGTCATACATGAGTCAGACATGATTCTGAATAAATGAATGAATGAAAAAATGAAAAGCCTTATTTCATTTCAAACTGCACTTCAGGAACACTGAGCTCAAGTTCTGAGGAAACTTCCCTGCATATTTTCAGGGGTTTTCTGCCTCACCATGCCTGAATCACCTCATAAGGAGCTTGATAATGAGGAGACAGGGTGACTGAGGCAGTGAACACTCCTCACTGAGCATACTGGCTTCCAAGAGCTGGAGCTGGGAAGACCTATAGGTCTGTGACACACACTCCCACCCAGTCCTGATACTAAGAAGGTGGAACCTACAGGCTAATATGCAGCTGCCTGTGCATCAATAGGCGTCTGGGGTGTCCATCACTCAGGGAGGCGTGGCTGAAGGCGTGGCCTTGCAGACTCTGAGAGCTGGCTGAGGTAATCTCTAAAGGAGAGAGTAGTCACCAATAATCATGGAAATGTAGCCATAACTGTACAGTATATTTCACAGCCATGTATATTACATATCACAGACCAGGCTTACCAGAATAAATATTCCACACATACAGCTCATATATATCTCTCTGTGTGTGTGTGTGTGTGTGTGTGTGTGTGTGTGTGTGTAAAAACATGCTCCTGTTTTAGTCTCAACACAGACAGATATACATGTAGGAGTAGCAAACTGAAGTAAGAGCTCACCTTCACCAGTACATAGTCTCCAGCTTTAACAGTGACAGGGTTGGTATCCGTGGGATAAGAAAGCAAATCCTTTCTTGGAAAAATAACCTTCACATTCCCATCATTCCGACCACAAAGATCTTGAGATGACTTCTTACTTTCCTGCAGAAAACAGACTCAGTCAAGCAAAAACAGCAGATAACATTTGTACAATATAAAAGGCTTGACTAAGCACTGTAGCAGACAGAAATTCTCTCCTGCTCTTACATTGCCTCCAGATACCATGCCACAACGTCTCACTAGTGTTATCCAAACCAAGGGTGGTTATTCCCACTGTTATGTAGATGGTCATAAAATTCTGTTATCAGTGTGTATATCGGTAGATCCAATCTCAGCATGACTGGTAGCGCATATTAACACACAAGTGGCAAACACCTTGTGGTAGTTTTCTGTGCATTCGCCAGGCATGTCCTCAAAAGAAGGACACTAACAAGAATCAAAATTAACTAAGACCCCAATCTTCAAACAGTTATTGATGGCAGGTAATACACTAAAGACCACAAGCACAGGGAAACCAGTCATTGGGATTTCCCGGTACCAAAGATGTGAACTGCTCTCAACACTTCAAAAATAACAAAAAGCTCAAAGCATCCAAAACAGACACAATGCTATGCCTAACCAGGGAAGGGTTTCAAATGAAAGGGCCACAGAAACCCATGCGGCAATCGCAAACTAACACCACAAACGGGAAAGTGACCATACAACTCAAATAGACTAAAATAGACCAAACAATGCCCTAAATACATAAACACATAAACTCTATTTGCCCTCCAGAAAAGAACAAAGCCAAAACCAAAATGAAATGCCAAAAGGTGCTAGGGCTGAGCTGATAGACAATGCCATTGTTCATCATCGTTGTCAGACAGACCTCATGATGTTGATCCAGCAGGTCTAAATAAGATAAGGGAGGAGAATTTACTGCAACTATTTATTTTCTTGCAGAAATCTAGTTAAATCGATATGCAAAACATGATGACCAAGACACACAGATGCAGCAATCCCAAATTATTAACAGCAGAAGTGCTCCAAACACAGTTGTAACACAGCATGGCTTCAACCCACTGCAGTACTCACTCCCTCCACTAGGACAAGCTGTTTGCTGTCGATGAAACTGGTGTTGACCTTAGCCGCATCTTCTCGGAATGTAAAGATAAGCTCCTCCAGGCGACAGCTTCTTCACCTCAGCTGGGATATCGTCCCCGAGACGGTGGTATGCCTGAGTTTTCTGTGGGTGTGGTACACACATCTTCATGTCAGAAGGTAAAGCCCAACTGGCAGCCACAAGACCCTTTCAATTCTCCAAATGATAATAGACAATGGTGAATTTCTTGATAGAACCATCACATGAACCAGGGAGAATGTCTGTTTTTTGATAGTGTTAAACACAATGACAAAATAGGATCTCACCTTCCTCATGCTGTAGGCAAACAGGAAGGCTACATTATAGCCCACTTCCCTGATCAAAGAGACCGACTGCTGGTGGTCCTCCTCTGTTTCCCCACAGAAGCCTGTGATGAAGTCACTGCTCAGACTGACCCCTGTAAAAAGAAATTATACATAGATATTTATTCACACAAGACCTATTATAGCTACAATAATTTTATAATTACATACTGAATGTTTGGTAATGATAGGACACCTGGTATTATCTTTCGAATGTTTTCCACAAGCTCAAGGTAGGCTTCCCTAGTATACCTATGAAAACATCCCAGAGCATGATGACTTAAAGTGAGAACTAAGTTTTAACACATGAGACATCAAGAGATTTGAGATAAGCAGGCTAATCTCTACTGTGCTTGGGGTGAGTGCTGTCGTTCTAGGAGCGTTTCTCACCCACGCCTCATGGTCTGTAAGACTCTGCTGCTGCCACTCTGAGCTGGCAAGTGGATCTGCTTACAGATGTTCCTCCGCTCTTGGATTAGCTATAACACCTTCAGGAAACATACTCACCCACCCCAGCACAGGTCAAACGAAAACAGCACAAATTGACTATGGCAGTCAAACCTTATTTCACATATCTGATAAGCATAAGGCTTTTTCAATCTGATAATCTATTAATGATCTCTTCTACTGCTCACATCCAAATTTGCGAATCCTAAATTATTATCCAATCTGCTGCTTAAAATGGCCTATGAGCAATATCTGCACATGAATTCAGACTATAAGAAACCGTTCAACTAAATACTTAAACTCTTTGAACATCCACTACACCACACAAGCCATAAACAGTCAGGGCCGGATTACCAATAGATTACCAGAGCAGGCAGTGACCTGTAGGCCCCACACCTTTTAGGGGCCATGCAACAAGGAATTAAAAAAAACAAACATATTAGGAGATAATTTGCAAGGGAGGCCCCAAGATTATGACTGCCTAGGGGCCTCCACAGGGTTTAATCTGCCACTGTAGGCAGTGTACATGTACATGCCCCTAAATGTAATTGGTAACATATTCCATTACATTACTCAAACGAGGAACATACTTTAAAAACTTTGGAATACGTCAACATTGTCCAAGACTATTTCAAATATAACTCACTTTAATTACATTTAAATTACATTTAACAGCATGTATTCTGTGTTCTGTATTTTGTCACCTGCAATGAAATACATTTTAAAAGTACCTTCCCCACACTAGTCATGGGTATCCCAACCAAAAACCACATGCTCACATCCATGACTCTGGGGTTTCTACCTCATCAGGAAAGTCTTTAGGATGTGGCCAGGTGAAGCGAATCCTTGTCAGGGTTTACGAGGGAGACGTGGTGTAGCAGGTCAGAGAATCGTAGGCCTCCTTGCTCATCACGGGAACACGGTGCTGAAACCACGGCTGAGGTGCGAACCAAGCTCCGAGTTGCTGGCCCCGTCCCCAGACACGTCTCTGTAGCTGTTCACGTTTTGACCCAGCAGGGTCACTTCCTTCACCCCCTATGGCCATGATCATTTCATATACTTAGTGTTCACATCTGGCCAAGTTTCACACACAGAAACTAGTAAAGCCAGACTGCACACATAGTCGCTGAAGGGAAGAAACCTGGTCAGACAGCATGCGCACTTCTTCAAGTATGGAGGACACAGGTCTGCTCCTATCCTTCCCCCAGGTAAACGGCACAATGCAGTAGCTGCACATGTTGTCACAGCCCCGCGTGATAGACCTACAGCAGTCAAAGAGGGACAAAATATACTGGATAATCCCACTGTAAGACAAGGTGCCACCAACAAGGCTTGCAGTACACAAGGTCTGTACTGTCAACAGCGTGAAAGGACTTTAAAAGTATCGACCCCCTGATATCAAACCATTGTTTGAAGTGCTACATCTAAAAGCATGAAGGAGCTGAAGATGAGCCACCACGGTGTTTGAAGTTTTATATCCCTTCATAAGTGTAGGAGGGTCAGTCATGTATAAATATTTAACCAAAAAATGCAGATTGACAAGTGTTCAGTAAAATGATAATAATAAACAACTGAACTATGAGCATTTGCTGTTTTTGGCTTTATTGTGGATGCAAGTCCCATGTTTCATCCAATATGGTAGCAAATGCCTTTAAATTATAGCTGACTTTTCTGTATTTTAATCTAACAGTTGCTGTTCAGATTAAATTCAGTGTATTAGAGTTGAATATGAAAACACCAAAAACTGTCTATACATGTTAACTTAAAAATTGAACTGTACATGTGAGACTGTTATTTTACTCTTTACCATCTTTACAAAATCACACAGTGCAAAGTTAATTTAAGAGTTAGTGTTTAGTAGGAACTCCTCCCTTATAAATCAGCCAGATATTATTATGGCACTCACACAAAGGCACTGTGTCCTGAATGGTGAATGGGCATGACATCAGCATATGCCTCTTCCAGGGAGAGCAGGACATTGCTGGTCCTCTGACCCCCATGGGCCAGTGCAAGGAGTCGGAGAAGATCTCTGTAGGCATCTGGCCCTGCTACAACATCCACCACCCTCTCCTTCTCCAGCAACTCAGTCTTCAGTCTCTCTGCCAAGCAACCTACAAGAGAGCAAGCACACATATGCGTATACGGGCACGTGAACCCACACACAAACATACATGCGCACATACGAACATTTCAGACTGAGAGATACATTTGAACGTGAATGAAGAACTATGGTGAAGTGAGAAGTTACCCAGGACTCCTATCTTTAATGGAGTGCTGCTCTTTAGACACTTCTTTTTCAGAACTGCTGGATGTTTGAGTCTGTTCCAGATGGTCTGCTCTGCCTTTTCCCTGTCACAATGATTTTTATTTTTTCCAACAGAAAATAGCATTACATCCAAGCAAAAAATGTCACTGAAGTCAAGGACTGCTGTCAAGTTGCACAAGATTGGCAACGTATAGATTCACTGTGTAAAATACAAACAGAAATAGGCTTTTCCTACCTTATGGAGCATGTGACAAGAAGCACCACATCTGCCTGTATAAAAAAAAAAAAAATTAGGAAAGATGAGAATGAAAGCTTTCAAATAAAGGAAGCGCTGTGTTTATCAAGGGTCAAAGGTCAAGGCATTGACACTTACCTCTGATAGTTCGTGGGTCCGAACATATCCACCCTTCTGAAGAATGGACCACGCAATTTCAGTGTCGTTGACGTTCATCTGACAGCCGTATGTTTCCAAATACACTGCAAGATGTAAACACCAAAATAAAATTGGCAACGACTACCGGCATACTGACACATGGGAATTAAAATCCTAAAGCCTGAACTATCATGGCAACAAATGCAGTTACATACCTTTCCGTAGCTGCGCCAGACCACTTTCTTCAGGAAGATACGATTCCTCATGTTCCTGTTGCGTCTCAGTTGAACTTTTGCCTGAAGAACTCTTAATGACGACAGCTTGGTCTTAAATGTGCTCACTCTCGTCTCATCAGTCTCATTAGTAGGAGTGCTAGACAGAGACACTGAGCAATAACCTCTGCATTTGTCGGCGAGTCGAGATAAACACTTTTGAACAGAAAACACTAGAAGTCTAAGCCTGCGGGCAGACATCATGTCTAAACGGGAGATTCGGCTACAAAGCCATGAACAAGACAAGAAACTCAATTTAACTTTAAAAGTAACGTTAGCTAAGGCTAAGTGCTAACTTAGCAATGGTGCTGTGGTTTGCGCAGAACAATTTTATATACAAAAGTATATTATCAGCGAGCTAACAAATCTGTACAAGCAGCCAATAAATATAAAAATATCTGTAGCTTAGTTAGGTAACCTAATAATTCAGCTGTAACATACACTCACGTATGACCCCACACGGTTAACATTGACATGCAGTTTTGTAATTTTCAAAATAACGGTTTCATTAAAACGTAACAGTGATACTCGTGTTTCAGTTCTAAGACAAGTAAACGGTGTAACTTGGGAGGGAGATCAATCGCAAAAATATCGATTTACGTTTTTTAATTCATATTTTTGTAATTAATATTTTTTAATTAATATTTTTTTAATTAATAGTTTTGTGAAATCTTATATTTAACATAAACGGCTACTTTTATTTTGCAAGTGTTTACTTGTTAGTCATAAGTAGTGTTTTGTGAGATGATTGTTCGTTTTCACACATGGCTCTCTGTCCCTCACCTACTCTGATCTAATGACGAATGCGTAATTTATTTTATAAGTGGACTTCACACTTCGTTCTGTTACCTAAGGGTCAGTACAACATACTCGTTTAAATGTGCTGATACAAAGATTGTGAAACAATTAATGTTTTTAATTAACTGATTAAAGTTTTACTCTGAATGAACACATTTTACGAATATATAGGAATGTTAACCTTATTACATTGTCTTTGATGAGGAAATGGGTATTTTGGATGTTTTAATCTTTTAAACATGTTTTAACCTTTTAAACTTTTAAATATTACCGTAAGGTTGTAAATACGTTCATTAATATTTTAGGTATTTTGATTATTCATTTTGCAATTTTGATTAAAAATAAATAAATAAATAAAATTAAAAATCAAGTTATTTAAACATGTCCAAGAATTGCTGTCCACTCTCTCATCTTTGGATAACCATCTTGGTAAAAATGCGACCTTTGACATCAGTGACCTCACAACTTTAAAAAAGGTCTATCTTCATTCGCCTAAAGGCATAAACTGCATGCTCCTATAGTATGTCAGTTCATTTGAATTTCTCACTTTGTCCCCATACTCAGATGAGTTAAAGCTAAAAATGTCCACCCCATTGTGATGAAATATTGAGTTAATAAACATTATTTTAGAATATCAAAATATATGTTTGAAATGCTAACTTTAGCTAAAATTGTCCACCTGCTGACATGACAGTTGCACAATACAGTGAACATATACTTGCATATACCTTCTTTGCTGTTTTCTTGTTGTTTTGTTTTAAGTAATATTTCCTAATAACTATTAAACTATTGATGTTCAGCTACGACAGGAGCTGAAGTAGCAAAGAGGAAAAGGTCCAGGTGAGATGCAGACCCTTGGAGGAAAGATACAATTACCTGTGAAATTAGAGAGAGAGAAAGCGCTGTAGAAAAGGTGAGGAGATTTTAACAAAAAAGGGAATTCATGACTGAAAAAGAAAGGTATGCCAAAAAAAAACCCCAAAACAAAACAGTCGAGAAAGGAATAGTTGCCATGACAACTAAACATTCTTGAAGAGCTATAAACTGTGTTATCAAGGTGTATTTTAAATGTTCATAACTTTGCTTTTAATGGCTTTAAACGTTATATATAGCTTAGAAGTATGTAGAGGTTGGAGGAATATGTGTGGCTATATTTGGGCTATTTCTTCTGTTTGGGTATGAGTGGTTTGTAGCATTTAGCATTGGACATTGAGAGTGCTGAAAAGTCTAAATGTGTCTGTGAAAGCTTTAGAAGTATAAAGTGATTGATTTTTAAATTAGTAATGAAAATGCTGAGGTAATAAAATGATATTGTAAGCAGAAAAGTATGGATGGTCCCGAATAAACTGGTTTCATGCAGGAAAGACCAGTGTAGGCTTCAGCATAAATCTTCAGGAGGCCTCTTTGAAAAAGCCTCTAGGGGATTCCGTTGAAGGGAGAGCCTTGGTTCAAGGATGGGACATCCCGGCCAAGCACTGGAAGAAACAATATGGAGATCACCAAAAGAAACAATATGGGCATCCGGTGATATAGAATAGGATCGTCTTTTAAAAAAATAGAAGTAGTTCAGGTTGAACATAATAGTACCAAGAACTTGTTGGTGTAACTATTAAATATCAATTAGCATATATTGAATAATGTATGGTTTGAACATAATAGTGGAAACCTGGACAAGTATTATGAAAAAATAAAAATGGTTATGCAAGTGTCCTTGAAGCGTTTGGTTACTATCTGATGGATTAAAATAGGTTTGTTGGTAGCAAAGACATCACTAAAGTGTACAGAGCAAAGGTACTCCAGGACCAGGATGGGTAAGTAGCAGCTTGATCAATGGACTCTTCTGTGAGACGTAACAGGGCGTCGGTCTTAAATGTAATGTTAGATCAAGTGAAAAACTTTAGTGGATTGAAATACAGATAAATAAATCCACCAAAAGTGCACCTGCATCATTGGTAAAAAGTTGTTCTGCTAGTTGTCTGATTTTGTTCCAGTAATCTAATGTTTCCTGTGGACTAGGTGGTTCAAGATTATATTGGTGTTTGCTTTATTTCTGTGATCTTTTTAACCATAGTCTGCTTGTTTATACTGTCTACCAAATATTGAGTAGTGAAACACTGACACAATCCCTTTTGGCGTCAGACATTTGTAATAATTTCAATAATCTACACTTGTAAATCAAGAGGGCAGCACCATTTTAAAGTCTAGTTTCCTTTCTCTGTATCACTTTCTGGAATTTTTCCGTCTGTGTTTTTATTAAAGTTAAAAATGGAAAGGGTATTAAAACTCCCTTTCACTGACATCTCTTCCACTGAACTTGTAGAGAAAGTGATGATATGAAGATGATTATGTTTATCGCTTTCACTCAGAGATCATTGTCTGAGGGTCATGTTGTACAGTTCACGATGCCCCGGGTTGCAATCAGGAGGTTTGACAGTGATGTGCCACAGTTGTCTGTGGTGTTCTATATGATCATCACAGAACATCACACATAACTGGTCAAATTGTATCTCGAGTAGTATATTTGTGTATTATACTATATATTAGCAGCATATCTTTATGATGCAATTAAAAACATTCCCCATCCCCCTGAATACCAATCATATTACATATCTGGGTACTAAATTCTCTTCCCAGTTGTCTGTTATTCAAAATAAATAGTCATCCAATTATTAAAACAATAAGCGACAAACTTCATTGATGGACAAATTTGCCCCTTATGCTCTTCGGACAAACTGCAATAATTAAAATGAGAATATTACCTAAACGAAATTGTTTGTTTTCAATTATTCCAGTGCCACCAACCTGTCTAAAATCTTTGGACAACATCATAACTTGATTCTACTGGAAAAATAAATCACATAGAATCAAACTCACAACATTACAGAACTGTAGTTGATTATTGCAAATCAACTACAATATGGAATAAAATGGATAAAACCTAGTATATCAGACAGAATATGGATAGACATAGAGCAAACATTATGCAAAGATCTAAAAGTCAGACTTACCATTTATCAGTCAAATCAATTAAAGAACATTCATGATCAACAATTTGTGGGTGGCCATGATACTAACAGCTTGGTGGAAATTCCACAAGATATCAAACTCCACACTAACATAAACATAACACTGCTTTCATGTCACTTCCACAAGTAGCCCAAACATAAGATATAGAAAGCAGGTAAGAGCAACTATCAGTTCAGAGACATTAAACTCACGTGCATCCATATCAGTATTATAAACATTCCTAATACAAAAAAACTATCACATAAGATATACAAAATAATAATGAAATCAAATCGCATAATTACTCTCCAATCGAGACAATGGGAGGAAGATTTATTACTAACCCCCGACGCCACAGTCTGGATTAAAATGTATAATAATAATTACCACATGACAGCAACACTAACCTACAATGCATTCAGTACAAAATAATACATAGATTACATTATACTACACATTGGATGTTTAAAATTGGTTTCACAAGCTCAGCAATCTGTACATACTTTACTCCAAACACAGCTGACGATTACATTCACATCGTGTGGCAGAGCACACCTATCAAGTAATTTTGGAAATAGGTCATCACACACATGTCCCATGATTTAAATAACCCTATCCATCCAACACCATCTTTATGTCTCCTAGGAGACATGTCATCAACCAATGTGTCAATAGAAAAAAAACAGGATAATATATATATATAACATTATTAATTGCAAATACAAACATACTCATGAATTGGAAAACAAAAAATAATATTAGTGTCACCGAATGGAAAAATCTATTGATAGACTACATATCAATGGAAAAAAATCTCAGAATGAATCAATAAGAACCAATAACCTAGACTGGACTCCTTTGATAAAAAGTTTACAGAGCTAATCCATAAATGATAAATATCCCAATCTAGTACGTGTACATATACAGTGCACTCGCACATAGCCTCTCTCTCTCTCTCACACACACACACACAGGCAGACGCACACAAGCAGTCACACACGAACACACACACACACACACACACACACACACACACACACACACACACACACACACACACACACACACACACACACACATTCCCGTAATGGTGCAGGTGGCTAATACTTAAAATACTCTATCTGCATTTCCCGTTTGTCTGTTTCGTCTCTGTTCGTCTTATTTTTCCTCTCTCCCCTATTCCCGTTTCCCCCACGTTATTTATGTCTGTTCATACGTTTTATACACCCGATATAGTTGGACACAGTGAGAAGTTAGAAATAAATAATGAATAAATAATAAAGTTCTAAAGGTCCTCCGATGGGCGGAAATCAATTGATATATTTATTTCTCCAGATTTCTAACTCGGAGAGAAAAAGACGTCCTTTTACAAATCGCACCTCGTTGTGGAACTCTACTAAGGTTTACAATCCAGGCGATTATTTTTAACCTCAAAGAACATAGGCCTGCTCCAAGGCAAACTGATTTCATCCCATTAATTAACTTTAATGCGATGTTTTTTGCCGAGCATTAGGCTAAAGAAAATGAATGTTGCTGCGTTTATCAAACTAAAAGTATTTATTCTGAGCCATGCGGTAAATGATTCAGTGTGAGCAGCATATGGACGATTTTTGGAAAATGCTGTGACTAGGTAATATTTTGAAATATAAGGCGTTGTTAAAGCCTCTCATTCACGCTATTAACGTTATAAGTTAAAATAATTGAATAATTCATAAATAAATAAATAGCGTTTGTATAATATTTAAAAATAAACATTTACGTAAAAGCACTCTTACGTAACAACCAAGTTGTCATGTATTTGAATCTAAAGCTAAAGTGTTGCTTTGATCGCTTTGGTCGGTCGACACTTGCCTGGCTCTGTTGAATTGCTGTTTCAAACTGTTTTATAATTCGTGCAGTTAGATCATTTGGTTAAATCATTTACGATTTTATTTTATTCATTTACTACTTTCGACTACGATTTCCAGAAAGGTTGACCGACGATCCTCACGAAAATGAATCCAAGTACTCCAAGTTCGCCGATGACTTCGTTGTACGTGGGTGACCTCCATCCAGACGTTACCGAGGCCATGCTATACGAGAAATTCAGTCCTGCTGGCGCAATAGTCTCCGTACGGATTTGCAGGGACGCGATGACCCTCCGCTCACTTGGATACGCATACGTGAACTTTCAGCAGCAGGCAGATGCTGAGCGTGCTTTGGACACTATGAACTTTAACATCATCAAAGGCAGACCTGTGCGAATTATGTGGTCCCAGAGAGACCCCTCTCTGAGGAAGAGTGGAGTTGGCAACATCTTCATCAAGAACCTTGACAAGTCTATTGACAGCGAAGCTCTTTACGACACATTCTCTGCCTTTGGGAACATCCTTTCCAGCAAGGTGGTGTGTGACGAGAATGGCTCTAAGGGCTACGGCTTTGTGCACTTTGAGACCCGTGAGGCTGCGGAGAGAGCAATTGAGAGACTTAATGGCATGTTGCTCAATGACCGCAAAGTGTTCATTGGCCACTTCAAGTCTCGCAAGGAGCGAGAGGCTGAGATGGGGGCCAGGGCCAAAAAGTTCACCAATGTGTACGTCAAGAACTTTGGAGAGGACATGGACGACGACAAGCTGAAGGAGATCTTCAGCAAGTTTGGCCAAACGCTGAGCACTCGCGTCATGACCGACGAGAGCGGCAAGTCCAAGGGCTTTGGCTTTGTGAACTTCGAGAGGCACGAGGATGCCCAGAGGGCTGTGGATGAGATAAATGGGAAGGAGCTGAATGGGAAGAAGGTGTATGTGGGTTATGCCCAGAAGAAAGGCGAGAGGCAGACAGGGCTGAAACGAAAGTTTGAGCAGATGAAGCAGGACGGTATGACTCGCTACCAGGGAGACAACCTGTACGTCAAGAACCTAGACGACGGTCTGGACGACGCGCGTCTACGTAAGGAGTTCTCTCCGTTCGGGACCATCACAAGTGCCAAGGTGATGATGGAGGGCGGCCGCTCCAAAGGGTTCGGCTTCGTGTGTTTCTCCTCGCCGGAGGAGGCCGCCACGGCCATGACGGAGATGAATGGGCGCGTTGTAGGCACCAAGCCGCTGTACGTGGCTCTGGCGCAGCGCAAGGAGGAGCGGCAGGCCCACCTCTCCAACAAGTACATGAAGCGCACGGCCAGCGTGAGTGCCTTGCCCAACCTCGTGCTCAACCCCTACCAGCCTGCCCCGCCCTCCGGCTACAACATGGAAGCCATTCCACAAGCTCAGAACTGGCCTGCCTACTGCGCAAGCAGCCAGCTGGCACAACTCCTCCCCAGCCCTTGCTGGGCCATGCAGTGCGTCCACCCACAGCAAGTCCAGGATATGCCGAGTGCCATCGGTCCAGCCGCATCCTGCCCGCAGGCCTTCAGCGCCATCCGACCAACCCCCGCCTGCCAGGTCCCACGCACGATGGCCTATCAGACCATGGCATCTGAGGCTCCGGGGACAGGGATGGCCAGCGCGGAAGCTGCCAACAAGGCGTCGCTGGTGAGAGCAGTACCACAGTACAAAACCACCTCAGGCGTTCACAGCCCACAGCAACACCTGGGCACACAGCCCTTAGATATAAATGTCGAACTTACCATTTATCAGTCAAATCAATTATAAAACATTTATGTTTCTCAACCCACAGCAGCACCTGGGGGCAGAGCTCCAGGTGCCCGTGCAGCTGGCTGCGGTCCATGTGCAGGGTCAGGAACCTCTCAGTGCCTCCATGCTGGCTGCTGCACCTCCACAGGAGCAGAAGCAGATACTGGGTGAGCGTCTGTTTCCCCTGATCCAGAACATGCAGCCCACCCTTGCAGGGAAGATCACGGGTCTGTTCCTGGAACTGGACAACTCGGAGCTACTGCATATGCTGGAGTCTCCTGAGTCTCTGCACCCTAAGGTGGATGAGGCAGTCGCTGTGCTCCAGGACCAGTGCGCGCAGGAAGCCGCTCAAAAACTTTAACCAGTGCTGCGCTTCTGGCTGTCTAATGGAAGAATAAGCAGTAAAAAAAATTAACATTTTAACTGAAAAAAATAAACATTGAAACTGAAATGCATTGAACATTGAAATATTTTTGCCATGTCTGTAGACATCAAGCCTGTAAGGGTTGGCACCAGGCCGAGGCCCCCTCGACCAGAGGGAGGCGTCGAGTCAACCACGCCACTGATCAGGATCAACACCCAACAGCTGGGCTAGACCTTATATAAGCCCAGTGACCCAATCATTCAGTGCTGGGTTTTTGATAAAGTTTTGAGCCAAGCTCCTAGCCGGTAACTCTGGGTATTGAGGTCTGTGAGCCCTTGTGCTATGCCTCTTTTCTGTTCTGCGAGGGTGTCAGTGTTTTTACACGTCCCCTCCCTTCTCCTTCTCCAGTTTTCCCCTCTCGAGTCTGTCTCTCTCCTGAGGCTTCCCTTAGCCATTCAAGTTTCTCCCCGTTTTCTGGTTTTGTTTGGGAGCTTTTAGTTCGAGTTTTCCCCAGTGCATCGGGGTTGCCATTTCTTTCCGTGGCGTTCTTTGTTCTCCCCTTTTCCACGCTCACCGAGGTGTTTCGTTTTTTCCTCTTGTTTTGCTTGATCCAAGCTCTAACTGTTCTGCACACGAGCCCACCATTGTTAGAGTGTGGCTGCTTACCCAGTAAGCTATTGGTGTCCTCACCTAGCTGACCTGGATTCAAAACCACCTTACAAAGTCCAGGCCTTGGTTATTCTAAGCTTAAAATGAAAACGACAGAAAAAGGTAAAATCATTTCAAGTTTGGTTTATTTGTCGCATA
The DNA here is from genome assembly GCF_041902795.1 of Electrophorus electricus. NCBI lineage: Eukaryota > Metazoa > Chordata > Actinopteri > Gymnotiformes > Gymnotidae > Electrophorus > Electrophorus electricus. Next base: position 250,906 of record NW_027658384.1, on the reverse strand, counting down.
CATAGTCATACACAGTATAACTCACAGTGAAATGGTTGAGTGCTCTGTCCAATCTGAGGAAAAAGAAAAACAGGGGTGCATAGAGAAATATATTCTATATATATACAAAAATATATTAATAGTGCATGTACAATATATATATATATATATATATATATATATATATAATGTTTATATGTACAATGTATATATGGATATTTATATATGTATGTACAGAATGTACAGTCCCATCTTGCAATTGACATATTTACAGTTATATGTTACATATTACAGTTATATTGAACATATTACAGTTATTTCTATTACATATTACAGATTTTGACATGAACAGCTGATCATTTTTTTGTTTTTATTCCTCTTAAAGTTTGAATGTTCAGATTGTCAGTTCTTACAGGTCATAGCTGATCATTAGATAAGTGTATTGGGTTGCATTAATATAAATGTAAAGATCAAAAAAACAAAACCCCACAGTGTAGCTTAAAATAGAGAATAATTCTGTAATATTCCTTTATGTACAACACAATTTCAAATGACCTTATTAACAAACCAGTAAAGACAGGACGAGAAGCAAAGGTCACTTACACGTATTAAATCTTGAAGCAAACAAACTGCAGCTGCAAGTGCCACACTGCCATCCAGTTCCACTCTCTGGTCTGGCGACGGTCATATTACAGGAGCAACGAGAGGCTGCCAACAGTTTCTTTTAGCTTGTCTACTGAGACGGTGAAACTGGCCAACCAGGTGAAAAGCATTGTGAAGGAGAAACGACTTCGACTGCCGACGTGGGAAAGTAGCAGTCAGAGCAGGTCTATTGGAGCAGTGCGATGGACTCTGCCCAACAATGGGCTGCAAGCCCACATCTCTGCACATAGCAACAGTATGTGGTTCCTAGGTGCCCAGTCGGCTAGTTTTAAAGTTCAATTCAAATATTAAATAAAAATGCAGACTTCAGAATTGGTTAAAGAGCATAACTGTGCACGTACTTTATTGTAGGTTAACATTAACACGCATTATTGAGGCACCCTCTGGAGAATGTCTAAAAATCAGAGAACCCACATTTTCATACATTTTTCAGTAGTGGTTATGTATTCACCCCACATTCCTTTACATATTTGCGTTTGTCTTCACGTCCATTGCATCCAAACCATACATTTGTCAATATATGCAAAGTAATATAAAACACCCACACCAGTTGGAACCTGTTAACACCACATTCCAAGAGATTTCTCTTGACCTTATCCTAAAGAGATGGTCCTGAGCCTGATGGAAATAATATCTCATACTTGGGAGGACATGGACGACAACAAGCTAAATGAGATCTTCAGCAAGTTCGGCCCAACGCTGAGCCTTCGCGTCATGACAGACGAGAGCGGCAAGTCCAAGGGCTTTGGCTTTGTGAGCTTCGAGAGGCAAGAGGATGCCAAAAGGGCTGTGGATGAGATGAACGGGAAGAAGTTGAATGGGAAGCAGCTGTATGTGGCTCGTGCCCAGAAGAAAGGCGAGAGGCAGACAGAGCTCAAACGCAAGTTTGAGCAGATGAAGCAGGACGGCACGACTCGCTACCAGGGAGTGAACCTGTACGTTAAAAACCTAGACGACAGTCTGGACGACGAGCGTCTGCGTAAAGAGTTCTCTCTATTCGGGACAATCACGAGTGCCAAGGTGATGACGGAGGGCGGCCGCTCCAAAGGGTTCGGCTTTGTGTGTTTCTCCTCGCCGGAGGAGGCCACCGAGGCAATGAAGGAGATGAACGGGTGCATCGTAGGCACCAAGCCGCTGTACGTGGCCCTGGCGCAGCGCAAGGAGGAGCGGCAGGCCCACCTCACCCACCAGTACATGCAGCGCATGGCCAGCGTGAGTGCCGTGCGCAACCCAGTGCTCAACCCCTACCAGCCCGCCCCGCCCTCCGGCTACTTCATGATGGCCATTCCACAGGCTCAGAACTGGGCTACCTGCTACCCGAGCAGGCAACTGGCACAGCTCCACCCCAGCACCCGCTGGGCTACGCACAGCATTCAGCCACAGCATTTCCAATACATGCCGAGTACCATCAGGCCCGCTGCAGACCAATCTCTGGGCCAGGAACCTCTCACTGCCTCCGTGCTGGATCTGGAACCTCCGCAGGAGCAGAAGCAGATGTTGGGTGATCGATGGTCTGTTTCCCGTGATCCAGAACATGCACCCCAACCTTGCAGGGACGGGTTTGCTCCTGGAGATCGACAACTTGGAGCTTCTGCTTATGCTGGAGTCTCCTGAGTCTCATTGAAACATTGAAACTGAAAAAATAAAAACGCATTAAAAATTGAAATATTTTTGCCTGGTCCATAGACTCCAGTTTCAGGCCTTGATTACAGTAAACTAAAACAACATGTAAAAAGGCTAAATGATTGACACGTGTACAGTCGGTGACTCCTTTCTTTTTGTTCCTCTTACTGTTCGAATGCTCAGAATGTCAGTTTTTGCAGTTGACAGCTGAGCATTAGGCATGTGTATTGGATTGTATTAATAATACAATTGAGGATTCATTGCTGTTCAGGGACCCAGCAGTGGTAACTTGGCAGTGGTAGGGCTTGAACTAGCAACATTCTGATTACTAGTCAAGTAACCTCTGAATAGTATTATTATGATTAATATTATTAATATATCTTACACTGAGGTCTGCTGAAGCTTACCCAGGATCCTTTGCAGCAGCCTGCCATATGCACAAATCATTACGAAAGGACACAGAATCTCTAAACTCCCTTGTTTTATGTTATTAGTTTGTCTAATTCAATGTTAAAGCACTTTCCCCTGTAAACACTCTTTTTATGACCTCATTTCACCGTTTCATGACTTTATGCCACGAACCAACCAACTATTCTTTTATACAACTCTTTTCAAACACTTCAACCATTGTGGGTAACTACACTATTATACACCTGTAATTCTTGTTATGCTATTTATTTTATTGGTACTGTCGATACATCGATGTTAGGAGAAATACCTCATGAATACTTTAAATGAATCCTTAAAATGACACCTATTCCATTTACTAATGCTAAGCTTGCTACAGTCTGAACTTCTAGCAAGTCAAGAGAAGTCTCATGCAGTTTCTGTATTTTCTATAATTGCTTAATATATGGATGGTTTTAAACTCAATAACATACGCACTTGCAAAATATGTGAATATAAAGGAACAAAAATAAATTAACATAACCACATACCTAAACATCATCTGGTACCATCACCCCATCACCCCTCAATGCAGTATGAGGATGGTCAGATTGTTGTATTTACTAATAGTTACCACTAGTATTAAAATAACAGTAAGCCCAAACTGTTCGACTATGTCCTCTTAAACAAACCTGTGATTTTTTAAATATTTGGACCACATCCTCCTGCAGAATAAAACAATCAGGAAATACAGTTGAGTTGGCCCATACCGCCCTCACATCAGTGTGATTTCCATCAATGACGTGTTATGGCTCTGGGTAAGGAACAATGTTATATTGTTCAATAAACTTTTCACAGGATGCATATTTTTCATTGTTTTAGCAAAGTTTTCGCTACCTCTATACAGCAAACACCAGAATCGACAAGGTTTACATTAATTATAGTCAGTAGAATTAAAGGGAAGAGGCCATATAAAAGGCTGGGATCTACGTTTAGCAGACTCGGCACTGTGTTACTAGATATTGCCCACATTCCAGTAATTTTATTAAGTCCTCTTTAAACAGAAAATAAAGATGCAGACTCAAGAATTAATTGAAGAGAGTAGTAGGTCCATTATTTATTTTGAGCTCAGCGTTACATACAAACGAGGCATAGTCCAGAATATGTCTAATAATCACACAAGGAACACACATTTTTATCCAGTTTTCACAACTGATTATGTGATTGCCACACCTTCTCTACATACTGGTGTTTGAAATCTCCACCACTGTGTTCAACCATACATTATTCAATATATGCAAATTGAGATCTATCATTGTACAAATTGAAGCTTGACCCCAGTATATCCTATTGGAAGATTTTCCTGTTTTTTTTTTTTGTTGTTGTTGTTTTTGTTTTTAACAAAGATGATCTCAACTCATACCATCAAACACCTGCAAGATGATGTTGCAGGTCAGTATCACCCTGCTCTTATGGTAAGATAATGAACCTTGCTTAGCCACAGAACTCTCGAAGAGGCTTTCACGTCTTTTAAAAGCCAGGATCTTTCCCAATACTTAGGAAGCTATTTCTCACGGGAACAGTCCAGAGTCATCTGCCGTAGACTTCCACAGAGGCCTTGAAACCACCTGCATCAGAGCCTCTGCTCTGCACTTACAGACCCAAAAAGGCCTTAAGATACCCCAGAAACATTATTCCTCTTTATGCTTTCAAACACAGTCTTGCACCACTCTGCACCTGTTGCAGAGAGCTTCAAAGCCTATTATAATTAGATCACAGATCGCCTCATGAAAATACCTTTACCCCAAAACATTTTATTACCTCAGGTGGAACAGTGTGTATAGGCCTAGACCTCTTTAGATGTAACTTAGAACCGCCGGTGACCGCTGTATGCGTTTCTTTGGTTGTACAAGCTCTACTGGAGGACTCGATGAATAGTTGATGATGGAAGAGGGGTATATCAGATTCACCCCTTCTGCCTCCATGTGACAAATTAACACACTGCATAAACTTTTAGAAATAAATCAGTCTTTTAACAAATGGTAAACATTCTCTAGAAAAGATTATCTTGTAACAATTCATTGAGTATATGAACTGTTTTTGTGTCCTTATATCTATAAATGAAAAGTAATAAAACATTATAGATGATAAATAAATTACATAAAATGTATAAAAGTTCACAAATAAGAAAGTACCTGAGTCTGCACTTTTCTCCACAGATTCAAGAAACTCGTGAAAGTTGGAAGCTATAGAAACACATAGTACAGAATTATAGACTGACTGAGGTGTGAGCAGAAAGATCGCCATGATGTCCTTATATCTAAAGCACTCAAAGCATTGATGTTATGTATAAATCAAAAAGTACTTGTGGCTAGAGAGACACGTGGCTAATCACCTACAAGAAATAATGTCAGTGATGTTTGGGGCAGGTGTTTCAAACTTGCCCAGACTCTTGAGAAGCACCTAAACGCTCACACAAGGGTGTCCGCTTGCCATAGTGCTGCAAATACTGCAGGAAGGGCTTTGGTGAAACAGGCCACATGGAGGAGCAGAAGACAATCCACACAACTGAAGAAGCCCATAGCTGCCCAGTATGTCAGAATCCACACGCGAGAAGAACCCTGTAGCTGCCCAGTATGTCAGAAGCAATTTGTGCAGCTGGGTAATGAACCATATTTGTACCCATTCGTATGTTGGGAGCAAATCAGTTGAAGACTTGAACAGTATGTTAACAATCAGTTAAAATTACTGTTGATGACAAGAAAACAATGGCTAATATGTTCCTTCACAGCTATGTCATTGGTTGATCTATTTTTGTCAGATTTAGTGCTTGTTTGGGCAAGTGTGTTAAAGTCTTCCTTTGTTTTTGGTTTTGTTCCTTTTCATATAGTTGTTTATTCCTTTTTGTCTAGTGATGTCCATTATCCATTTAAAATCTGTCAAATTAAACAAATGTGAAACGAATTCCATAGTATTCAGATTTGATTGCAAAAGAGACCAACCACTCCCCGTATTTTGAATTTTGCATATACAGTATATGTGCAGTTCCAGCCTAGTCCACTGATCCAAAATCTGGCCCAGATGTATCTGTTGACTGCAAATTTGAATGATTTCTGTGCTCTGCAGCAAAGGAGCGTTTGGTTACTATCTGATGGATTAAAATAGGCTTGTTGGTAGCAAAGACATCACTAAAGTGTACAGAGCAAAGGTACTCCAGGACCAGGATGGGTAAGTAGCAGCTTGATCAGTGGAATCTTCTGTGAGACGTAACAGGACGTCGGTCTTAAATGTAATGTTAGATCAAATGAAAAACTTTAGTGGATTGAAATACAGATAAATAAATCCACTAAAAGTGCATCTGCATCATTGGTTAAAAAGTTGTTCTGCTAGTTGTCTGATTTTGTTCCAGTAATCTAATGTTTCCTGGCACTAGGTGGTTCAAGATTATATTGGTGTTTGCTTTATTTCTGTGTTTTTTTTAACCATAGTCTGCTTGTTTATACTGTCTAACAAATGCAATACTGAGTAGTGAAACACTGACACAATCCCTTTTGGAAGTCAGACATTTGTAATAATTTCAATAATCTACAGTTGTAAGTCAAGAGGGCAGCACCATTTTAAAGTCTAGTTTCCTTTCTCTGTCTCACTTTCTGGAATTTTTCCGTCTGTGTTTTTATTAAAGTTAAAAATGGATAGGGTATTAAAACTCCCTTTCACTGACGTCTCTTCCACTGAACTTGTAGAGAAAGTGATGATATGAAGATGATTATGTTTATCACATTCACTCAGAGATCATTGTCTGAGGGTCATGTTGTACAGTTCACGATGCCCCGGGTTGCAATCAGGAGGTTTAACAGTGATGTGCCAAACAGTTGTCTGTGGTGTTCTATATGATCTAAAAGTCAGACTTACCATTTATCAGTCAAATCAATTAAAGAACATTCATGATCAACAATTTGTGGGTGGCCATGATACTAACAGCCTGGTGGAAATTTCACAAGATATCAAACTCCACACTAACATAAACATAACACTGCTTTCATGTCACTTCCACAAGTAGCCCAAACATAAGATATAGAAAGCAGGTAAGAGCGGAGCAGTCAATGTGCCTAATATGACTGCAAAAGCCTGGCAGGACAGGAGGTATTCCTGCTTCTGCTAATCAGCAAAAGGAAGCTCCTGGCAAAGTGACGTGGACTGCAAAAAAATCACCAGGAAGGTCAAGCTACAAATGCCAGAGAGGAGCAGGGAGCACCAAAAGTTCCATAGCATCCTGCGGAAAGAGTACCACATAAGCATGGAAACAGTACAGCAACCCATGGTATGAGCATGGACAGATGAGGAAGAGCTGCTAGAACAGTACGTCCCCAATAAGCAGGCAGGATGTGGATCCGTCTCACTATTTCATCGGCAGAAATGCAGGAGCAGGTGATAATACTCCTGGGCCCAGCACTCTTCAACCTGGGTACTTTAAGGAGAACACGGCAGCCTCCCAAAAGTGATACAAAGTCCCAAAATGGCTATTACCTGTGCTGAATAACAGTATGAAGGACAAATCTACCCCTGTCCAAAGTTTAATTGATTTAACTGAATGCCAACTATACTACCACCATCAATCTGTGTAAGGTGTACTTGCAAGTGCCTTTAGCACCAAAAGCAAAAGAACTCAGTGTTTTCAACACATTTCATCCAAGCATCATCATGTGAAATGTTGTTCTTTTCGGAAATTCTTCATCTAAATATGGTTGTGTTGCTAATGAGATCATATTATTTGTTACTCTTTAAACCTTATTATTCCTTTAAGATTCAAAGTCTACTGTGTTAGGAAACCTATGTGAGAATATAAAATCAGCAGTTTCTGCATGCTTGTGTGATGAATACAGAAAGTGATCTCTTATACCTGCGGAATTAAGGCTTCAAATGTCTTGGTGTTCAGACGATATGGAGAGGCTCTGGGAATCTGGAAGGATAAACGTTTGTTTCATTTTCAGGGACTGTTGATCATTTATTTGTCCATTCATTTATTACACTATTAAGGGATTATTAATGTGCACTGGGAGAACAGTATAAAGTTATCAGTCTTCTTTATCAGTCTTCTAACTAAACAGCCTGGTCTTGTAAGGTAACCACATGCACACCTTTCCCTCAGTGATGGCAAGGAGTGGTTTAAACTCACCATGTCATCTGTGATTCTGAGTGTGAGTGCTCCTGCATTTTTCTACACAAAGCCTGCTGAGTTGGCAGTGAAGGCAGAGATGCCCATATACAGCATGTTGCTTTCATCAGGTGGCAGTGAAAATGGTGTCGGGGCAAAAGCGGGTTTCTTGTGCACTCCAATGTTGTAAAACTCCCCCTATATAGAGAGCAATGCAGAGATGAACTTATTCTTTTACAGCTCCTGGGTCTTGATTCTTCGTTCAGATTAAACTGTTTTATCAGTGTAACCTTTGTGTAACCTTTTTTTCCTACAAAAGCCCAACAGTGCTTTCTGGATACACTTAGGCACAGTTTTGCAAGTGCTCCTGTTATTCCCTGTTAATTCAGATCTTTGGCTCAGAAAGGCTTTCTTATGATCATTATGGTCATTATTCTTATGCTTTGACAACTTGTGCCTTTTTTAACTTGTGCCTGAAAACCCCTTTACCTATGCCAATGATAAAACACTGATGAACTCCTGCAAACAAGTTGTAGTTTATTAATTAGTGCATTAATCTTAGTTTGGGATCTTTAATGACCATCTTAATCTGTGTATATTATTTGATTGTTGGTTCTTTCCTAGCTGAATGTAACTTCCTCTCACAGTAGTGTACAACTTCCAAGCTTATCAAAGGATAGTGTTGTAGTCAGGACCATTAAAAAATCATTCAAGCAAAGACCAAGATTTTGTAGTGTTTGAATCTGAGACAAGAATGAGACTTATTTAACAATGATTTTACTTTAATTATACCACTCACTGATAATGTATTGTAAATTGTCATTGTCATAAATAATTGTCATTATAAAGGCAGCTGAATATAAACAAATATAAAGCAAAAAGGTTCATATGGTCATTTTTATTATTAAATTAAAACATAGTAATACTTAAATAATTGCTATCTGCCCTTGGGTCAATCATGGAAAGGATTAATTAGATGTGTTCTGTAATGTGTTAAATCCTCTCGATAAATGCATAGCTTTAGCTATATCATAAAACATATGATGAGTCCTTTTCTCATTATTACTTGTGTACAACAAAAGTTTGTGTGACAAGCAGCAACATGTATATTTGCCAATTTATGAAAACGGGAGTATGCGCAGTGGGAGAGTAAATATCTTTTAAAATGACTCTCAATTAATGGCAATGCATTTACAATAAGTCTCTTGCCACAATAACAACACTGTCTGGATTTGCCATCAGCTGGTTGATTGCAGCATCGTGCAGCCTGCAGCCTAGCATTTGTTTGCAGGGGAACATACACTGCCATAATTATTACCATAATGAATTTTTTAAGGAGAAAGAATAGTCTGTACATTAATGTTAAAAATTCCAGATCCAGATAGCAGTGTTTATGTATGTCAGTGGCTGTGCACCAGTACTTGTGAATGTACACACACAAACCTCACCCTTTGGGTCTTCCCCAAGTCCCCTGTCCTGTTCACACTACTAGCTAAGAGCAACCAGCTAACTTGATAGCAGTGTGACTCAATAATAATAATAATAATAATAATAATAATAATAGTAATAATAATAATAATAATAATAATAATAATATGGCGCTTCCATGCACATCAGCAAGCAAATAGGAACACTAGCACTTGCATGAAATTAAGCATATTAGCATTTCAGAAGGCAGATTATTTAGCCTGCTAAAATAGCAGGTGTGGCAGCAAATGTCTGTTCAAAACACTATGTCACAGGTACGAGTATCATGTATTTGCTATAGTATGATTGTTCATGTTTGTAAATTTAAAGCTTACAAATGCTGTATTTACAGTGTATTGCAGGTTATTAAAATGTGGCAGTAATTATTAGGATATAGAGAATTGTAGTGTTTAAACAAATCATTATGTCAGAAGTATGTTTAGGGGAGAATACACCCTGACCCACCCAGAGTTAACACACACTTACCTTACATTATTGATCATAAACTTGAATAGCTACAATACTGTCTGCTAATCATGCAGTTTGAAGTTTGCAAAGTGTGTACCCAGAGAAAATCTGTGTTAAAACTTTCCTTTAACACTGAGTCATACATGAGTCAGACATGATTCTGAATAAATGAATGAATGAAAAAATGAAAAGCCTTATTTCATTTCAAACTGCACTTCAGGAACACTGAGCTCAAGTTCTGAGGAAACTTCCCTGCATATTTTCAGGGGTTTTCTGCCTCACCATGCCTGAATCACCTCATAAGGAGCTTGATAATGAGGAGACAGGGTGACTGAGGCAGTGAACACTCCTCACTGAGCATACTGGCTTCCAAGAGCTGGAGCTGGGAAGACCTATAGGTCTGTGACACACACTCCCACCCAGTCCTGATACTAAGAAGGTGGAACCTACAGGCTAATATGCAGCTGCCTGTGCATCAATAGGCGTCTGGGGTGTCCATCACTCAGGGAGGCGTGGCTGAAGGCGTGGCCTTGCAGACTCTGAGAGCTGGCTGAGGTAATCTCTAAAGGAGAGAGTAGTCACCAATAATCATGGAAATGTAGCCATAACTGTACAGTATATTTCACAGCCATGTATATTACATATCACAGACCAGGCTTACCAGAATAAATATTCCACACATACAGCTCATATATATCTCTCTGTGTGTGTGTGTGTGTGTGTGTGTGTGTGTGTGTGTGTGTGTGTGTGTAAAAACATGCTCCTGTTTTAGTCTCAACACAGACAGATATACATGTAGGAGTAGCAAACTGAAGTAAGAGCTCACCTTCACCAGTACATAGTCTCCAGCTTTAACAGTGACAGGGTTGGTATCCGTGGGATAAGAAAGCAAATCCTTTCTTGGAAAAATAACCTTCACATTCCCATCATTCCGACCACAAAGATCTTGAGATGACTTCTTACTTTCCTGCAGAAAACAGACTCAGTCAAGCAAAAACAGCAGATAACATTTGTACAATATAAAAGGCTTGACTAAGCACTGTAGCAGACAGAAATTCTCTCCTGCTCTTACATTGCCTCCAGATACCATGCCACAACGTCTCACTAGTGTTATCCAAACCAAGGGTGGTTATTCCCACTGTTATGTAGATGGTCATAAAATTCTGTTATCAGTGTGTATATCGGTAGATCCAATCTCAGCATGACTGGTAGCGCATATTAACACACAAGTGGCAAACACCTTGGGGTAGTTTTCTGTGCATTCGCCAGGCATGTCCTCAAAAGAAGGACACTAACAAGAATCAAAATTAACTAAGACCCCAATCTTCAAACAGTTATTGATGGCAGGTAATACACTAAAGACCACAAGCACAGGGAAACCAGTCATTGGGATTTCCCGGTACCAAAGATGTGAACTGCTCTCAACACTTCAAAAATAACAAAAAGCTCAAAGCATCCAAAACAGACACAATGCTATGCCTAACCAGGGAAGGGTTTCAAATGAAAGGGCCACAGAAACCCATGCGGCAATCGCAAACTAACACCACAAACGGGAAAGTGACCATACAACTCAAATAGACTAAAATAGACCAAACAATGCCCTAAATACATAAACACATAAACTCTATTTGCCCTCCAGAAAAGAACAAAGCCAAAACCAAAATGAAATGCCAAAAGGTGCTAGGGCTGAGCTGATAGACAATGCCATTGTTCATCATCGTTGTCAGACAGACCTCATGATGTTGATCCAGCAGGTCTAAATAAGATAAGGGAGGAGAATTTACTGCAACTATTTATTTTCTTGCAGAAATCTAGTTAAATCGATATGCAAAACATGATGACCAAGACACACAGATGCAGCAATCCCAAATTATTAACAGCAGAAGTGCTCCAAACACAGTTGTAACACAGCATGGCTTCAACCCACTGCAGTACTCACTCCCTCCACTAGGACAAGCTGTTTGCTGTCGATGAAACTGGTGTTGACCTTAGCCGCATCTTCTCGGAATGTAAAGATAAGCTCCTCCAGGCGACAGCTTCTTCACCTCAGCTGGGATATCGTCCCTGAGACGGTGATATGCCTGAGTTTTCTGTGGGTGTGGTACACACATGTTCATGTCAGAAGGTCAAGCCCAACTGGCAGCCACAAGACCCTTTCAATTCTCCAAATGATAATAGACAATGGTGAATTTCTTGATAGAACCATCACATGAACCAGGGAGAATGTCTGTTTTTTGATAGTGTTAAACACAATGACAAAATAGGATCTCACCTTCCTCATGCTGTAGGCAAACAGGAAGGCTACATTATAGCCCACTTCCCTGATCAAAGAGACCGACTGCTGGTGGTCCTCCTCTGTTTCCCCACAGAAGCCTGTGATGAAGTCACTGCTCAGACTGACCCCTGTAAAAAGAAATTATACATAGATATTTATTCACACAAGACCTATTATAGCTACAATAATTTTATAATTACATACTGAATGTTTGGTAATGATAGGACACCTGGTATTATCTTTCGAATGTTTTCCACAAGCTCAAGGTAGGCTTCCCTAGTATACCTATGAAAACATCCCAGAGCATGATGACTTAAAGTGAGAACTAAGTTTTAACACATGAGACATCAAGAGATTTGAGATAAGCAGGCTAATCTCTACTGTGCTTGTGGTGAGTGCTGTCGTTCTAGGAGCGTTTCTCACCCACGCCTCATGGTCTGTAAGACTCTGCTGCTGCCGCTCTGAGCTGGCAAGTGGATCTGCTTACAGATGTTCCTCCGCTCTTGGATTAGCTATAACACCTTCAGGAAACATACTCACCCACCCCAGCACAGGTCAAACGAAAACAGCACAAATTGACTATGGCAGTCAAACCTTATTTCACATATCTGATAAGCATAAGGCTTTTTCAATCTGATAATCTATTAATGATCTCTTCTACTGCTCACATCCAAATTTGCGAATCCTAAATTATTATCCAATCTGCTGCTTAAAATGGCCTATGAGCAATATCTGCACATGAATTCAGACTATAAGAAACCGTTCAACTAAATACTTAAACTCTTTGAACATCCACTACACCACACAAGCCATAAACAGTCAGGGCCGGATTACCAATAGATTACCAGAGCAGGCAGTGACCTGTAGGCCCCACACCTTTTAGGGGCCATGCAACAAGGAATTAAAAAAAACAAACATATTAGGAGATAATTTGCAAGGGAGGCCCCAAGATTATGACTGCCTAGGGGCCTCCACAGGGTTTAATCTGCCACTGTAGGCAGTGTACATGTACATGCCCCTAAATGTAATTGGTAACATATTCCATTACATTACTCAAACGAGGAACATACTTTAAAAACTTTGGAATACGTCAACATTGTCCAAGACTATTTCAAATATAACTCACTTTAATTACATTTAAATTACATTTAACAGCATGTATTCTGTGTTCTGTATTTTGTCACCTGCAATGAAATACATTTTAAAAGTACCTTCCCCACACTAGTCATGGGTATCCCAACCAAAAACCACATGCTCACATCCATGACTCTGGGGTTTCTACCTCATCAGGAAAGTCTTTAGGATGTGGCCAGGTGAAGCGAATCCTTGTCAGGGTTTACGAGGGAGACGTGGTGTAGCAGGTCAGAGAATCGTAGGCCTCCTTGCTCATCACGGGAACACGGTGCTGAAACCACGGCTGAGGTGCGAACCAAGCTCCGAGTTGCTGGCCCCGTCCCCAGACACGTCTCTGTAGCTGTTCACGTTTTGACCCAGCAGGGTCACTTCCTTCACCCCCTATGGCCATGATCATTTCATATACTTAGTGTTCACATCTGGCCAAGTTTCACACACAGAAACTAGTAAAGCCAGACTGCACACATAGTCGCTGAAGGGAAGAAACCTGGTCAGACAGCATGCGCACTTCTTCAAGTATGGAGGACACAGGTCTGCTCCTATCCTTCCCCCAGGTAAACGGCACAATGCAGTAGCTGCACATGTTGTCACAGCCCCGCGTGATAGACCTACAGCAGTCAAAGAGGGACAAAATATACTGGATAATCCCACTGTAAGACAAGGTGCCACCAACAAGGCTTGCAGTACACAAGGTCTGTACTGTCAACAGCGTGAAAGGACTTTAAAAGTATCGACCCCCTGATATCAAACCATTGTTTGAAGTGCTACATCTAAAAGCATGAAGGAGCTGAAGATGAGCCACCACGGTGTTTGAAGTTTTATATCCCTTCATAAGTGTAGGAGGGTCAGTCATGTATAAATATTTAACCAAAAAATGCAGATTGACAAGTGTTCAGTAAAATGATAATAATAAACAACTGAACTATGAGCATTTGCTGTTTTTGGCTTTATTGTGGATGCAAGTCCCATGTTTCATCCAATATGGTAGCAAATGCCTTTAAATTATAGCTGACTTTTCTGTATTTTAATCTAACAGTTGCTGTTCAGATTAAATTCAGTGTATTAGAGTTGAATATGAAAACACCAAAAACTGTCTATACATGTTAACTTAAAAATTGAACTGTACATGTGAGACTGTTATTTTACTCTTTACCATCTTTACAAAATCACACAGTGCAAAGTTAATTTAAGAGTTAGTGTTTAGTAGGAACTCCTCCCTTATAAATCAGCCAGATATTATTATGGCACTCACACAAAGGCACTGTGTCCTGAATGGTGAATGGGCATGACATCAGCATATGCCTCTTCCAGGGAGAGCAGGACATTGCTGGTCCTCTGACCCCCATGGGCCAGTGCAAGGAGTCGGAGAAGATCTCTGTAGGCATCTGGCCCTGCTACAACATCCACCACCCTCTCCTTCTCCAGCAACTCAGTCTTCAGTCTCTCTGCCATGCAACCTACAAGAGAGCAAGCACACATATGCGTATACGGGCGCGTGAACCCACACACAAACATACATGCGCATACACGAACATTTCAGACTGAGAGATACATTTGAACGTGAATGAAGAACTATGGTGAAGTGAGAAGTTACCCAGGACTCCTATCTTTAATGGAGTGCTGCTCTTTAGACACTTCTTTTTCAGAACTGCTGGATGTTTGAGTCTGTTCCAGATGGTCTGCTCTGCCTTTTCCCTGTCACAATGATTTTTATTTTTTCCAACAGAAAATAGCATTACATCCAAGCAAAAAATGTCACTGAAGTCAAGGACTGCTGTCAAGTTGCACAAGATTGGCAACGTATAGATTCACTGTGTAAAATACAAACAGAAATAGGCTTTTCCTACCTTATGGAGCATGTGACAAGAAGCACCACATCTGCCTGTATAAAAAAAAAAAAAATTAGGAAAGATGAGAATGAAAGCTTTCAAATAAAGGAAGCGCTGTGTTTATCAAGGGTCAAAGGTCAAGGCATTGACACTTACCTCTGATAGTTCGTGGGTCCGAACATATCCACCCTTCTGAAGAATGGACCACGCAATTTCAGTGTCGTTGACGTTCATCTGACAGCCGTATGTTTCCAAATACACTGCAAGATGTAAACACCAAAATAAAATTGGCAACGACTACCGGCATACTGACACATGGGAATTAAAATCCTAAAGCCTGAACTATCATGGCAACAAATGCAGTTACATACCTTTCCGTAGCTGCGCCAGACCACTTTCTTCAGGAAGATACGATTCCTCATGTTCCTGTTGCGTCTCAGTTGAACTTTTGCCTGAAGAACTCTTAATGACGACAGCTTGGTCTTAAATGTGCTCACTCTCGTCTCATCAGTCTCATTAGTAGGAGTGCTAGATAGAGACACTGAGCAATAACCTCTGCATTTGTCGGCGAGTCGAGATAAACACTTTTGAACAGAAAACACTAGAAGTCTAAGCCTGCGGGCAGACATCATGTCTAAACGGGAGATTCGGCTACAAAGCCATGAACAAGACAAGAAACTCAATTTAACTTTAAAAGTAACGTTAGCTAAGGCTAAGTGCTAACTTAGCAATGGTGCTGTGGTTTGCGCAGAACAATTTTATATACAAAAGTATATTATCAGCGAGCTAACAAATCTGTACAAGCAGCCAATAAATATAAAAATATCTGTAGCTTAGTTAGGTAACCTAATAATTCAGCTGTAACATACACTCACGTATGACCCCACACGGTTAACATTGACATGCAGTTTTGTAATTTTCAAAATAACGGTTTCATTAAAACGTAACAGTGATACTCGTGTTTCAGTTCTAAGACAAGTAAACGGTGTAACTTGGGAGGGAGATCAATCGCAAAAATATCGATTTACGTTTTTTAATTCATATTTTTGTAATTAATATTTTTTAATTAATATTTTTTTAATTAATAGTTTTGTGAAATCTTATATTTAACATAAACGGCTACTTTTATTTTGCAAGTGTTTACTTGTTAGTCATAAGTAGGTGTTTTGTGAGATGATTGTTCGTTTTCACACATGGCTCTCTGTCCCTCACCTACTCTGATCTAATGACGAATGCGTAATTTATTTTATAAGTGGACTTCACACTTCGTTCTGTTACCTAAGGGTCAGTACAACATACTCGTTTAAATGTGCTGATACAAAGATTGTGAAACAATTAATGTTTTTAATTAACTGATTAAAGTTTTACTCTGAATGAACACATTTTACGAATATATAGGAATGTTAACCTTATTACATTGTCTTTGATGAGGAAATGGGTATTTTGGATGTTTTAACCTTTTAAACATGTTTTAACCTTTTAAACTTTTAAATATTACCGTAAGGTTGTAAATACGTTCATTAATATTTTAGGTATTTTGATTATTCATTTTGCAATTTTGATTAAAAATAAATAAATAAAAAAAATTAAAAATCAAGTTATTTAAACATGTCCAAGAATTGCTGTCCACTCTCTCATCTTTGGATAACCATCTTGGTAAAAATGCGACCTTTGACATCAGTGACCTCACAACTTTAAAAAAGGTCTATCTTCATTCGCCTAAAGGCATAAACTGCATGCTCCTATAGTATGTCAGTTCATTTGAATTTCTCACTTTGTCCCCATACTCAGATGAGTTAAAGCTAAAAATGTCCACCCCATTGTGATGAAATATTGAGTTAATAAACATTATTTTAGAATATCAAAATATATGTTTGAAATGCTAACTTTAGCTAAAATTGTCCACCTGCTGACATGACAGTTGCACAATACAGTGAACATATACTTGCATATACCTTCTTTGCTGTTTTCTTGTTGTTTTGTTTTAAGTAATATTTCCTAATAACTATTAAACTATTGATGTTCAGCTACGACAGGAGCTGAAGTAGCAAAGAGGAAAAGGTCCAGGTGAGATGCAGACCCTTGGAGGAAAGAGACAATTACCTGTGAAATTAGAGAGAGAGAAAGCGCTGTAGAAAAGGTGAGGAGATTTTAACAAAAAAGGGAATTCATGACTGAAAAAGAAAGGTATGCCAAAAAAAAACCCAAAACAAAACAGAGTCGAGAAAGGAATAGTTGCCATGACAACTAAACATTCTTGAAGAGCTATAAACTGTGTTATCAAGGTGTATTTTAAATGTTCATAACTTTGCTTTTAATGGCTTTAAACGTTATATATAGCTTAGAAGTATGTAGAGGTTGGAGGAATATGTGTGGCTATATTTGGGCTATTTCTTCTGTTTTGGTATGAGTGGTTTGTAGCATTTAGCATTGGACATTGAGAGTGCTGAAAAGTCTAAATGTGTCTGTGAAAGCTTTAGAAGTATAAAGTGATTGATTTTTAAATTAGTAATGAAAATGCTGAGGTAATAAAATGATATTGTAAGCAGAAAAGTATGGATGGTCCCGAATAAACTGGTTTCATGCAGGAAAGACCAGTGTAGGCTTCAGCATAAATCTTCAGGAGGCCTCTTTGAAAAAGCCTCTAGGGGATTCCGTTGAAGGGAGAGCCTTGGTTCAAGGATGGGACATCCCGGCCAAGCACTGGAAGAAACAATATGGAGATCACCAAAAGAAACAATATGGGCATCCGGTGATATAGAATAGGATCGTCTTTTAAAAAAATAGAAGTAGTTCAGGTTGAACATAATAGTACCAAGAACTTGTTGGTGTAACTATTAAATATCAATTAGCATATATTGAATAATGTATGGTTTGAACATAATAGTGGAAACCTGGACAAGTATTATGAAAAAATAAAAATGGTTATGCAAGTGTCCTTGAAGCGTTTGGTTACTATCTGATGGATTAAAATAGGTTTGTTGGTAGCAAAGACATCACTAAAGTGTACAGAGCAAAGGTACTCCAGGACCAGGATGGGTAAGTAGCAGCTTGATCAATGGACTCTTCTGTGAGACGTAACAGGGCGTCGGTCTTAAATGTAATGTTAGATCAAGTGAAAAACTTTAGTGGATTGAAATACAGATAAATAAATCCACCAAAAGTGCACCTGCATCATTGGTAAAAAGTTGTTCTGCTAGTTGTCTGATTTTGTTCCAGTAATCTAATGTTTCCTGTGGACTAGGTGGTTCAAGATTATATTGGTGTTTGCTTTATTTCTGTGATCTTTTTAACCATAGTCTGCTTGTTTATACTGTCTACCAAATATTGAGTAGTGAAACACTGACACAATCCCTTTTGGCGTCAGACATTTGTAATAATTTCAATAATCTACACTTGTAAATCAAGAGGGCAGCACCATTTTAAAGTCTAGTTTCCTTTCTCTGTATCACTTTCTGGAATTTTTCCGTCTGTGTTTTTATTAAAGTTAAAAATGGAAAGGGTATTAAAACTCCCTTTCACTGACATCTCTTCCACTGAACTTGTAGAGAAAGTGATGATATGAAGATGATTATGTTTATCGCTTTCACTCAGAGATCATTGTCTGAGGGTCATGTTGTACAGTTCACGATGCCCCGGGTTGCAATCAGGAGGTTTGACAGTGATGTGCCACAGTTGTCTGTGGTGTTCTATATGATCATCACAGAACATCACACATAACTGGTCAAATTGTATCTCGAGTAGTATATTTGTGTATTATACTATATATTAGCAGCATATCTTTATGATGCAATTAAAAACATTCCCCATCCCCCTGAATACCAATCATATTACATATCTGGGTACTAAATTCTCTTCCCAGTTGTCTGTTATTCAAAATAAATAGTCATCCAATTATTAAAACAATAAGCGACAAACTTCATTGATGGACAAATTTGCCCCTTATGCTCTTCGGACAAACTGCAATAATTAAAATGAGAATATTACCTAAACGAAATTGTTTGTTTTCAATTATTCCAGTGCCACCAACCTGTCTAAAATCTTTGGACAACATCATAACTTGATTCTACTGGAAAAATAAATCACATAGAATCAAACTCACAACATTACAGAACTGTAGTTGATTATTGCAAATCAACTACAATATGGAATAAAATGGATAAAACCTAGTATATCAGACAGAATATGGATAGACATAGAGCAAACATTATGCAAAGATCTAAAAGTCAGACTTACCATTTATCAGTCAAATCAATTAAAGAACATTCATGATCAACAATTTGTGGGTGGCCATGATACTAACAGCCTGGTGGAAATTCCACAAGATATCAAACTCCACACTAACATAAACATAACACTGCTTTCATGTCACTTCCACAAGTAGCCCAAACATAAGATATAGAAAGCAGGTAAGAGCAACTATCAGTTCAGAGACATTAAACTCACCTGCATCCATATCAGTATTATAAACATTCCTAATACAAAAAAACTATCACATAAGATATACAAAATAATAATGAAATCAAATCGCATAATTACTCTCCCATCGAGACAATGGGAGGAAGATTTATTACTAGCCCCCGACGCCACAGTCTGGATTAAAATGTATAATAATAATTACCACATGACAGCAACACTAACCTACAATGCATTCAGTACAAAATAATACATAGATTACATTATACTACACATTGGATGTTTAAAATTGGTTTCACAAGCTCAGCAATCTGTACATACTTTACTCCAAACACAGCTGACGATTACATTCACATCGTGTGGCAGAGCACACCTATCAAGTAATTTTGGCAATAGGTCATCACACACATGTCCCATGATTTAAATAACCCTATCCATCCAACACCATCTTTATGTCTCCTAGGAGACATGTCATCAACCAATGTGTCAATAGAAAAAAAACAGGATAATATATATATAACATTATTAATTGCAAATACAAACATACTCATGAATTGGAAAACAAAAAATAATATTAGTGTCACCGAATGGAAAAATCTATTGATAGACTACATATCAATGGAAAAAAATCTCAGAATGAATCAATAAGAACCAATAACCTAGACTGGACTCCTTTGATAAAAAGTTTACAGAGCTAATCCATAAATGATAAATATCCCAATCTAGTACGTGTACATATACAGTGCACTCGCACATAGCCTCTCTCTCTCTCTCTCACACACACACACAGGCAGACGCACACAGGCAGACGCACACAAGCAGTCACACACGAATACACACACACACACACACACACACACACACACACACACATTCCCGTAATGGTGCAGGTGGCTAATACTTAAAATACTCTATCTGCATTTCCCGTTTGTCTGTTTCGTCTCTGTTCGTCTTATTTTTCCTCTCTCCCCTATTCCCGTTTCCCCCACGTTATTTATGTCTGTTCATACGTTTTATACACCCGATATAGTTGGACACAGTGAGAAGTTAGAAATAAATAATGAATAAATAATAAAGTTCTAAAGGTCCTCCGATGGGCGGAAATCAATTGATATATTTATTTCTCCAGATTTCTAACTCGGAGAGAAAAAGACGTCCTTTTACAAATCGCACCTCGTTGTGGAACTCTACTAAGGTTTACAATCCAGGCGATGATTTTTAACCTCAAAGAACATAGGCCTGCTCCAAGGCAAACTGATTTCATCCCATTAATTAACTTTAATGCGATGTTTTTTGCCGAGCATTAGGCTAAAGAAAATGAATGTTGCTGCGTTTATCAAACTAAAAGTATTTATTCTGAGCCATGCGGTAAATGATTCAGTGTGAGCAGCATATGGACGATTTTTGGAAAATGCTGTGACTAGGTAATATTTTGAAATATAAGGCGTTGTTAAAGCCTCTCATTCACGCTATTAACGTTATAAGTTAAAATAATTGAATAATTCATAAATAAATAAATAGCGTTTGTATAATATTTAAAAATAAACATTTACGTAAAAGCACTCTTACGTAACAACCAAGTTGTCATGTATTTGAATCTAAAGCTAAAGTGTTGCTTTGATCGCTTTGGTCGGTCGACACTTGCCTGGCTCTGTTGAATTGCTGTTTCAAACTGTTTTATAATTCGTGCAGTTAGATCATTTGGTTAAATCATTTACGATTTTATTTTATTCATTTACTACTTTCGACTACGATTTCCAGAAAGGTTGACCGACGATCCTCACGAAAATGAATCCAAGTGCTCCAAGTTCGCCGATGACTTCGTTGTACGTGGGTGACCTTCATCCAGACGTTACCGAGGCCATGCTATACGAGAAATTCAGTCCTGCTGGCGCAATAGTCTCCGTACGGATTTGCAGGGACGCGATGACCCTCCGCTCACTTGGATACGCATACGTGAACTTTCAGCAGCAGGCAGATGCTGAGCGTGCTTTGGACACTATGAACTTTAACATCATCAAAGGCAGACCTGTGCGAATTATGTGGTCCCAGAGAGACCCCTCTCTGAGGAAGAGTGGAGTTGGCAACATCTTCATCAAGAACCTTGACAAGTCTATTGACAGCGAAGCTCTTTACGACACATTCTCTGCCTTTGGGAACATCCTTTCCAGCAAGGTGGTGTGTGACGAGAATGGCTCTAAGGGCTACGGCTTTGTGCACTTTGAGACCCGTGAGGCTGCGGAGAGAGCAATTGAGAGACTTAATGGCATGTTGCTCAATGACCGCAAAGTGTTCATTGGCCACTTCAAGTCTCGCAAGGAGCGAGAGGCTGAGATGGGGGCCAGGGCCAAAAAGTTCACCAATGTGTACGTCAAGAACTTTGGAGAGGACATGGACGACGACAAGCTGAAGGAGATCTTCAGCAAGTTTGGCCAAACGCTGAGCACTCGCGTCATGACCGACGAGAGCGGCAAGTCCAAGGGCTTTGGCTTTGTGAACTTCGAGAGGCACGAGGATGCCCAGAGGGCTGTGGATGAGATAAATGGGAAAGAGCTGAATGGGAAGAAGGTGTATGTGGGTTATGCCCAGAAGAAAGGCGAGAGGCAGACAGGGCTGAAACGAAAGTTTGAGCAGATGAAGCAGGACGGTATGACTCGCTACCAGGGAGACAACCTGTACGTCAAGAACCTAGACGACGGTCTGGACGACGCGCGTCTACGTAAGGAGTTCTCTCCGTTCGGGACCATCACAAGTGCCAAGGTGATGATGGAGGGCGGCCGCTCCAAAGGGTTCGGCTTCGTGTGTTTCTCCTCGCCGGAGGAGGCCGCCACGGCCATGACGGAGATGAATGGGCGCGTTGTAGGCACCAAGCCGCTGTACGTGGCTCTGGCGCAGCGCAAGGAGGAGCGGCAGGCCCACCTCTCCAACAAGTACATGAAGCGCACGGCCAGCGTGAGTGCCTTGCCCAACCTCGCGCTCAACCCCTACCAGCCTGCCCCGCCCTCCGGCTACAACATGGAAGCCATTCCACAAGCTCAGAACTGGCCTGCCTACTGCGCAAGCAGCCAGCTGGCACAACTCCTCCCCAGCCCTTGCTGGGCCATGCAGTGCGTCCACCCACAGCAAGTCCAGGATATGCCGAGTGCCATCGGTCCAGCCGCATCCTGCCCGCAGGCCTTCAGCGCCATCCGACCAACCACCGCCTGCCAGGTCCCACGCACGATGGCCTATCAGACCATGGCATCTGAGGCTCCGGGGACAGGGATGGCCAGCGCGGAAGCTGCCAACAAGGCGTCGCTGGTGAGAGCAGTACCACAGTACCAAACCACCTCAGGCGTTCACAGCCCACAGCAACACCTGGGCACACAGCCCTTAGATATAAATGTCGAACTTACCATTTATCAGTCAAATCAATTATAAAACATTTATGTTTCTCAACCCACAGCAGCACCTGGGGGCAGAGCTCCAGGTGCCCGTGCAGCTGGCTGCGGTCCATGTGCAGGGTCAGGAACCTCTCAGTGCCTCCATGCTGGCTGCTGCACCTCCACAGGAGCAGAAGCAGATACTGGGTGAGCGTCTGTTTCCCCTGATCCAGAACATGCAGCCCACCCTTGCAGGGAAGATCACGGGTCTGTTCCTGGAACTGGACAACTCGGAGCTACTGCATATGCTGGAGTCTCCTGAGTCTCTGCACCCTAAGGTGGATGAGGCAGTCGCTGTGCTCCAGGACCAGTGCGCGCAGGAAGCCGCTCAAAAACTTTAACCAGTGCTGCGCTTCTGGCTGTCTAATGGAAGAATAAGCAGTAAAAAAAATTAACATTTTAACTGAAAAAAATAAACATTGAAACTGAAATGCATTGAACATTGAAATATTTTTGCCATGTCTGTAGACATCAAGCCTGTAAGGGTTGGCACCAGGCCGAGGCCCCCTCGACCAGAGGGAGGCGTCGAGTCAACCACGCCACTGATCAGGATCAACACCCAACAGCTGGGCTAGACCTTATATAAGCCCAGTGACCCAATCATTCAGTGCTGGGTTTTTGATAAAGTTTTGAGCCAAGCTCCTAGCCGGTAACTCTGGGTATTGAGGTCTGTGAGCCCTTGTGCTATGCCTCTTTTCTGTTCTGCGAGGGTGTCAGTGTTTTTACACGTCCACTCCCTTCTCCAGTTTTCCCCTCTCGAGTCTGTCTCTCTCCTGAGGCTTCCCTTAGCCATTCAAGTTTCTCCCCGTTTTCTGGTTTTGTTTGGGAGCTTTTAGTTCGAGTTTTCCCCAGTGCATCGGGGTTGCCATTTCTTTCCGTGGCGTTCTTTGTTCTCCCCTTTTCCACGCTCACCGAGGTGTTTCGTTTTTTCCTCTTGTTTTGCTTGATCCAAGCTCTAACTGTTCTGCACACGAGCCCACCATTGTTAGAGTGTGGCTGCTTACCCAGTAAGCTATTGGTGTCCTCACCTAGCTGACCTGGATTCAAAACCACCTTACAAAGTCCAGGCCTTGGTTATTCTAAGCTTAAAATGAAAACGACAGAAAAAGGTAAAATCATTTCAAGTTTGGTTTATTTGTCGCATACATAGTCATACACAGTATAACTCACAGTGAAATGGTTGAGTGCTCTGTCCAATCTGAGGAAAAAGAAAAACAGGGGTGCATAGAGAAATATATTCTATATATATACAAAAATATATTAATAGTGCATGTACAATATATATATATATATATATATATATATATATATATATATATATATATATATATATATATATATATATATATATATATTATGTTTATATGTACAATGTATATATGGATATTTATATATGTATGTACAGAATGTACAGTCCCATCTTGCAATTGGCATATTTACAGTTATATGTTACATGGTGATATTACAGTTATATTGAACATATTACAGTTATTTCTATTACATATTACAGATTTTGACATGAACAGCTGATTTTGACATGAACAGCTGATCATTTTTTTGTTTTTATTCCTCTTAAAGTTTGAATGTTCAGATTGTCAGTTCTTACAGGTCATAGCTGATCATTAGATAAGTGTATTGGGTTGCATTAATATAAATGTAAAGATCAAAAAAACAAAACCCCACAGTGTAGCTTAAAATAGAGAATAATTCTGTAATATTCCTTTATGTACAACACAATTTCAAATGACCTTATTAACAAACCAGTAAAGACAGGACGAGAAGCAAAGGTCACTTACACGTATTAAATCTTGAAGCAAACAAACTGCAGCTGCAAGTGCCACACTGCCATCCAGTTCCACTCTCTGGTCTGGCGACGGTCATATTACAGGAGCAACGAGAGGCTGCCAACAGTTTCTTTTAGCTTGTCTACTGAGACGGTGAAACTGGCCAACCAGGTGAAAAGCATTGTGAAGGAGAAACGACTTCGACTGCCGACGTGGGAAAGTAGCAGTCAGAGCAGGTCTATTGGAGCAGTGCGATGGACTCTGCCCAACAATGGGCTGCAAGCCCACATCTCTGCACATAGCAACAGTATGTGGTTCCTAGGTGCCCAGTCGGCTAGTTTTAAAGTTCAATTCAAATATTAAATAAAAATGCAGACTTCAGAATTGGTTAAAGAGCATAACTGTGCACGTACTTTATTGTAGGTTAACATTAACACGCATTATTGAGGCACCCTCTGGAGAATGTCTAAAAATCAGAGAACCCACATTTTCATACATTTTTCAGTAGTGGTTATGTATTCACCCCACATTCCTTTACATATTTGCGTTTGTCTTCACGTCCATTGCATCCAAACCATACATTTGTCAATATATGCAAAGTAATATAAAACACCCACACCAGTTGGAACCTCTTAACACCACATTCCAAGAGATTTCTCTTGACCTTATCCTAAAGAGATGGTCCTGAGCCTGATGGAAATAATATCTCATACTTGTAAGTGTGCTGGAGCCTATCCACCATCCTTTGCAGAAGCCTGCAGAGGCCTTTACAGAGGCCTCTGCCCTGTACACAAATCATTCTGAAAGGACACATACCATTCTGTGATTATGTTATTAATATGTCTAATTCAATGTTAAACCTCTGTTCTCTTTTTATTACCTCAAGCACCAGACCTGAGGAATTTGCACGGTCTCAAGGAGTGCGTGAAGTTTATCGCTCAGTGGAAACAAGAGGTGGAGCGTGTCTGTAAGCCTGACGAGGGCGCTGCAGCTGCATCCAGTAGCAGTAATGACTGCGGTGGAACCGTACACCCCCACACTGTTGCCAGCACATTTTTCAGTGGGCCAGCCGTCTCAAAGCTGTTGATACATTGTTCAGTCCACGTGAAGGGCAGCAGGAGAGAGGAAGTGAAGAGAGGACCTAGGCAGTGAAGGAGACCAAGCAGAGAAACACTGAATGGGCTAAAGAACTCCAGACAGTCTCAGAGCGGTGCGGCATGATGAGGGCAGAGTTGGCACAGAATTTCAGGCAGCTGGGGCTTAAGAAGAAGCTGGAACCCATGCTGCCTGTCCTGGACTTCATCGCATGGTCTCTACTCAAACATAACCAGGATGTAGTTTCACAGCTTTGGGTCCTCAGTAAACAGCGATCCTGGAGAACTTCAAAATCCATTCCAAATTCATTGTGGAACTGGATCTGCAGTGCTGTGGATGAGGTCACATTGGACCCCATGACCAAACATGCGTGGCTGCTGCTGTCTGATGACTGTAAGAGGGTTCAGGAGTACCTGACTAAGATGAAAGTTCAGTTCACCTCCCAGCGCTTTGACACTTGGCCCTGTGTGCTGGGCTGGGAGGACTTCTCTTCCAGCTGTCTTTCTATAACTCACAAATCTAGACATTTATTGGAAACGTCCGGGAGAAGCTGTAACCCCTCTTTGTACTGCTAGATGGCCGCACTCTCATGACACTGCACTCATCAAAAGCAGCACCAGAGACGCACTGAGTCATATTCCCGAACGCACCTCTCAGGCCAGCTTATTTGCACATTTTGTCGTAAAACTTAAGATGTCTGTTTTATTAAATTACCAAAAACTTTTTTTCAAAATCAAAGTATTTGTAGCTACAGAAAAACATGGCTAATCACAAAAATGAGAAATAACGTCACTGATATTTGCAACATGTGTTTCTAACATGCACAGGCTCTTGAGGAGCACCTAAACCCTCACACAGGGGTGTCTGCTTGTCATAGTACTGTAAGGAAGGGCTTTGGCGAAACAGGCCACAGAAAGCAGCATATGAGAATCCACACAGGTGAAGAACCCTTTAGCTGCCCAGTATTTCAGAAGCAGTTTGTGCAGGCGGGTAATGAGCCGCATTCGTACCCATTCATATAGGATGTTGGGAGCAAAACGGTTAAAGACTTGAAAAGTATGTTAACAATCAGTTAACAATCAGATTACTGTTGTTAGGTTGTTAACAATAGAGTAATAAATGGCTAATATGCTTCTTCCCAGTTATGCCTTTGCTTGATCTATTTTGGTCTGATTTGGTGCTTGTCTGGGCAAGTGTGATAAAAAGTATTTTTTCGTTTGTTTTTCATTTAGTTCCTTTTTATATCGTGTTCTGTTCCATTTTATATGTTGTCTATTATCCCTTTAAAGTCTGTCAAATTAATCAAATGTGAAGATTTCACTCTGTTCAGATTTGATTGAAAAAGAGACCAACCACTCCCTGCATCTTTCATTTTGCATATACAGTGCATTTGCAGTTAACCGTTTCTTGTTTGTATTAATCGCGTGTGATTCTTGTGAGTGCCGTTAGTGTTCTGTGTTAAATGTTAATAAATGTACGTCCCAGACGTTGGAGTCTGTGCGTCCTGCCCCTCACCCTGCGGCACTCGGGCCACCCCTCGTTACGCTACTGTTGCAACTCAAGAGCGAAGCACCATTTTAAAGTCTGGTTTCCTTTCTCTGTCTCACTTTCTGAAATTTTTATGTCTGTGTTTTTTTAAACTTAAAAATAGAAAGGATATTAAAACTCCCTTTCACTTAATGGCCTCTCATCCAATGAGCTGTTAGAGAAAGTAATGATAGTTAGATGAATATGTTTATAGATTTCACTCCGAGAACGTTGTCTGAGGTTAATATTGTACAGTTCATGATGCCCAGGGTTGCAATCAGCATGTTTAACAGTGATGTGCCACACAGTTGTCTGTGGTGTTCTCTATGACCATCACAGAGCATCACACATAACTGGTAAAATTGTATCTCAATTAGTATATTTGTATATTATACTATTGCAGCAGCATAACTTTATGATGCAATTAAAAAACATTCCCCATCCCTCTGAATGCCAATCACATTACATATCTGGGTATTAGATTCTCTCTGCAGTTGTCAGTTATTCAAATTTAATATCATTCCAGTTTTTAAAACAATAAGTGACAAACTTCATTGATGGACAAATTTGCCCCTTATACTCTTTGGAAGAATTGCAACAATTAAAGTGATAATGCCTAAGATAAACGATTTGTTTTCAATTATTGCTATCCAGCTCCAGCAACCTGGTTTAAACCTTTGGACACCATCATAACTGGAAAAATAAATCACAAAGAATCAAACTCACAATGATACAGAACTGTAGTTGATTATTGCAAATAAACTACAATATGTAATACAATGGATTAAACCCAGTATATCAGACAGAATATGGATAGACATAGAACAAACATTATGCAGAGATATAAAAGTCAGACTTACCATCAAGCAAATCAATTAAAAACATCCATGTTTCAACTGTTTGACAGAGGCCATAACTCTAACAGCCTGGTGGAAATTCCACAAGATAACAAAGAACTATTCATTCTCGTATTTGGAACAATCAAGACTTTACCTTCAACAACAACAAAAATTATTAAACTTTACACCTTGGATAGAAAAAGGCAAACATATTCCTCATAACACTACTTTCATGTCACTTCCACAAGTATCCCAAAAGTATGATATAGTAAGCACCCAAATGACCAGCAACACTAATCTACAATGCATTCACTACAAAATAATGCATGGAGTACATTATACTACACATAAGATGTTTAAAATTGGTTTCATGGACCAGCCCCTTCATACATGAGGTCAATGGTCAAAGCCCGATCTGTACCTCGAGTACTTCGAACCTCAAGTACGGCTCGGCTTGAAATACCTTGCTTCGGGTCTCATGGACGACAAGCATCGAGACTATTTTCTGTCCTGGCTCCAAGATTGTGGAATGAACTCCCGCTTGCTGTCCGGACAGCAGAGTCCTTTGCAGTCTTCAAACCCAGACTGAAGACCCATTTATTTGCAGAATATTTAAAGGACAACTGACACTGCTCCCTTATTGACTGACCAATTTAATACTTATTGTAGGGCATTTATGCTTTTTAACAAACTCTAGCACTTATTGTTTATAGCATTTATCATTGTTTAAGACAGACCTTATGTATTTTGCACTTCTAAGTATTAGCATTTATCCCTGTATTCTACAGTATTCTTGTTCATTGGTATGTTTAATTCTAACCTACTATACTGTACTTGGACATATTCTATGAGTAAATGACAAAGCACTTTTGTAAGTCGCTCTGGATAAGAGCGTCTGCTAAATGCCGTAAATGTAAATGTAATTGTTTCACAAGCTCAGCAATCCTACTTACATACTGTCACGATACGGCCCCTGCTTCCAAACGTCTCCTTGCTTGTATGTGTGTGTGTCAGTTAGGTGAGTAAGCGACTGCAGTGTCCTGGACCTGAATGCCTTTGAGAGGCAGGTGGAGCTGGTCCTCCATGGGGATTCTCCCTTGGGGGGGCTTTCAGAGAAGCGTCGTAGGCCTATGAGGACACTCCCTCCGTGAAGTCTCGCAGCCCCAGAACTTAAAGCGCCTACGCCTAAGCCTCGTAAAGACAAGGAGGCAACGTCACCAGTGCCCACCCCTGAAACGGACAAATCAGCTGGTGCGCTTCCGGACCTACGGGCGACAAATCGTGAGCAGCCGCCTCCACCCAAGTCATCGAGGGAAGATCCCGCCCAGCCGGTCCAACCCAGCCGAAGATAGGAAGACTGGCTGGAGCTCCTGATGATAACTTCCCTGGACTGTTTAGTAATTCCTTAAAGGAAGACTGGCTGGAGCTCCTGATGATAACTTCCCTGGACTGTTTAGTAATTCTTTATGTAGTCCTGATCACATACCTATCCTGATCACCGCACCTATCCCTGTCTCAAATATTGCCCACACCTGAGTCCTATTCCCCTCATTACCAACCCCTTTAATAAGCTTCTCCTCATCGCATACTAGTCGCGAAGTATTGCTTTCCTATACGGCGTACGAGCGTTTCCTCATCCTGTGTGGTTTCCCGGTTATTGACTCCTGCCTGCTTTCTAGACCTCGTCTCCTGCCTGACCCTCCGTCACCTCCTGAACGCCACCCCGTGTACGACCCCGGACCGACCCGACCACGCTTACCTGTCTTACTACACGTATTAGTACGGCTGCTAAAAAAAAGACCTCTGCAACCGGACCTATATTTAACAGCATATCAGTAGGATAGTAGTAATACTGTAGTAATAGGTTTCTAAAAATGTATTATATGCACTATTTTTACAGCCTCTGAAAAAACAATTGAGGGTTAAGCTGAAATGTTAACACTTTCCTATTTATGTTCGCTGTATAAAATAAAATAAGTGCATGTGACTGCAGTGAACAAGGAATATGTTGTCAATATTTAGATAGATGACAGCATGTTCTTTATTTTTGCATCATATTAATTGTTAATCATTTGCTAATGATAAAAAAAGTTTCTGCGTTTTCATTACGAAATAATGTCATTTGGTCATATTTATAGTGCCTTAAGGCCATTTCAAATTTAACAGTAATGGATTTTCAGCGTAAATTTGCATTCCTGCAAAAATAAAGGTCTGTATTTTCAATGTTTAAACATATGAGCTCCGAATGGTCAAATTACGGAGCAGTAGAGTTTGTTTCCGTTCTTTTATTGGACTGGTTCATTGTCGCGAGAGCGACCGTTTAGGCGAAGTCGGTGAGTGCGCGGCCGAGCTGCTCGCGCTTGAAGATACGGTAGACTCACCGCATGCAGCACTTGTACGCTAGCAATTTAATTTCTTCAGACTGGAAATACGATAATGCTAACGTTTGTTGTCAGAAATATACTAGCTTCTCCTTTCGATCGAGGGTATATTTTTCAGTCATAGTTATAACGCCGAAAGGTGGGTTTCGTGTTAAAGCTTTTCAGTTCGGTTTTTTTTCATACTGTTGTGCTGCGGTAGTTTTGTAGTATCAGTCGAGGAGGCTAAAACCCTAACGGGTTGTTTTGTTAGTTTGTTTGCCAAACAATGATTACCTGCCGTTTTTGTAGCAAAGAACTTGATGCTTTGAAGGGTTGTGTGCTGCACTGTAAAGTTCATAGAAACGAAGCCACTTGTTTTTTC
The DNA here is from genome assembly GCF_041902795.1 of Electrophorus electricus. Lineage (NCBI taxonomy): Eukaryota > Metazoa > Chordata > Actinopteri > Gymnotiformes > Gymnotidae > Electrophorus > Electrophorus electricus. The sequence continues at coordinate 220,101 of NW_027658384.1, read as the reverse complement.
AAATGTGTTAGCATTGACTGCAAGCAGACGTTTTGTACTTATGCAGCTTTTAAAGCTCATTTCTATTGTGTTCACAGTGTGCCTGCACCCTCTGTTACTGCTAGAGCCGTTGTTACAGATTTGAAATGTGCAATTTCGCTGTGAGCGTCAAATTCACACAGCGAAGAACTTGTGACTTAAAAGAACATATAGTGGAGGGACGACCTGTGGCATGTCCAGTAACTGGTTGTAAAAATACGTTCACCGTGAAATCATCATTTACTGCTCATATGTCTAGGAAACATCAAGAATGTTCGACTGCTAGCATAACCTATGTGACATGTACAAGAAAACAATTTCTCTCATTTGTACTTGAGGATGCTTCCCAGAGCTCAAATGATGCAACAACAAATGAAAGCATTCAGTTGCCACCGAATTTGAAGGAGACCTTTCTTGGGAATGTATGTCTATTCTACCTACAGTTAGAAGGGCATCACCTTCTTCCAGCTTCAACAATACAGACTGTTGTTGAAGAGATGTAAAATGTGCATAAGTAGAGACAGGAATATACTTTGGGTAAACTACATTCACTTTTAAAAAACATGTTTTGACATGTGTCTAACAGATAATGCTATTGCTAAAATCTGTGATTGTGTTAAGGATTCAGATCTGTTCTGTCTGTCATCCGGGACCACTAAGGACAACATATTCAAGAGCTCAAGTATTCAAAAAGATGTTCAAATACATACCTGTGTTACAAACATGAAGTAGTTTATTAGAATCAGAATTATGGACGAATTCAGTGTCTTGTGTCTTCAGTCTTGTGAAGTCCAACCAGTTCTTCATTGAAAATCCATGATGCCTGATGCTAATTCTGTACCAGAATGCTTTTGAAATTGTAAATCCCTTCAGCTCTGCTAAGAAAAAAGACAACGTTGTCGCAGTCTGTCTTTTTTTGGCAAATTTACCTGTTCGTGTACGGTCCGATATCGATCACGTCCCTTGTCTTACTGTGTGGAGAAAATGACTTAATTGGAAAATTAAATGACTTAATTGGAAAATTGGAAGTGCTAAGGTTTTCTCAGAGATGTTAGTGTATGGAATTATTGTAGGTGGTGAAACGATCCACGGGGCTCTTTGTTGTATTGCTGGTTATAATTTGGGTTTACACAGCATTGGCGGGTTTACTGAAAACTTACTTTAATTTTGCAGGTACTGTGAAATCATACGAAGTGAGTTTCAGAGTGATGATCCAAATGTACGTGGTCCCCAGGGCACCCCTGAAAGTTCTAATTATGCTGTTGGTGATCTAGACATTGAAGCTGTGGACAGTCGAGATATCAAAGGCATAAAGGTAAACTGTTTTCAATACTCTGATATCTTTTCATGTTTGTCAGCCTGGTCTCCCACCTTGTTTAGGCCTTGACATATTTGAGTGTGTGTTGTTCTATGACGTTGCACTGTACTTGAAGCATTTCATTAAGAAAAAAAAATGCCTTACATATTCATTATTGAACTGGCACATCAAGCAGTTCAAGTGCAAAGGATCTGATGCTTTTACAAAGCTATGTTCTGTTAACTCTGGGGTGTCCAAGCTTTCAGGTCAAGCTATCCAGAATTGGAATTTCCTAATGTTGCTGCCTTTATTAATTGGTGACAAAGTGCAAAATCCAGATGATGATGTGTGTAAATTAACTCTCCAGCTTAAAGATATTGTTGATATGATTTGCACACAGACGATTTCTTTGTCACAGGTGGCCTATCTTGACATTATAATCCAAGAATATCTGGAATCTGCGTTTATTTCCTGAGTGTAGCGTGCGGTGACCCGGGTGCCGCAGGACGAGAGGCAGGACGAACAAGGTGCAGGTGTGTGCAGGTGTGGTTACAAACAAAACCACCCTCCCACTGCACGTGGCGGGCCAAACCACGTGACTCGGGGGAGGCGAGCGTTCCGTGACAGTGAGAGTCCACTAAGACCAAAACATAATTTCTTGCGACACTATCCAGCACTAATTTTTAAATTTGGCCCCTTGATTAGGTTGTGGACAATGCGTTTTGAAAGTAAACGCAGCTACTTCAAAAGGTGTGCCAGGCATTTGAAAAATTTAAAAAAATATCTGCCTAAATTTATCCAAAAGACAGAAGATGTTTCAGGCATGTCTTTCAGCTGGACCTGGACGTTGTCAGCTTCTGCAAGTCAAAGACAGTTGTACCTTCTACCCCAACCTTTACAGTGATGCAATTAAACATGCAGTTAGAGAGTTTGGCTTTTCAGAACACAGTACTAGTGTTTCCACAGAGGTGCAGTGTAAGGGTGCATCATATAAAAAAGGACATTTTCTTGTGTCAAAAAATGATGAGCACATGGAGTTTGGAGAACTTCTCATTATTTTAATTCAAAATGATACATCTGTGTATTTTGTAATGGATATACATAACGCTGACGTTCATTTTGAATACCATCTGTACTTTGTGACAAAACACAGTTCAAGGCTGGAATGTCTTAACATTAACAACTTGGTAGATTTTTACCATTGTACATTGTTAATGGGCACCAAGTCCTTCCACTGAAACACTGTATTGTCGAGGTAAACATGATCTGTGATGGAAACCATACTAAAAATTCACACATACTATGTAAGAAACGTATCACAAAATGAAAAGGTTTTTTTTATATATACACATACTTGATATCAGTGTAATGACAGTTTTTCCTTTTATTTGTACAGTAAGCAATCATCCATGATTCCAGAAATGACTGACTTGGGGCAAACATGGTTACACACCGCCATCTGTGAGGTCTTGCCTGACCTTCCAGAGATGATGAAGGATATTCTAGAAGAGACCTAACATTCCCTTGGGGTGGAGACATGATGATTTCAGCAAGTTTGGCCAAACGCTGAGCACTCGCGTCATGACCGACGAGAGCGGCAAGTCCAAGGGCTTTGGCTTTGTGAACTTCGAGAGGCACGAGGATGCCCAGAGGGCTGTGGATGAGATAAATGGGAAGGAGCTGAATGGGAAGAAGGTGTATGTGGGTTATGCCCAGAAGAAAGGCGAGAGGCAGACAGGGCTGAAACGAAAGTTTGAGCAGATGAAGCAGGACGGTATGACTCGCTACCAGGGAGACAACCTGTACGTCAAGAACCTAGACGACGGTCTGGACGACGCGCGTCTACGTAAGGAGTTCTCTCCGTTCGGGACCATCACAAGTGCCAAGGTGATGATGGAGGGCGGCCGCTCCAAAGGGTTCGGCTTCGTGTGTTTCTCCTCGCCGGAGGAGGCCGCCACGGCCATGACGGAGATGAATGGGCGCGTTGTAGGCACCAAGCCGCTGTACGTGGCTCTGGCGCAGCGCAAGGAGGAGCGGCAGGCCCACCTCTCCAACAAGTACATGAAGCGCACGGCCAGCGTGAGTGCCTTGCCCAACCTCGTGCTCAACCCCTACCAGCCTGCCCCGCCCTCCGGCTACAACATGGAAGCCATTCCACAAGCTCAGAACTGGCCTGCCTACTGCGCAAGCAGCCAGCTGGCACAACTCCTCCCCAGCCCTTGCTGGGCCATGCAGTGCGTCCACCCACAGCAAGTCCAGGATATGCCGAGTGCCATCGGTCCAGCCGCATCCTGCCCGCAGGCCTTCAGCGCCATCCGACCAACCACCGCCTGCCAGGTCCCACGCACGATGGCCTATCAGACCATGGCATCTGAGGCTCCGGGGACAGGGATGGCCAGCGCGGAAGCTGCCAACAAGGCGTCGCTGGTGAGAGCAGTACCACAGTACAAAACCACCTCAGGCGTTCACAGCCCACAGCAACACCTGGGCACACAGCCCTTAGATATAAATGTCGAACTTACCATTTATCAGTCAAATCAATTATAAAACATTTATGTTTCTCAACCCACAGCAGCACCTGGGGGCAGAGCTCCAGGTGCCCGTGCAGCTGGCTGCGGTCCATGTGCAGGGTCAGGAACCTCTCAGTGCCTCCATGCTGGCTGCTGCACCTCCACAGGAGCAGAAGCAGATACTGGGTGAGCGTCTGTTTCCCCTGATCCAGAACATGCAGCCCACCCTTGCAGGGAAGATCACGGGTCTGTTCCTGGAACTGGACAACTCGGAGCTACTGCATATGCTGGAGTCTCCTGAGTCTCTGCACCCTAAGGTGGATGAGGCAGTCGCTGTGCTCCAGGACCAGTGCGCGCAGGAAGCCGCTCAAAAACTTTAACCAGTGCTGCGCTTCTGGCTGTCTAATGGAAGAATAAGCAGTAAAAAAAATTAACATTTTAACTGAAAAAAATAAACATTGAAACTGAAATGCATTGAACATTGAAATATTTTTGCCATGTCTGTAGACATCAAGCCTGTAAGGGTTGGCACCAGGCCGAGGCCCCCTCGACCAGAGGGAGGCGTCGAGTCAACCACGCCACTGATCAGGATCAACACCCAACAGCTGGGCTAGACCTTATATAAGCCCAGTGACCCAGTCATTCAGTGCTGGGTTTTTGTTAAAGTTTTGAGCCAAGCTCCTAGCCGGTAACTCGGGGTATTGAGGTCTGTGAGCCCTTGTGCTATGCCTCTTTTCTGTTCTGCGAGGGTGTCAGTGTTTTTACACGTCCCCTCCCTTCTCCAGTTTTCCCCTCTCGAGTCTGTCTCTCTCCTGAGGCTTCCCTTAGCCATTCAAGTTTCTCCCCGTTTTCTGGTTTTGTTTGGGAACTTTTAGTTCGAGTTTTCCCCAGTGCATCGGGGTTGCCATTTCTTTCCGTGGCGTTCTTTGTTCTCCCCTTTTCCACGCTCACCGAGGTGTTTCGTTTTTTCCTCTTGTTTTGCTTGATCCAAGCTCTAACTGTTCTGCACACGAGCCCACCATTGTTAGAGTGTGGCTGCTTACCCAGTAAGCTATTGGTGTCCTCACCTAGCTGACCTGGATTCAAAACCACCTTACAAAGTCCAGGCCTTGGTTATTCTAAGCTTAAAATGAAAACGACAGAAAAAGGTAAAATCATTTCAAGTTTGGTTTATTTGTCGCATACATAGTCATACACAGTATAACTCACAGTGAAATGGTTGAGTGCTCTGTCCAATCTGAGGAAAAAGAAAAACAGGGGTGCATAGAGAAATATATTCTATATATATACAAAAATATATTAATAGTGCATGTACAATATATATATATATATATATATATATATATTATGTTTATATGTACAATGTATATATGGATATTTATATATGTATGTACAGAATGTACAGTCCCATCTTGCAATTGGCATATTTACAGTTATATGTTACATGGTGGTAATTGAACATATTACAGTTATATTGAACATATTACAGTTATTTCTATTACATATTACAGATTTTGACATGAACAGCTGATCATTTTTTTCTTTTTATTCCTCTTAAAGTTTGAATGTTCAGATTGTCAGTTCTTACAGGTCATAGCTGATCATTAGATAAGTGTATTGGGTTGCATTAATATAAATGTAAAGATCAAAAAAACAAAACCCCACAGTGTAGCTTAAAATAGAGAATAATTCTGTAATATTCCTTTATGTACAACACAATTTCAAATGACCTTATTAACAAACCAGTAAAGACAGGACGAGAAGCAAAGGTCACTTACACGTATTAAATCTTGAAGCAAACAAACTGCAGCTGCAAGTGCCACACTGCCATCCAGTTCCACTCTCTGGTCTGGCGACGGTCATATTACAGGAGCAACGAGAGGCTGCCAACAGTTTCTTTTAGCTTGTCTACTGAGACGGTGAAACTGGCCAACCAGGTGAAAAGCATTGTGAAGGAGAAACGACTTCGACTGCCGAGGTGGGAAAGTAGCAGTCAGAGCAGGTCTATTGGAGCAGTGCGATGGACTCTGCCCAACAATGGGCTGCAAGCCCACATCTCTGCACATAGCAACAGTATGTGGTTCCTAGGTGCCCAGTCGGCTAGTTTTAAAGTTCAATTCAAATATTAAATAAAAATGCAGACTTCAGAATTGGTTAAATAGCATAACTGTGCACGTACTTTATTGTAGGTTAACATTAACACGCATTATTGAGGCACCCTCTGGAGAATGTCTAAAAATCAGAGAACCCACATTTTCATACATTTTTCAGTAGTGGTTATGTATTCACCCCACATTCCTTTACATATTTGCGTTTGTCTTCACGTCCATTGCATCCAAACCATACATTTGTCAATATATGCAAAGTAATATAAAACACCCACACCAGTTGGAACCTGTTAACACCACATTCCAAGAGATTTCTCTTGACCTTATCCTAAAGAGATGGTCCTGAGCCTGATGGAAATAATATCTCATACTTGGGAGGACATGGACGACAACAAGCTAAATGAGATCTTCAGCAAGTTCGGCCCAACGCTGAGCCGTCGCGTCATGACAGACGAGAGCGGCAAGTCCAAGGGCTTTGGCTTTGTGAGCTTCGAGAGGCACGAGGATGCCAAAAGGGCTGTGGATGAGATGAACGGGAAGAAGTTGAATGGGAAGCAGCTGTATGTGGCTCGTGCCCAGAAGAAAGGCGAGAGGCAGACAGAGCTCAAACGCAAGTTTGAGCAGATGAAGTAGGACGGCACGACTCGCTACCAGGGAGTGAACCTGTACGTTAAAAACCTAGACGACAGTCTGGACGACGAGCGTCTGCGTAAAGAGTTCTCTCTATTCGGGACAATCACGAGTGCCAAGGTGATGACGGAGGGCGGCCGCTCCAAAGGGTTCGGCTTTGTGTGTTTCTCCTCGCCGGAGGAGGCCACCGAGGCAATGAAGGAGATGAACGGGTGCATCGTAGGCACCAAGCCGCTGTACGTGGCCCTGGCGCAGCGCAAGGAGGAGCGGCAGGCCCACCTCACCCACCAGTACATGCAGCGCATGGCCAGCGTGAGTGCCGTGCGCAACCCAGTGCTCAACCCCTACCAGCCCGCCCCGCCCTCCGGCTACTTCATGATGGCCATTCCACAGGCTCAGAACTGGGCTACCTGCTACCCGAGCAGGCAACTGGCACAGCTCCACCCCAGCACCCGCTGGGCTACGCACAGCATTCAGCCACAGCATTTCCAATACATGCCGAGTACCATCAGGCCCGCTGCAGACCAATCTCTGGGCCAGGAACCTCTCACTGCCTCCGTGCTGGATCTGGAACCTCCGCAGGAGCAGAAGCAGATGTTGGGTGATCGATGGTCTGTTTCCCGTGATCCAGAACATGCACCCCAACCTTGCAGGGACGGGTTTGCTCCTGGAGATCGACAACTTGGAGCTTCTGCTTATGCTGGAGTCTCCTGAGTCTCATTGAAACATTGAAACTGAAAAAATAAAAACGCATTAAAAATTTAAATATTTTTGCCTGGTCCATAGACTCCAGTTTCAGGCCTTGATTACAGTAAACTAAAACAACATGTAAAAAGGCTAAATGATTGACACGTGTACAGTCGGTGACTCCTTTCTTTTTGTTCCTCTTACTGTTCGAATGCTCAGAATGTCAGTTTTTGCAGTTGACAGCTGAGCATTAGGCATGTGTATTGGATTGTATTAATAATACAATTGAGGATTCATTGCTGTTCAGGGACCCAGCAGTGGTAACTTGGCAGTGGTAGGGCTTGAACTAGCAACATTCTGATTACTAGTCAAGTAACCTCTGAATAGTATTATTATGATTAATATTATTAATATATCTTACACTGAGGTCTGCTGAAGCTTACCCAGGATCCTTTGCAGCAGCCTGCCATATGCACAAATCATTACGAAAGGACACAGAATCTCTAAACTCCCTTGTTTTATGTTATTAGTTTGTCTAATTCAATGTTAAAGCACTTTCCCCTGTAAACACTCTTTTTATGACCTCATTTCACCGTTTCATGACTTTATGCCACGAACCAACCAACTATTCTTTTATACAACTCTTCAAACACTTCAACCATTGTGGGTAACTACACTATTATACACCTGTAATTCTTGTTATGCTATTTATTTTATTGGTACTGTCGATACATCGATGTTAGGAGAAATACCTCATGAATACTTTAAATGAATCCTTAAAATGACACCTATTCCATTTACTAATGCTAAGCTTGCTACAGTCTGAACTTCTAGCAAGTCAAGAGAAGTCTCATGCAGTTTCTGTATTTTCTATAATTGCTTAATATATGGATGGTTTTAAACTCAATAACATACGCACTTGCAAAATATGTGAATATAAAGGAACAAAAATAAATTAACATAACCACATACCTAAACATCATCTGGTACCATCACCCCATCACCCCTCAATGCAGTATGAGGATGGTCAGATTGTTGTATTTACTAATAGTTACCACTAGTATTAAAATAACAGTAAGCCCAAACTGTTCGACTATGTCCTCTTAAACAAACCTGTGATTTTTTAAATATTTGGACCACATCCTCCTGCAGAATAAAACAATCAGGAAATACAGTTGAGTTGGCCCATACCGCCCTCACATCAGTGTGATTTCCATCAATGACGTGTTATGGCTCTGGGTAAGGAACAATGTTATATTGTTCAATAAACTTTTCACAGGATGCATATTTTTCATTGTTTTAGCAAAGTTTTCGCTACCTCTATACAGCAAACACCAGAATCGACAAGGTTTACATTAATTATAGTCAGTAGAATTAAAGGGAAGAGGCCATATAAAAGGCTGGGATCTACGTTTAGCAGACTCGGCACTGTGTTACTAGATATTGCCCACATTCCAGTAATTTTATTAAGTCCTCTTTAAACAGAAAATAAAGATGCAGACTCAAGAATTAATTGAAGAGAGTAGTAGGTCCATTATTTATTTTGAGCTCAGCGTTACATACAAACGAGGCATAGTCCAGAATATGTCTAATAATCACACAAGGAACACACATTTTTATCCAGTTTTCACAACTGATTATGTGATTGCCACACCTTCTCTACATACTGGTGTTTGAAATCTCCACCACTGTGTTCAACCATACATTATTCAATATATGCAAATTGAGATCTATCATTGTACAAATTGAAGCTTGACCCCAGTATATCCTATTGGAAGATTTTCCTGTTTTTTTTTTTTGTTGTTGTTTTTTTTGTTTTTAACAAAGATGATCTCAACTCATACCATCAAACACCTGCAAGATGATGTTGCAGGTCAGTATCACCCTGCTCTTATGGTAAGATAATGAACCTTGCTTAGCCACAGAACTCTCGAAGAGGCTTTCACGTCTTTTAAAAGCCGGGATCTTTCCCAATACTTAGGAAGCTATTTCTCACGGGAACAGTCCAGAGTCATCTGCCGTAGACTTCCACAGAGGCCTTGAAACCACCTGCATCAGAGCCTCTGCTCTGCACTTACAGACCCAAAAAGGCCTTAAGATACCCCAGAAACATTATTCCTCTTTATGCTTTCAAACACAGTCTTGCACCACTCTGCACCTGTTGCAGAGAGCTTCAAAGCCTATTATAATTAGATCACAGATCGCCTCATGAAAATACCTTTACCCCAAAACATTTTATTACCTCAGGTGGAACAGTGTGTATAGGCCTAGACCTCTTTAGATGTAACTTAGAACCGCCGGTGACCGCTGTATGCGTTTCTTTGGTTGTACAAGCTCTACTGGAGGACTCGATGAATAGTTGATGATGGAAGAGGGGTATATCAGATTCACCCCTTCTGCCTCCATGTGACAAATTAACACACTGCATAAACTTTTAGAAATAAATCAGTCTTTTAACAAATGGTAAACATTCTCTAGAAAAGATTATCTTGTAACAATTCATTGAGTATATGAACTGTTTTTGTGTCCTTATATCTATAAATGAAAAGTAATAAAACATTATAGATGATAAATAAATTACATAAAATGTATAAAAGTTCACAAATAAGAAAGTACCTGAGTCTGCACTTTTCTCCACAGATTCAAGAAACTCGTGAAAGTTGGAAGCTATAGAAACACATAGTACAGAATTATAGACTGACTGAGGTGTGAGCAGAAAGATCGCCATGATGTCCTTATATCTAAAGCACTCAAAGCATTGATGTTATGTAAATAAACTGTGATCCGATTGGTTCAATCTAAGTAAATAGATTCACCTACTTTGAAGTTAAAGTTTTTCTCAAAAGGTTAGAACTGGTTGACTATACTTTGCTGTGTTCTGTAATAGAAAATGTAAACATTTATATCTAAAATATTGCACGACAGAAATCAATTCAAGACTAACCTCTAATGACCGCTAGATGGGGGAAGATATTAAGTAATAAATGAGTCCAGATCCTCCTGCCCGACAATACGGTGAGACTCTGTTTTTACGTGTGATGGAAAATGATACGAAACTATGTATTATTTGATTCATATAAAATCACACTGATCCTTTTGTTCTTAAATTAATAATGCTGTTTGCACATTTGTATCCGCCTGTTGCTGATTAAGTTGAACATGTATCAGGAACTGTTAACATCAAGGTCAACTTGACACACAACCCACACTGTTTGGAGTCAGTTTGGGTTGGTTTGTGGAAAAAACCAAGCTGAGAGCTGATTGGCTTATAGCCACAGCAACAAAGGAAAGAAGAGCTGCTTAAGAAAAGATGACTGGTTAAAGACAGCACAGGAGTAGTATAACTAGCCACGGTTTTGTATACTCGGGGCTCCCTACCTGAGGAGAGCCAAACATTTATTTTATTCTTTTTCTTATTAAATTACTCTCTTAATCACGTCTGACTTGCTGTTTGTTCAAAATTCCACAACATATGTCATTACTACGCCGCACAAAAAAGACCGCCATATTTGTACTTCCACAATGTGAAAAGGCGTCATTTTCTATGCAAACGAATGAATAAACACCATGCCATGCCTTGCTGTATCCCCTCTTTGCACCGCTGGACAGACACACTCATGACACTGTACTCATCAAAAGCAGCACCAGAGACGCACTGAGTCATATCCCGCTACACACCTCTCAGGCCAGCTTGTTTGCACGTTTTGTCATAAAACTCAAAATGTCATTTGTTGCCATTATATATAAAATTACCTATTTAAAAAAAACAAATAAATCAAAAAGTACTTGTGGCTAGAGAGACACGTGGCTAATCACCTACAAGAAATAATGTCAGTGATGTTTGGGGCAGGTGTTTCAAACTTGCCCAGACTCTTGAGAAGCACCTAAACGCTCACACAAGGGTGTCCGCTTGCCATAGTGCTGCAAATACTGCAGGAAGGGCTTTGGTGAAACAGGCCACATGGAGGAGCAGAAGACAATCCACACAACTGAAGAAGCCCATAGCTGCCCAGTATGTCAGAATCCACACGCGAGAAGAACCCTGTAGCTGCCCAGTATGTCAGAAGCAATTTGTGCAGCTGGGTAATGAACCATATTTGTACCCATTCGTATGTTGGGAGCAAATCAGTTGAAGACTTGAACAGTATGTTAACAATCAGTTAAAATTACTGTTGATGACAAGAAAACAATGGCTAATATGTTCCTTCACAGCTATGTCATTGGTTGATCTATTTTTGTCAGATTTAGTGCTTGTTTGGGCAAGTGTGTTAAAGTCTTCCTTTGTTTTTGGTTTTGTTCCTTTTCATATAGTTGTTTATTCCTTTTTGTCTAGTGATGTCCATTATCCATTTAAAATCTGTCAAATTAAACAAATGTGAAACGAATTCCATAGTATTCAGATTTGATTGCAAAAGAGACCAACCACTCCCCGTATTTTGAATTTTGCATATACAGTATATGTGCAGTTCCAGCCTAGTCCACTGATCCAAAATCTGGCCCAGATGTATCTGTTGACTGCAAATTTGAATGATTTCTGTGCTCTGCAGCAAAGGAGCGTTTGGTTACTATCTGATGGATTAAAATAGGCTTGTTGGTAGCAAAGACATCACTAAAGTGTACAGAGCAAAGGTACTCCAGGACCAGGATGGGTAAGTAGCAGCTTGATCAGTGGAATCTTCTGTGAGACGTAACAGGACGTCGGTCTTAAATGTAATGTTAGATCAAATGAAAAACTTTAGTGGATTGAAATACAGATAAATAAATCCACTAAAAGTGCATCTGCATCATTGGTTAAAAAGTTGTTCTGCTAGTTGTCTGATTTTGTTCCAGTAATCTAATGTTTCCTGGCACTAGGTGGTTCAAGATTATATTGGTGTTTGCTTTATTTCTATTTTTTTTAACCATAGTCTGCTTGTTTATACTGTCTAACAAATGCAATACTGAGTAGTGAAACACTGACACAATCCCTTTTGGAAGTCAGACATTTGTAATAATTTCAATAATCTACAGTTGTAAGTCAAGAGGGCAGCACCATTTTAAAGTCTAGTTTCCTTTCTCTGTCTCACTTTCTGGAATTTTTCCGTCTGTGTTTTTATTAAAGTTAAAAATGGATAGGGTATTAAAACTCCCTTTCACTGACGTCTCTTCCACTGAACTTGTAGAGAAAGTGATGATATGAAGATGATTATGTTTATCACATTCACTCAGAGATCATTGTCTGAGGGTCATGTTGTACAGTTCACGATGCCCCGGGTTGCAATCAGGAGGTTTAACAGTGATGTGCCAAACAGTTGTCTGTGGTGTTCTATATGATCTAAAAGTCAGACTTACCATTTATCAGTCAAATCAATTAAAGAACATTCATGATCAACAATTTGTGGGTGGCCATGATACTAACAGCGTGGTGGAAATTCCACAAGATATCAAACTCCACACTAACATAAACATAACACTGCTTTCATGTCACTTCCACAAGTAGCCCAAACATAAGATATAGAAAGCAGGTAAGAGCGGAGCAGTCAATGTGCCTAATATGACTGCAAAAGCCTGGCAGGACAGGAGGTATTCCTGCTTCTGCTAATCAGCAAAAGGAAGCTCCTGGCAAAGTGACGTGGACTGCAAAAAAATCACCAGGAAGGTCAAGCTACAAATGCCAGAGAGGAGCAGGGAGCACCAAAAGTTCCATAGCATCCTGCGGAAAGAGTACCACATAAGCATGGAAACAGTACAGCAACCCATGGTATGAGCATGGACAGATGAGGAAGAGCTGCTAGAAGCCCCAATAAGCAGGCAGGATGTGGATCCGTCTCACTATTTCATCGGCAGAAATGCAGGAGCAGGTGATAATACTCCTGGGCCCAGCACTCTTCAACCTGGGTACTTTAAGGAGAACACGGCAGCCTCCCAAAAGTGATACAAAGTCCCAAAATGGCTATTACCTGTGCTGAATAACAGTATGAAGGACAAATCTACCCCTGTCCAAAGTTTAATTGATTTAACTGAATGCCAACTATACTACCACCATCAATCTGTGTAAGGTGTACTTGCAAGTGCCTTTAGCACCAAAAGCAAAAGAACTCAGTGTTTTCAACACATTTCATCCAAGCATCATCATGTGAAATGTTGTTCTTTTCGGAAATTCTTCATCTATATATGGTTGTGTTGCTAATGAGATCATATTATTTGTTACTCTTTAAACCTTATTATTCCTTTAAGATTCAAAGTCTACTGTGTTAGGAAACCTATGTGAGAATATAAAATCAGCAGTTTCTGCATGCTTGTGTGATGAATACAGAAAGTGATCTCTTATACCTGCGGAATTAAGGCTTCAAATGTCTTGGTGTTCAGACGATATGGAGAGGCTCTGGGAATCTGGAAGGATAAACGTTTGTTTCATTTTCAGGGACTGTTGATCATTTATTTGTCCATTCATTTATTACACTATTAAGGGATTATTAATGTGCACTGGGAGAACAGTATAAAGTTATCAGTCTTCTTTATCAGTCTTCTAACTAAACAGCCTGGTCTTGTAAGGTAACCACATGCACACCTTTCCCTCAGTGATGGCAAGGAGTGGTTTAAACTCACCATGTCATCTGTGATTCTGAGTGTGAGTGCTCCTGCATTTTTCTACACAAAGCCTGCTGAGTTGGCAGTGAAGGCAGAGATGCCCATATACAGCATGTTGCTTTCATCAGGTGGCAGTGAAAATGGTGTCGGGGCAAAAGCGGGTTTCTTGTGCACTCCAATGTTGTAAAACTCCCCCTATATAGAGAGCAATGCAGAGATTAACTTATTCTTTTACAGCTCCTGGGTCTTGATTCTTCGTTCAGATTAAACTGTTTTATCAGTGTAACCTTTGTGTAACCTTTTTTTCCTACAAAAGCCCAACAGTGCTTTCTGGATACACTTAGGCACAATTTTGCAAGTGCTCCTGTTATTCCCTGTTAATTCAGATCTTTGGCTCAGAAAGGCTTTCTTATGATCATTATGGTCATTATTCTTATGCTTTGACAACTTGTGCCTTTTTTAACTTGTGCCTGAAAACCCCTTTACCTATGCCAATGATAAAACACTGATGAACTCCTGCAAACAAGTTGTAGTTTATTAATTAGTGCATTAATCTTAGTTTGGGATCTTTAATGACCATCTTAATCTGTGTATATTATTTGATTGTTGGTTCTTTCCTAGCTGAATGTAACTTCCTCTCACAGTAGTGTACAACTTCCAAGCTTATCAAAGGATAGTGTTGTAGTCAGGACCATTAAAAAATCATTCAAGCAAAGACCAAGATTTTGTAGTGTTTGAATCTGAGACAAGAATGAGACTTATTTAACAATGATTTTACTTTAATTATACCACTCACTGATAATGTATTGTAAATTGTCATTGTCATAAATAATTGTCATTATAAAGGCAGCTGAATATAAACAAATATAAAGCAAAAAGGTTCATATGGTCATTTTTATTATTAAATTAAAACATAGTAATACTTAAATAATTGCTATCTGCCCTTGGGTCAATCATGGAAAGGATTAATTAGATGTGTTCTGTAATGTGTTAAATCCTCTCGATAAATGCATAGCTTTAGCTATATCATAAAACATATGATGAGTCCTTTTCTCATTATTACTTGTGTACAACAAAAGTTTGTGTGACAAGCAGCAACATGTATATTTGCCAATTTATGAAAACGGGAGTATGCGCAGTGGGAGAGTAAATATCTTTTAAAATGACTCTCAATTAATGGCAATGCATTTACAATAAGTCTCTTGCCACAATAACAACACTGTCTGGATTTGCCATCAGCTGGTTGATTGCAGCATCGTGCAGCCTGCAGCCTAGCATTTGTTTGCAGGGGAACATACACTGCCATAATTATTACCATAATGAATTTTTTAAGGAGAAAGAATAGTCTGTACATTAATGTTAAAAATTCCAGATCCAGATAGCAGTGTTTATGTATGTCAGTGGCTGTGCACCAGTACTTGTGAATGTACACACACAAACCTCACCCTTTGGGTCTTCCCCAAGTCCCCTGTCCTGTTCACACTACTAGCTAAGAGCAACCAGCTAACTTGATAGCAGTGTGACTCAATAATAATAATAATAATAATAATAGTAATAATAATAATAATAATAATATGGCGCTTCCATGCACATCAGCAAGCAAATAGGAACACTAGCACTTGCATGAAATTAAGCATATTAGCATTTCAGAAGGCAGATTATTTAGCCTGCTAAAATAGCAGGTGTGGCAGCAAATGTCTGTTCAAAACACTATGTCACAGGTATGAGTATCATGTATTTGATATAGTATGATTGTTCATGTTTGTAAATTTAAAGCTTACAAATGCTGTATTTACAGTGTATTGCAGGTTATTAAAATGTGGCAGTAATTATTAGGATATAGAGAATTGTAGTGTTTAAACAAATCATTATGTCAGAAGTATGTTTAGGGGAGAATACACCCTGACCCACCCAGAGTTAACACACACTTACCTTACATTATTGATCATAAACTTGAATAGCTACAATACTGTCTGCTAATCATGCAGTTTGAAGTTTGCAAAGTGTGTACCCAGACAAAATCTGTGTTAAAACTTTCCTTTAACACTGAGTCATACATGAGTCAGACATGATTCTGAATAAATGAATGAATGAAAAAATGAAAAGCCTTATTTCATTTCAAACTGCACTTCAGGAACACTGAGCTCAAGTTCTGAGGAAACTTCCCTGCATATTTTCAGGGGTTTTCTGCCTCACCATGCCTGAATCACCTCATAAGGAGCTTGATAATGAGGAGACAGGGTGACTGAGGCAGTGAACACTCCTCACTGAGCATACTGGCTTCCAAGAGCTGGAGCTGGGAAGACCTATAGGTCTGTGACACACACTCCCACCCAGTCCTGATACTAAGAAGGTGGAACCTACAGGCTAATATGCAGCTGCCTGTGCATCAATAGGCGTCTGGGGTGTCCATCACTCAGGGAGGCGTGGCTGAAGGCGTGGCCTTGCAGACTCTGAGAGCTGGCTGAGGTAATCTCTAAAGGAGAGAGTAGTCACCAATAATCATGGAAATGTAGCCATAACTGTACAGTATATTTCACAGCCATGTATATTACATATCACAGACCAGGCTTACCAGAATAAATATTCCACACATACAGCTCATATATATCTCTCTGTGTGTGTGTGTGTGTGTGTGTGTGTGTGTGTGTGTAAAAACATGCTCCTGTTTTAGTCTCAACACAGACAGATATACATGTAGGAGTAGCAAACTGAAGTAAGAGCTCACCTTCACCAGTACATAGTCTCCAGCTTTAACAGTGACAGGGTTGGTATCCGTGGGATAAGAAAGCAAATCCTTTCTTGGAAAAATAACCTTCACATTCCCATCATTCCGACCACAAAGATCTTGAGATGACTTCTTACTTTCCTGCAGAAAACAGACTCAGTCAAGCAAAAACAGCAGATAACATTTGTACAATATAAAAGGCTTGACTAAGCACTGTAGCAGACAGAAATTCTCTCCTGCTCTTACATTGCCTCCAGATACCATGCCACAACGTCTCACTAGTGTTATCCAAACCAAGGGTGGTTATTCCCACTGTTATGTAGATGGTCATAAAATTCTGTTATCAGTGTGTATATCGGTAGATCCAATCTCAGCATGACTGGTAGCGCATATTAACACACAAGTGGCAAACACCTTGTGGTAGTTTTCTGTGCATTCGCCAGGCATGTCCTCAAAAGAAGGACACTAACAAGAATCAAAATTAACTAAGACCCCAATCTTCAAACAGTTATTGATGGCAGGTAATACACTAAAGACCACAAGCACAGGGAAACCAGTCATTGGGATTTCCCGGTACCAAAGATGTGAACTGCTCTCAACACTTCAAAAATAACAAAAAGCTCAAAGCATCCAAAACAGACACAATGCTATGCCTAACCAGGGAAGGGTTTCAAATGAAAGGGCCACAGAAACCCATGCAGCAATCGCAAACTAACACCACAAACGGGAAAGTGACCATACAACTCAAATAGACTAAAATAGACCAAACAATGCCCTAAATACATAAACACATAAACTCTATTTGCCCTCCAGAAAAGAACAAAGCCAAAACCAAAATGAAATGCCAAAAGGTGCTAGGGCTGAGCTGATAGACAATGCCATTGTTCATCATCGTTGTCAGACAGACCTCATGATGTTGATCCAGCAGGTCTAAATAAGATAAGGGAGGAGAATTTACTGCAACTATTTATTTTCTTGCAGAAATCTAGTTAAATCGATATGCAAAACATGATGACCAAGACACACAGATGCAGCAATCCCAAATTATTAACAGCAGAAGTGCTCCAAACACAGTTGTAACACAGCATGGCTTCAACCCACTGCAGTACTCACTCCCTCCACTAGGACAAGCTGTTTGCTGTCGATGAAACTGGTGTTGACCTTAGCCGCATCTTCTCGGAATGTAAAGATAAGCTCCTCCAGGCGACAGCTTCTTCACCTCAGCTGGGATATCGTCCCCGAGACGGTGGTATGCCTGAGTTTTCTGTGGGTGTGGTACACACATCTTCATGTCAGAAGGTCAAGCCCAACTGGCAGCCACAAGACCCTTTCAATTCTCCAAATGATAATAGACAATGGTGAATTTCTTGATAGAACCATCACATGAACCAGGGAGAATGTCTGTTTTTTGATAGTGTTAAACACAATGACAAAATAGGATCTCACCTTCCTCATGCTGTAGGCAAACAGGAAGGCTACATTATAGCCCACTTCCCTGATCAAAGAGACCGACTGCTGGTGGTCCTCCTCGGTTTCCCCACAGAAGCCTGTGATGAAGTCACTGCTCAGACTGACCCCTGTAAAAAGAAATTATACATAGATATATATTCACACAAGACCTATTATAGCTACAATAATTTTATAATTACATATTGAATGTTTGGTAATGATAGGACACCTGGTATTATCTTTCGAATGTTTTCCACAAACTCAAGGTAGGCTTCCCTAGTATACCTATGAAAACATCCCAGAGCATGATGACTTAAAGTGAGAACTAAGTTTTAACACATGAGACATCAAGAGATTTGAGATAAGCAGGCTAATCTCTACTGTGCTTGTGGTGAGTGCTGTCGTTCTAGGAGCGTTTCTCACCCACGCCTCATGGTCTGTAAGACTCTGCTGCTGCCGCTCTGAGCTGGCAAGTGGATCTGCTTACAGATGTTCCTCCGCTCTTGGATTAGCTATAACTCCTTCAGGAAACATACTCACCCACCCCAGCACAGGTCAAACGAAAACAGCACAAATTGACTATGGCAGTCAAACCTTATTTCACATATCTGATAAGCATAAGGCTTTTTCAATCTGATAATCTATTAATGATCTTTTCTACTGCTCACATCCAAATTTGCGAATCCTAAATTATTATCCAATCTGCTGCTTAAAATGGCCTATGAGCAATATCTGCACATGAATTCAGACTATAAGAAACTGTTCAACTAAATACTTAAACTCTTTGAACATCCACTACACCACACAAGCCATAAACAGTCAGGGCCGGATTACCAATAGATTACCAGAGCAGGCAGTGACCTGTAGGCCCCACACCTTTTAGGGGCCATGCAACAAGGAATTTAAAAAAAACAAACATATTAGGAGATCATTTGCAAGGGAGGCCCCAAGATTATGACTGCCTAGGGGCCTCCACAGGGTTTAATCTGGCACTGTAGGCAGTGTACATGTACATGCCCCTAAATGTAATTGGTAACATATTCCATTACATTACTCAAACGAGGAACATACTTTAAAAACTTTGGAATACGTCAACATTGTCCAAGACTATTTCAAATATAACTCACTTTAATTACATTTAAATTACATTTAACAGCATGTATTCTGTGTTCTGTATTTTGTCACCTGCAATGAAATACATTTTAAAAGTACCTTCCCCACACTAGTCATGGGTATCCCAACCAAAAACCACATGCTCACATCCATGACTCTGGGGTTTCTACCTCATCAGGAAAGTCTTTAGGATGTGGCCAGGTGAAGCGAATCCTTGTCAGGGTTTATGAGGGAGACGTGGTGTAGCAGGTCAGCGAATCGTAGGCCTCCTTGCTCATCACGGGAACACGGTGCTGAAACCACGGCTGAGGTGCGAACCAAGCTCCGAGTTGCTGGCCCCGTCCCCAGACACGTCTCTGTAGCTGTTCACGTTTTGACCCAGCAGGGTCACTTCCTTCACCCCCTATGGCCATGATCATTTCATATACTTAGTGTTCACATCTGGCCAAGTTTCACACACAGAAACTAGTAAAGCCAGACTGCACACATAGTCGCTGAAGGGAAGAGACCTTGTCAGACAGCATGCGCACTTCTTCAAGTATGGAGGACACAGGTCTGCTCCTTTCCCTCCCCCAGGTAAACGGCACAATGCAGTAGCTGAACATGTTGTCACAGCCCCGCGTGATAGACCTACAGCAGTCAAAGAGGGACAAAATATACTGGATAATCCCACTGTAAGACAAGGTGCCACCAACAAGGCTTGCAGTACACAAGGTCTGTACTGTCAACAGCGTGAAAGGACTTTAAAAGTATCGACACCCCTGATATCAAACCATTGTTTGAAGTGCTACATCTAAAAGCATGAAGGAGCTGAAGATGAGCCACCACGGTGTTTGAAGTTTTATATCCCTTCATAAGTGTAGGAGGGTCAGTCATGTATAAATATTTAACCAAAAAATGCAGATTGACAAGTGTTCAGTAAAATGATAATAATAAACAACTGAACTATGAGAATTTGCTGTTTTTGGCTTTATTGTGGATGCAAGTCCCATGTTTCATGCAATATGGTAGCAAATGCCCTTAAATTATATCTGACATTTCTGTATTTTAATCTAACAGTTGCTGTTCAGATTAAATTCAGTGTATTAGAGTTGAATATGAAAACACCAAAAACTGTCTATACATGTTAACTTAAAAATTGAACTGTACCATCTTTACAAAATCACACAGTGCAAAGTTAATTTAAAAGTTAGTGTTTAGTAGGAACTCCTCCTTTATAAATCAGCCAGATATTATTATGGCACTCACACAAAGGCACTGTGTCCTGAATGGTGAATGGGCATGACATCAGCATATGCCTCTTCCAGGGAGAGCAGGACATTGCTGGTCCTCTGACCCCCATGGGCCAGTGCAAGGAGTCGGAGAAGATCTCTGTAGGCATCTGGCCCTGCTACAACATCCACCACCCTCTCCTTCTCCAGCAACTCAGTCTTCAGTCTCTCTGCCATGCAACCTACAAGAGAGCAAGCACACATATGCGTATACGGGCGCGTGAACCCACACACAAACATACATGCGCACACACGAACATTTCAGACTGAGAGATACATTTGAACGTGAATGAAGAACTATGGTGAAGTGAGAAGTTACCCAGGACTCCTATCTTTAATGGAGTGCTGCTCTTTAGATGCTTCTTTTTCAGAACTGCTGGATGTTTGAGTCTGTTGCAGATGGTCTGCTCTGCCTTTTCCCTGTCACAATGATTTTTATTTTTTCCAACAGAAAATAGCATTACATCCAAGCAAAAAATGTCACTGAAGTCAAGGACTGCTGTCAAGTTGCACAAGATTGGCAACGTATAGATTCACTGTGTAAAATACAAACAGAAATAGGCTTTTCCTACCTTATGGAGCATGTGACAAGAAGCACCACATCTGCCTGTATAAAAAAAAAAAAAATTAGGAAAGATGAGAATGAAAGCTTTCAAATAAAGGAAGCGCTGTGTTTATCAAGGGTCAAAGGTCAAGGCATTGACACTTACCTCTGATAGTTCGTGGGTCCGAACATATCCACCCTTCTGAAGAATGGACCACGCAATTTCAGTGTCGTTGACGTTCATCTGACAGCCGTATGTTTCCAAATACACTGCAAGATGTAAACACCAAAATAAAATTGGCAACGACTACCGGCATACTGACACATGGGAATTAAAATCCTAAAGCCTGAACTATCATGGCAACAAATGCAGTTACATACCTTTCCGTAGCTGCGCCAGACCACTTTCTTCAGGAAGATACGATTCCTCATGTTCCTGTTGCGTCTCAGTTGAACTTTTGCCTGAAGAACTCTTAATGACGACAGCTTGGTCTTAAATGTGCTCACTCTCGTCTCATCAGTCTCATTAGTAGGAGTGCTAGATAGAGACACTGAGCAATAACCTCTGCATTTGTCGGCGAGTCGAGATAAACACTTTTGAACAGAAAACACTAGAAGTCTAAGCCTGCGGGCAGACATCATGTCTAAACGGGAGATTCGGCTACAAAGCCATGAACAAGACAAGAAACTCAATTTAACTTTAAAAGTAACGTTAGCTAAGGCTAAGTGCTAACTTAGCAATGGTGCTGTGGTTTGCGCAGAACAATTTTATATACAAAAGTATATTATCAGCGAGCTAACAAATCTGTACAAGCAGCCAATAAATATAAAAATATCTGTAGCTTAGTTAGGTAACCTAATAATTCAGCTGTAACATACACTCACGTATGACCCCACACGGTTAACATTGACATGCAGTTTTGTAATTTTCAAAATAACGGTTTCATTAAAACGTAACAGTGATACTCGTGTTTCAGTTCTAAGACAAGTAAACGGTGTAACTTGGGAGGGAGATCAATCGCAAAAATATCGATTTACGTTTTTTAATTCATATTTTTGTAATTAATATTTTTTAATTAATATTTTTTTTAATTAATAGTTTTGTGAAATCTTATATTTAACATAAACGGCTACTTTTATTTTGCAAGTGTTTACTTGTTAGTCATAAGTAGTGTTTTGTGAGATGATTGTTCGTTTTCACACATGGCTCTCTGTCCCTCACCTACTCTGATCTAATGACGAATGCGTAATTTATTTTATAAGTGGACTTCACACTTCGTTCTGTTACCTAAGGGTCAGTACAACATACTCGTTTAAATGTGCTGATACAAAGATTGTGAAACAATTAATGTTTTTAATTAACTGATTAAAGTTTTACTCTGAATGAACACATTTTACGAATATATAGGAATGTTAACCTTATTACATTGTCTTTGATGAGGAAATGGGTATTTTGGATGTTTTAACCTTTTAAACATGTTTTAACCTTTTAAACTTTTAAATATTACCGTAAGGTTGTAAATACGTTCATTAATATTTTAGGTATTTTGATTATTCATTTTGCAATTTTGATTAAAAATAAATAAATAAATAAAATTAAAAATCAAGTTATTTAAACATGTCCAAGAATTGCTGTCCACTCTCTCATCTTTGGATAACCATCTTGGTAAAAATGCGACCTTTGACATCAGTGACCTCACAACTTTAAAAAAGGTCTATCTTCATTCGCCTAAAGGCATAAACTGCATGCTCCTATAGTATGTCAGTTCATTTGAATTTCTCACTTTGTCCCCATACTCAGATGAGTTAAAGCTAAAAATGTCCACCCCATTGTGATGAAATATTGAGTTAATAAACATTATTTTAGAATATCAAAATATATGTTTGAAATGCTAACTTTAGCTAAAATTGTCCACCTGCTGACATGACAGTTGCACAATACAGTGAACATATACTTGCATATACCTTCTTTGCTGTTTTCTTGTTGTTTTGTTTTAAGTAATATTTCCTAATAACTATTAAACTATTGATGTTCAGCTACGACAGGAGCTGAAGTAGCAAAGAGGAAAAGGTCCAGGTGAGATGCAGACCCTTGGAGGAAAGAGACAATTACCTGTGAAATTAGAGAGAGAGAAAGTGCTGTAGAAAAGGTGAGGAGATTTTAACAAAAAAGGGAATTCATGACTGAAAAAGAAAGGTATGCCAAAAAAACCCCAAAACAAAACAGTCGAGAAAGGAATAGTTGCCATGACAACTAAACATTCTTGAAGAGCTATAAACTGTGTTATCAAGGTGTATTTTAAATGTTCATAACTTTGCTTTTAATGGCTTTAAACGTTATATATAGCTTAGAAGTATGTAGAGGTTGGAGGAATATGTGTGGCTATATTTGGGCTATTTCTTCTGTTTGGGTATGAGTGGTTTGTAGCATTTAGCATTGGACATTGAGAGTGCTGAAAAGTCTAAATGTGTCTGTGAAAGCTTTAGAAGTATAAAGTGATTGATTTTTAAATTAGTAATGAAAATGCTGCGGTAATAAAATGATATTGTAAGCAGAAAAGTATGGATGGTCCCGAATAAACTGGTTTCATGCAGGAAAGACCAGTGTAGGCTTCAGCATAAATCTTCAGGAGGCCTCTTTGAAAAAGCCTCTAGGGGATTCCGTTGAAGGGAGAGCCTTGGTTCAAGGATGGGACATCCCGGCCAAGCACTGGAAGAAACAATATGGAGATCACCAAAAGAAACAATATGGGCATCCGGTGATATAGAATAGGATCGTCTTTTAAAAAAATAGAAGTAGTTCAGGTTGAACATAATAGTACGAAGAACTTGTTGGTGTAACTATTAAATATCAATTAGCATATATTGAATACTGTATGGTTTGAACATAATAGTGGAAACCTGGACAAGTATTATGAAAAAATAAAAATGGTTATGCAAGTGTCCTTGAAGCGTTTGGTTACTATCTGATGGATTAAAATAGGTTTGTTGGTAGCAAAGACATCACTAAAGTGTACAGAGCAAAGGTACTCCAGGACCAGGATGGGTAAGTAGCAGCTTGATCAATGGACTCTTCTGTGAGACGTAACAGGGCGTCGGTCTTAAATGTAATGTTAGATCAAGTGAAAAACTTTAGTGGATTGAAATACAGATAAATAAATCCACCAAAAGTGCACCTGCATCATTGGTAAAAAGTTGTTCTGCTAGTTGTCTGATTTTGTTCCAGTAATCTAATGTTTCCTGTGGACTAGGTGGTTCAAGATTATATTGGTGTTTGCTTTATTTCTGTGATCTTTTTAACCATAGTCTGCTTGTTTATACTGTCTACCAAATATTGAGTAGTGAAACACTGACACAATCCCTTTTGGCGTCAGACATTTGTAATAATTTCAATAATCTACACTTGTAAATCAAGAGGGCAGCACCATTTTAAAGTCTAGTTTCCTTTCTCTGTATCACTTTCTGGAATTTTTCCGTCTGTGTTTTTATTAAAGTTAAAAATGGAAAGGGTATTAAAACTCCCTTTCACTGACATCTCTTCCACTGAACTTGTAGAGAAAGTGATGATATGAAGATGATTATGTTTATCGCTTTCACTCAGAGATCATTGTCTGAGGGTCATGTTGTACAGTTCACGATGCCCCGGGTTGCAATCAGGAGGTTTGACAGTGATGTGCCACAGTTGTCTGTGGTGTTCTATATGATCATCACAGAACATCACACATAACTGGTCAAATTGTATCTCGAGTAGTATATTTGTGTATTATACTATATATTAGCAGCATATCTTTATGATGCAATTAAAAACATTCCCCATCCCCCTGAATACCAATCATATTACATATCTGGGTACTAAATTCTCTTCCCAGTTGTCTGTTATTCAAAATAAATAGTCATCCAATTATTAAAACAATAAGCGACAAACTTCATTGATGGACAAATTTGCCCCTTATGCTCTTCGGACAAACTGCAATAATTAAAATGAGAATATTACCTAAACGAAATTGTTTGTTTTCAATTATTCCAGTGCCACCAACCTGTCTAAAATCTTTGGACAACATCATAACTTGATTCTACTGGAAAAATAAATCACATAGAATCAAACTCACAACATTACAGAACTGTAGTTGATTATTGCAAATCAACTACAATATGGAATAAAATGGATAAAACCTAGTATATCAGACAGAATATGAATAGACATAGAGCAAACATTATGCAAAGATCTAAAAGTCAGACTTACCATTTATCAGTCAAATCAATTAAAGAACATTCATGATCAACAATTTGTGGGTGGCCATGATACTAACAGCCTGGTGGAAATTCCACAAGATATCAAACTCCACACTAACATAAACATAACACTGCTTTCATGTCACTTCCACAAGTAGCCCAAACATAAGATATAGAAAGCAGGTAAGAGCAACTATCAGTTCAGAGGCATTAAACTCACCTGCATCCATATCAGTATTATAAACATTCCTAATACAAAAAAACTATCACATAAGATATACAAAATAATAATGAAATCAAATCGCATAATTACTCTCCCATCGAGACAATGGGAGGAAGATTTATTACTAACCCCCGACGCCACAGTCTGGATTAAAATGTATAATAATAATTACCACATGACAGCAACACTAACCTACAATGCATTCAGTACAAAATAATACATAGATTACATTATACTACACATTGGATGTTTAAAATTGGTTTCACAAGCTCAGCAATCTGTACATACTTTACTCCAAACACAGCTGACGATTACATTCACATCGTGTGGCAGAGCACACCTATCAAGTAATTTTGGCAATAGGTCATCACACACATGTCCCATGATTTAAATAACCCTATCCATCCAACACCATCTTTATGTCTCCTAGGAGACATGTCATCAACCAATGTGTCAATAGAAAAAAAACAGGATAATATATATATAACATTATTAATTGCAAATACAAACATACTCATGAATTGGAAAACAAAAAATAATATTAGTGTCACCGAATGGAAAAATCTATTGATAGACTACATATCAATGGAAAAAAATCTCAGAATGAATCAATAAGAACCAATAACCTAGACTGGACTCCTTTGATAAAAAGTTTACAGAGCTAATCCATAAATGATAAATATCCCAATCTAGTACGTGTACATATACAGTGCACTCGCACATAGCCTCTCTCTCTCTCTCTCACACACACACACAGGCAGACGCACACAAGCAGTCACACACGAACACACACACACACACACACACACACACATTCCCGTAATGGTGCAGGTGGCAAATACTTAAAATACTCTATCTGCATTTCCCGTTTGTCTGTTTCGTCTCTGTTCGTCTTATTTTTCCTCTCTCCCCTATTCCCGTTTCCCCCACGTTATTTATGTCTGTTCATACGTTTTATACACCCGATATAGTTGGACACAGTGAGAAGTTAGAAATAAATAATGAATAAATAATAAAGTTCTAAAGGTCCTCCGATGGGCGGAAATCAATTGATATATTTATTTCTCCAGATTTCTAACTCGGAGAGAAAAAGACGTCCTTTTACAAATCGCACCTCGTTGTGGAACTCTACTAAGGTTTACAATCCAGGCGATGATTTTTAACCTCAAAGAACATAGGCCTGCTCCAAGGCAAACTGATTTCATCCCATTAATTAACTTTAATGCGATGTTTTTTGCCGAGCATTAGGCTAAAGAAAATGAATGTTGCTGCGTTTATCAAACTAAAAGTATTTATTCTGAGCCATGCGGTAAATGATTCAGTGTGAGCAGCATATGGACGATTTTTGGAAAATGCTGTGACTAGGTAATATTTTGAAATATAAGGCGTTGTTAAAGCCCCTCATTCACGCTATTAACGTTATAAGTTAAAATAATTGAATAATTCATAAATAAATAAATAGCGTTTGTATAATATTTAAAAATAAACATTTACGTAAAAGCACTCTTACGTAACAACCAAGTTGTCATGTATTTGAATCTAAAGCTAAAGTGTTGCTTTGATCGCTTTGGTCGGTCGACACTTGCCTGGCTCTGTTGAATTGCTGTTTCAAACTGTTTTATAATTCGTGCAGTTAGATCATTTGGTTAAATCATTTACGATTTTATTTTATTCATTTACTACTTTCGACTAGGATTTCCAGAAAGGTTGACCGACGATCCTCACGAAAATGAATCCAAGTGCTCCAAGTTCGCCGATGACTTCGTTGTACGTGGGTGACCTTCATCCAGACGTTACCGAGGCCATGCTATACGAGAAATTCAGTCCTGCTGGCGCAATAGTCTCCGTACGGATTTGCAGGGACGCGATGACCCTCCGCTCACTTGGATACGCATACGTGAACTTTCAGCAGCAGGCAGATGCTGAGCGTGCTTTGGACACTATGAACTTTAACATCATCAAAGGCAGACCTGTGCGAATTATGTGGTCCCAGAGAGACCCCTCTCTGAGGAAGAGTGGAGTTGGCAACATCTTCATCAAGAACCTTGACAAGTCTATTGACAGCGAAGCTCTTTACGACACATTCTCTGCCTTTGGGAACATCCTTTCCAGCAAGGTGGTGTGTGACGAGAATGGATCTAAGGGCTACGGCTTTGTGCACTTTGAGACCCGTGAGGCTGCGGAGAGAGCAATTGAGAGACTTAATGGCATGTTGCTCAATGACCGCAAAGTGTTCATTGGCCACTTCAAGTCTCGCAAGGAGCGAGAGGCTGAGATGGGGGCCAGGGCCAAAAAGTTCACCAATGTGTATGTCAAGAACTTTGGAGAGGACATGGACGACGACAAGCTGAAGGAGATCTTCAGCAAGTTTGGCCAAACGCTGAGCACTCGCGTCATGACCGACGAGAGCGGCAAGTCCAAGGGCTTTGGCTTTGTGAACTTCGAGAGGCACGAGGATGCCCAGAGGGCTGTGGATGAGATAAATGGGAAGGAGCTGAATGGGAAGAAGGTGTATGTGGGTTATGCCCAGAAGAAAGGCGAGAGGCAGACAGGGCTGAAACGAAAGTTTGAGCAGATGAAGCAGGACGGTATGACTCGCTACCAGGGAGACAACCTGTACGTCAAGAACCTAGACGACGGTCTGGATGACGCGCGTCTACGTAAGGAGTTCTCTCCGTTCGGGACCATCACAAGTGCCAAGGTGATGATGGAGGGCGGCCGCTCCAAAGGGTTCGGCTTCGTGTGTTTCTCCTCGCCGGAGGAGGCCGCCACGGCCATGACGGAGATGAATGGGCGCGTTGTAGGCACCAAGCCGCTGTACGTGGCTCTGGCGCAGCGCAAGGAGGAGCGGCAGGCCCACCTCTCCAACAAGTACATGAAGCGCACAGCCAGCGTGAGTGCCTTGCCCAACCTCGTGCTCAACCCCTACCAGCCTGCCCCGCCCTCCGGCTACAACATGGAAGCCATTCCACAAGCTCAGAACTGGCCTGCCTACTGCGCAAGCAGCCAGCTGGCACAACTCCTCCCCAGCCCTTGCTGGGCCATGCAGTGCGTCCACCCACAGCAAGTCCAGGATATGCCGAGTGCCATCGGTCCAGCCGCATCCTGCCCGCAGGCCTTCAGCGCCATCCGACCAACCACCGCCTGCCAGGTCCCAAGCACGATGGCCTATCAGACCATGGGATCTGAGGCTCCGGGGAGAGGGATGGCCAGCGTGGAAGCTGCCAACAAGGCGTCGCTGGTGAGAGCAGTACCACAGTACAAAACCACCTCAGGCGTTCACAGCCCACAGCAACACCTGGGCACACAGCCCTTAGATATAAATGTCGAACTTACCATTTATCAGTCAAATCAATTATAAAACATTTATGTTTCTCAACCCACAGCAGCACCTGGGGGCAGAGCTCCAGGTGCCCGTGCAGCTGGCTGCGGTCCATGTGCAGGGTCAGGAACCTCTCAGTGCCTCCATGCTGGCTGCTGCACCTCCACAGGAGCAGAAGCAGATACTGGGTGAGCGTCTGTTTCCCCTGATCCAGAACATGCAGCCCACCCTTGCAGGGAAGATCACGGGTCTGTTCCTGGAACTGGACAACTCGGAGCTACTGCATATGCTGGAGTCTCCTGAGTCTCTGCACCCTAAGGTGGATGAGGCAGTCGCTGTGCTCCAGGACCAGTGCGCGCAGGAAGCCGCTCAAAAACTTTAACCAGTGCTGCGCTTCTGGCTGTCTAATGGAAGAATAAGCAGTAAAAAAAATTAACATTTTAACTGAAAAAAATAAACATTGAAACTGAAATGCATTGAACATTGAAATATTTTTGCCATGTCTGTAGACATCAAGCCTGTAAGGGTTGGCACCAGGCCGAGGCCCCCTCGACCAGAGGGAGGCGTCGAGTCAACCACGCCACTGATCAGGATCAACACCCAACAGCTGGGCTAGACCTTATATAAGCCCAGTGACCCAATCATTTAGTGCTGGGTTTTTGATAAAGTTTTGAGCCAAGCTCCTAGCCGGTAACTCTGGGTATTGAGGTCTGTGAGCCCTTGTGCTATGCCTCTTTTCTGTTCTGCGAGGGTGTCAGTGTTTTTACACGTCCCCTCCCTTCTCCAGTTTTCCCCTCTCGAGTCTGTCTCTCTCCTGAGGCTTCCCTTAGCCATTCAAGTTTCTCCCCGTTTTCTGGTTTTGTTTGGGAGCTTTTAGTTCGAGTTTTCCCCAGTGCATCGGGGTTGCCATTTCTTTCCGTGGCGTTCTTTGTTCTCCCCTTTTCCACGCTCACCGAGGTGTTTCGTTTTTTCCTCTTGTTTTGCTTGATCCAAGCTCTAACTGTTCTGCACACGAGCCCACCATTGTTAGAGTGTGGCTGCTTACCCAGTAAGCTATTGGTGTCCTCACCTAGCTGACCTGGATTCAAAACCACCTTACAAAGTCCAGGCCTTGGTTATTCTAAGCTTAAAATGAAAACGACAGAAAAAGGTAAAATCATTTCAAGTTTGGTTTATTTGTCGCATACATAGTCATACACAGTATAACTCACAGTGAAATGGTTGAGTGCTCTGTCCAATCTGAGGAAAAAGAAAAACAGGGGTGCATAGAGAAATATATTCTATATATATACAAAAATATATTAATAGTGCATGTACAATATATATATATATATATATATATATATATATATATATATATATATATATATATATATATATTATGTTTATATGTACAATGTATATATGGATATTTATATATGTATGTACAGAATGTACAGTCCCATCTTGCAATTGGCATATTTACAGTTATATGTTACATGGTGGTAATTGAACATATTACAGTTATATTGAACATATTACAGTTATTTCTATTACATATTACAGATTTTGACATGAACAGCTGATCATTTTTTTGTTTTTATTCCTCTTAAAGTTTGAATGTTCAGATTGTCAGTTCTTACAGGTCATAGCTGATCATTAGATAAGTGTATTGGGTTGCATTAATATAAATGTAAAGATCAAAAAAACAAAACCCCACAGTGTAGCTTAAAATAGAGAATAATTCTGTAATATTCCTTTATGTACAACACAATTTCAAATGACCTTATTAACAAACCAGTAAAGACAGGACGAGAAGCAAAGGTCACTTACACGTATTAAATCTTGAAGCAAACAAACTGCAGCTGCAAGTGCCACACTGCCATCCAGCTCTCTGGTCTGGCGACGGTCATATTACAGGAGCAACGAGAGGCTGCCAACAGTTTCTTTTAGCTTGTCTACTGAGACGGTGAAACTGGCCAACCAGGTGAAAAGCATTGTGAAGGAGAAACGACTTCGACTGCCGACGTGGGAAAGTAGCAGTCAGAGCAGGTCTATTGGAGCAGTGCGATGGACTCTGCCCAACAATGGGCTGCAAGCCCACATCTCTGCACATAGCAACAGTATGTGGTTCCTAGGTGCCCAGTCGGCTAGTTTTAAAGTTCAATTCAAATATTAAATAAAAATGCAGACTTCAGAATTGGTTAAATAGCATAACTGTGCACGTACTTTATTGTAGGTTAACATTAACACGCATTATTGAGGCACCCTCTGGAGAATGTCTAAAAATCAGAGAACCCACATTTTCATACATTTTTCAGTAGTGGTTATGTATTCACCCCACATTCCTTTACATATTTGCGTTTGTCTTCACGTCCATTGCATCCAAACCATACATTTGTCAATATATGCAAAGTAATATAAAACACCCACACCAGTTGGAACCTGTTAACACCACATTCCAAGAGATTTCTCTTGACCTTATCCTAAAGAGATGGTCCTGAGCCTGATGGAAATAATATCTCATACTTGGGAGGACATGGACGACAACAAGCTAAATGAGATCTTCAGCAAGTTCGGCCCAACGCTGAGCCGTCGCGTCATGACAGACGAGAGCGGCAAGTCCAAGGGCTTTGGCTTTGTGAGCTTCGAGAGGCACGAGGATGCCAAAAGGGCTGTGGATGAGATGAACGGGAAGAAGTTGAATGGGAAGCAGCTGTATGTGGCTCGTGCCCAGAAGAAAGGCGAGAGGCAGACAGAGCTCAAACGCAAGTTTGAGCAGATGAAGCAGGACGGCACGACTCGCTACCAGGGAGTGAACCTGTACGTTAAAAACCTAGACGACAGTCTGGACGACGAGCGTCTGCGTAAAGAGTTCTCTCTATTCGGGACAATCACGAGTGCCAAGGTGATGACGGAGGGCGGCCGCTCCAAAGGGTTCGGCTTTGTGTGTTTCTCCTCGCCGGAGGAGGCCACCGAGGCAATGAAGGAGATGAACGGGTGCATCGTAGGCACCAAGCCGCTGTACGTGGCCCTGGCGCAGCGCAAGGAGGAGCGGCAGGCCCACCTCACCCACCAGTACATGCAGCGCATGGCCAGCGTGAGTGCCGTGCGCAACCCAGTGCTCAACCCCTACCAGCCCGCCCCGCCCTCCGGCTACTTCATGATGGCCATTCCACAGGCTCAGAACTGGGCTACCTGCTACCCGAGCAGGCAACTGGCACAGCTCCACCCCAGCACCCGCTGGGCTACGCACAGCATTCAGCCACAGCATTTCCAATACATGCCGAGTACCATCAGGCCCGCTGCAGACCAATCTCTGGGCCAGGAACCTCTCACTGCCTCCGTGCTGGATCTGGAACCTCCGCAGGAGCAGAAGCAGATGTTGGGTGATCGATGGTCTGTTTCCCGTGATCCAGAACATGCACCCCAACCTTGCAGGGACGGGTTTGCTCCTGGAGATCGACAACTTGGAGCTTCTGCTTATGCTGGAGTCTCCTGAGTCTCATTGAAACATTGAAACTGAAAAAATAAAAACGCATTAAAAATTGAAATATTTTTGCCTGGTCCATAGACTCCAGTTTCAGGCCTTGATTACAGTAAACTAAAACAACATGTAAAAAGGCTAAATGATTGACACGTGTACAGTCGGTGACTCCTTTCTTTTTGTTCCTCTTACTGTTCGAATGCTCAGAATGTCAGTTTTTGCAGTTGACAGCTGAGCATTAGGCATGTGTATTGGATTGTATTAATAATACAATTGAGGATTCATTGCTGTTCAGGGACCCAGCAGTGGTAACTTGGCAGTGGTAGGGCTTGAACTAGCAACATTCTGATTACTAGTCAAGTAACCTCTGAATAGTATTATTATGATTAATATTATTAATATATCTTACACTGAGGTCTGCTGAAGCTTACCCAGGATCCTTTGCAGCAGCCTGCCATATGCACAAATCATTACGAAAGGACACAGAATCTCTAAACTCCCTTGTTTTATGTTATTAGTTTGTCTAATTCAATGTTAAAGCACTTTCCCCTGTAAACACTCTTTTTATGACCTCATTTCACCGTTTCATGACTTTATGCCACGAACCAACCAACTATTCTTTTATACAACTCTTTTCAAACACTTCAACCATTGTGGGTAACTACACTATTATACACCTGTAATTCTTGTTATGCTATTTATTTTATTGGTACTGTCGATACATCGATGTTAGGAGAAATACCTCATGAATACTTTAAATGAATCCTTAAAATGACACCTATTCCATTTACTAATGCTAAGCTTGCTACAGTCTGAACTTCTAGCAAGTCAAGAGAAGTCTCATGCAGTTTCTGTATTTTCTATAATTGCTTAATATATGGATGGTTTTAAACTCAATAACATACGCACTTGCAAAATATGTGAATATAAAGGAACAAAAATAAATTAACATAACCACATACCTAAACATCATCTGGTACCATCACCCCATCACCCCTCAATGCAGTATGAGGATGGTCAGATTGTTGTATTTACTAATAGTTACCACTAGTATTAAAATAACAGTAAGCCCAAACTGTTCGACTATGTCCTCTTAAACAAACCTGTGATTTTTTAAATATTTGGACCACATCCTCCTGCAGAATAAAACAATCAGGAAATACAGTTGAGTTGGCCCATACCGCCCTCACATCAGTGTGATTTCCATCAATGACGTGTTATGGCTCTGGGTAAGGAACAATGTTATATTGTTCAATAAACTTTTCACAGGATGCATATTTTTCATTGTTTTAGCAAAGTTTTCGCTACCTCTATACAGCAAACACCAGAATCGACAAGGTTTACATTAATTATAGTCAGTAGAATTAAAGGGAAGAGGCCATATAAAAGGCTGGGATCTACGTTTAGCAGACTCGGCACTGTGTTACTAGATATTGCCCACATTCCAGTAATTTTATTAAGTCCTCTTTAAACAGAAAATAAAGATGCAGAATTAATTGAAGAGAGTAGTAGGTCCATTATTTATTTTGAGCTCAGCGTTACATACAAACGAGGCATAGTCCAGAATATGTCTAATAATCACACAAGGAACACACATTTTTATCCAGTTTTCACAACTGATTATGTGATTGCCACACCTTCTCTACATACTGGTGTTTGAAATCTCCACCACTGTGTTCAACCATACATTATTCAATATATGCAAATTGAGATCTATCATTGTACAAATTGAAGCTTGACCCCAGTATACCCTATTGGAAGATTTTCCTGTTTTTTTTTTTTGTTGTTGTTTTTTTTGTTTTTAACAAAGATGATCTCAACTCATACCATCAAACACCTGCAAGATGATGTTGCAGGTCAGTATCACCCTGCTCTTATGGTAAGATAATGAACCTTGCTTAGCCACAGAACTCTCGAAGAGGCTTTCACGTCTTTTAAAAGCCGGGATCTTTCCCAATACTTAGGAAGCTATTTCTCACGGGAACAGTCCAGAGTCATCTGCCGTAGACTTCCACAGAGGCCTTGAAACCACCTGCATCAGAGCCTCTGCTCTGCACTTACAGACCCAAAAAGGCCTTAAGATACCCCAGAAACATTATTCCTCTTTATGCTTTCAAACACAGTCTTGCACCACTCTGCACCTGTTGCAGAGAGCTTCAAAGCCTATTATAATTAGATCACAGATCGCCTCATGAAAATACCTTTACCCCAAAACATTTTATTACCTCAGGTGGAACAGTGTGTATAGGCCTAGACCTCTTTAGATGTAACTTAGAACCGCCGGTGACCGCTGTATGCGTTTCTTTGGTTGTACAAGCTCTACTGGAGGACTCGATGAATAGTTGATGATGGAAGAGGGGTATATCAGATTCACCCCTTCTGCCTCCATGTGACAAATTAACACACTGCATAAACTTTTAGAAATAAATCAGTCTTTTAACAAATGGTAAACATTCTCTAGAAAAGATTATCTTGTAACAATTCATTGAGTATATGAACTGTTTTTGTGTCCTTATATCTATAAATGAAAAGTAATAAAACATTATAGATGATAAATAAATTACATAAAATGTATAAAAGTTCACAAATAAGAAAGTACCTGAGTCTGCACTTTTCTCCACAGATTCAAGAAACTCGTGAAAGTTGGAAGCTATAGAAACACATAGTACAGAATTATAGACTGACTGAGGTGTGAGCAGAAAGATCGCCATGATGTCCTTATATCTAAAGCACTCAAAGCATTGATGCTATGTAAATAAACTGTGATCCGATTGGTTCAATCTAAGTAAATAGATTCACCTACTTTGAAGTTAAAGTTTTTGTCAAAAGGTTAGAACTGGTTGACTATACTTTGCCGTGTTCTGTAATAGAAAATGTAAACATTTATATCTAAAATATTGCACGACAGAAATCAATTCAAGACTAACCTCTAATGACCGCTAGATGGGGGAAGATATCAAGTAATAAATCAGTCCAGATCCTCCTGCCCGACAATACGGTGAGACTGTTTTTACGTGTGATGGAAAATGATACGAAACTATGTATTATGTGATTCATATAAAATCACACTGATCCTTTTGTTCTTAAATTAATAATGCCGTTTGCACATTTATATCCGCCTGTTGCTGATTAAGTTGAACATGTATCAGGAACTGTTAACATCAAGGTCAACTTGACACACAACCCACACTGTTTGGAGTCAGTTTGGGTTGGTTTGTGGAAAAAACCAAGCTGAGAGCTGATTGGCTTATAGCCACAGCAACAAAGGAAAGAAGAGCTGCTTAAGAAAAGATGATTGGTTAAAGACAGCACAGGAGTAGTATAACTAGCCACGGTTTTGTATACTCGGGGCTCCCTACCTGAGGAGAGCCAAACATTTATTTTATTCTTTTTCTTATTAAATTACTCTCTTAATCACGTCTGACTTGCTGTTTGTTCAAAATTCCACAACATATGTCATTACTACGCCGCACAAAAAAGACCGCCATATTTGTACTTCCACAATGTGAAAAGGCGTCATTTTCTATGCAAACGAATGAATAAACACCATGCCATGCCTTGCTGTATCCCCTCTTTGCACCGCTGGACAGACACACTCATGACACTGTACTCATCAAAAGCAGCACCAGAGACGCACTGAGTCATATCCCGCTACACACCTCTCAGGCCAGCTTGTTTGCACGTTTTGTCATAAAACTTAAAATGTCATTTGTTGCCATTATATATAAAATTACCTATTTAAAAAAACAAATAAATCAAAAAGTACTTGTGACTAGAGAAACACGTGGCTAATCACCTACAAGAAATAATGTCAGTGATGTTTGGGGCAGGTGTTTCAAACTTGCCCAGACTCTTGAGAAGCACCTAAACGCTCACACAAGGGTGTCCGCTTGCCATAGTGCTGCAAATACTGCAGGAAGGGCTTTGGTGAAACAGGCCACATGGAGGAGCAGAAGACAATCCACACAACTGAAGAAGCCCATAGCTGCCCAGTATGTCAGAAGCAATTTGTGCAGCTGGGTAATGAACCATATTTGTACCCATTCGTATGTTGGGAGCAAATCAGTTGAAGACTTGAACAGTATGTTAACAATCAGTTAAAATTACTGTTGATGACAAGAAAACAATGGCTAATATGTTCCTTCACAGCTATGTCATTGGTTGATCTATTTTTGTCAGATTTAGTGCTTGTTTGGGCAAGTGTGTTAAAGTCTTCCTTTGTTTTTGGTTTTGTTCCTTTTCATATAGTTGTTTATTCCTTTTTGTCTAGTGATGTCCATTATCCATTTAAAATCTGTCAAATTAAACATGTGAAACGAATTCCATAGTATTCAGATTTGATTGCAAAAGAGACCAACCACTCCCCGTATTTTGAATTTTGCATATACAGTATATGTGCAGTTCCAGCCTAGTCCACTGATCCAAAATCTGGCCCAGATGTATCTGTTGACTGCAAATTTGAATGATTTCTGTGCTCTGCAGCAAAGGAGCGTTTGGTTACTATCTGATGGATTAAAATAGGCTTGTTGGTAGCAAAGACATCACTAAAGTGTACAGAGCAAAGGTACTCCAGGACCAGGATGGGTAAGTAGCAGCTTGATCAGTGGAATCTTCTGTGAGACGTAACAGGACGTCGGTCTTAAATGTAATGTTAGATCAAATGAAAAACTTTAGTGGATTGAAATACAGATAAATAAATCCACTAAAAGTGCATCTGCATCATTGGTTAAAAAGTTGTTCTGCTAGTTGTCTGATTTTGTTCCAGTAATCTAATGTTTCCTGGCACTAGGTGGTTCAAGATTATATTGGTGTTTGCTTTATTTCTGTGTTTTTTTTAACCATAGTCTGCTTGTTTATACTGTCTAACAAATGCAATACTGAGTAGTGAAACACTGACACAATCCCTTTTGGAAGTCAGACATTTGTAATAATTTCAATAATCTACAGTTGTAAGTCAAGAGGGCAGCACCATTTTAAAGTCTAGTTTCCTTTCTCTGTCTCACTTTTTGGAATTTTTCCGTCTGTGTTTTTATTAAAGTTAAAAATGGATAGGGTATTAAAACTCCCTTTCACTGACGTCTCTTCCACTGAACTTGTAGAGAAAGTGATGATATGAAGATGATTATGTTTATCACATTCACTCAGAGATCATTGTCTGAGGGTCATGTTGTACAGTTCACGATGCCCCGGGTTGCAATCAGGAGGTTTAACAGTGATGTGCCAAACAGTTGTCTGTGGTGTTCTATATGATCTAAAAGTCAGACTTACCATTTATCAGTCAAATCAATTAAAGAACATTCATGATCAACAATTTGTGGGTGGCCATGATACTAACAGCGTGGTGGAAATTCCACAAGATATCAAACTCCACACTAACATAAACATAACACTGCTTTCATGTCACTTCCACAAGTAGCCCAAACATAAGATATAGAAAGCAGGTAAGAGCGGAGCAGTCAATGTGCCTAATATGACTGCAAAAGCCTGGCAGGACAGGAGGTATTCCTGCTTCTGCTAATCAGCAAAAGGAAGCTCCTGGCAAAGTGACGTGGACTGCAAAAAAATCACCAGGAAGGTCAAGCTACAAATGCCAGAGAGGAGCAGGGAGCACCAAAAGTTCCATAGCATCCTGCGGAAAGAGTACCACATAAGCATGGAAACAGTACAGCAACCCATGGTATGAGCATGGACAGATGAGGAAGAGCTGCTAGAACAGTACGTCCCCAATAAGCAGGCAGGATGTGGATCCGTCTCACTATTTCATCGGCAGAAATGCAGGAGCAGGTGATAATACTCCTGGGCCCAGCACTCTTCAACCTGGGTACTTTAAGGAGAACACGGCAGCCTCCCAAAAGTGATACAAAGTCCCAAAATGGCTATTACCTGTGCTGAATAACAGTATGAAGGACAAATCTACCCCTGTCCAAAGTTTAATTGATTTAACTGAATGCCAACTATACTACCACCATCAATCTGTGTAAGGTGTACTTGCAAGTGCCTTTAGCACCAAAAGCAAAAGAACTCAGTGTTTTCAACACATTTCATCCAAGCATCATCATGTGAAATGTTGTTCTTTTCGGAAATTCTTCATCTATATATGGTTGTGTTGCTAATGAGATCATATTATTTGTTACTCTTTAAACCTTATTATTCCTTTAAGATTCAAAGTCTACTGTGTTAGGAAACCTATGTGAGAATATAAAATCAGCAGTTTCTGCATGCTTGTGTGATGAATACAGAAAGTGATCTCTTATACCTGCGGAATTAAGGCTTCAAATGTCTTGGTGTTCAGACGATATGGAGAGGCTCTGGGAATCTGGAAGGATAAACGTTTGTTTCATTTTCAGGGACTGTTGATCATTTATTTGTCCATTCATTTATTACACTATTAAGGGATTATTAATGTGCACTGGGAGAACAGTATAAAGTTATCAGTCTTCTTTATCAGTCTTCTAACTAAACAGCCTGGTCTTGTAAGGTAACCACATGCACACCTTTCCCTCAGTGATGGCAAGGAGTGGTTTAAACTCACCATGTCATCTGTGATTCTGAGTGTGAGTGCTCCTGCATTTTTCTACACAAAGCCTGCTGAGTTGGCAGTGAAGGCAGAGATGCCCATATACAGCATGTTGCTTTCATCAGGTGGCAGTGAAAATGGTGTCGGGGCAAAAGCGGGTTTCTTGTGCACTCCAATGTTGTAAAACTCCCCCTATATAGAGAGCAATGCAGAGATTAACTTATTCTTTTACAGCTCCTGGGTCTTGATTCTTCGTTCAGATTAAACTGTTTTATCAGTGTAACCTTTGTGTAACCTTTTTTTCCTACAAAAGCCCAACAGTGCTTTCTGGATACACTTAGGCACAGTTTTGCAAGTGCTCCTGTTATTCCCTGTTAATTCAGATCTTTGGCTCAGAAAGGCTTTCTTATGATCATTATGGTCATTATTCTTATGCTTTGACAACTTGTGCCTTTTTTAACTTGTGCCTGAAAACCCCTTTACCTATGCCAATGATAAAACACTGATGAACTCCTGCAAACAAGTTGTAGTTTATTAATTAGTGCATTAATCTTAGTTTGGGATCTTTAATGACCATCTTAATCTGTGTATATTATTTGATTGTTGGTTCTTTCCTAGCTGAATGTAACTTCCTCTCACAGTAGTGTACAACTTCCAAGCTTATCAAAGGATAGTGTTGTAGTCAGGACCATTAAAAAATCATTCAAGCAAAGACCAAGATTTTGTAGTGTTTGAATCTGAGACAAGAATGAGACTTATTTAACAATGATTTTACTTTAATTATACCACTCACTGATAATGTATTGTAAATTGTCATTGTCATAAATAATTGTCATTATAAAGGCAGCTGAATATAAACAAATATAAAGCAAAAAGGTTCATATGGTCATTTTTATTATTAAATTAAAACATAGTAATACTTAAATAATTGCTATCTGCCCTTGGGTCAATCATGGAAAGGATTA
Organism: Electrophorus electricus; assembly: GCF_041902795.1. Taxonomy (NCBI): domain Eukaryota; kingdom Metazoa; phylum Chordata; class Actinopteri; order Gymnotiformes; family Gymnotidae; genus Electrophorus; species Electrophorus electricus. The sequence goes on along the minus strand of NW_027658384.1, from coordinate 180,450 downwards.
ATTAGATGTGTTCTGTAATGTGTTAAATCCTCTCGATAAATGCATAGCTTTAGCTATATCATAAAACATATGATGAGTCCTTTTCTCATTATTACTTGTGTACAACAAAAGTTTGTGTGACAAGCAGCAACATGTATATTTGCCAATTTATGAAAACGGGAGTATGCGCAGTGGGAGAGTAAATATCTTTTAAAATGACTCTCAATTAATGGCAATGCATTTACAATAAGTCTCTTGCCACAATAACAACACTGTCTGGATTTGCCATCAGCTGGTTGATTGCAGCATCGTGCAGCCTGCAGCCTAGCATTTGTTTGCAGGGGAACATACACTGCCATAATTATTACCATAATGAATTTTTTAAGGAGAAAGAATAGTCTGTACATTAATGTTAAAAATTCCAGATCCAGATAGCAGTGTTTATGTATGTCAGTGGCTGTGCACCAGTACTTGTGAATGTACACACACAAACCTCACCCTTTGGGTCTTCCCCAAGTCCCCTGTCCTGTTCACACTACTAGCTAAGAGCAACCAGCTAACTTGATAGCAGTGTGACTCAATAATAATAATAATAATAATAATAATAGTAATAATAATAATAATAATAATAATAATAATAATATGGCGCTTCCATGCACATCAGCAAGCAAATAGGAACACTAGCACTTGCATGAAATTAAGCATATTAGCATTTCAGAAGGCAGATTATTTAGCCTGCTAAAATAGCAGGTGTGGCAGCAAATGTCTGTTCAAAACACTATGTCACAGGTATGAGTATCATGTATTTGATATAGTATGATTGTTCATGTTTGTAAATTTAAAGCTTACAAATGCTGTATTTACAGTGTATTGCAGGTTATTAAAATGTGGCAGTAATTATTAGGATATAGAGAATTGTAGTGTTTAAACAAATCATTATGTCAGAAGTATGTTTAGGGGAGAATACACCCTGACCCACCCAGAGTTAACACACACTTACCTTACATTATTGATCATAAACTTGAATAGCTACAATACTGTCTGCTAATCATGCAGTTTGAAGTTTGCAAAGTGTGTACCCAGACAAAATCTGTGTTAAAACTTTCCTTTAACACTGAGTCATACATGAGTCAGACATGATTCTGAATAAATGAATGAATGAAAAAATGAAAAGCCTTATTTCATTTCAAACTGCACTTCAGGAACACTGAGCTCAAGTTCTGAGGAAACTTCCCTGCATATTTTCAGGGGTTTTCTGCCTCACCATGCCTGAATCACCTCATAAGGAGCTTGATAATGAGGAGACAGGGTGACTGAGGCAGTGAACACTCCTCACTGAGCATACTGGCTTCCAAGAGCTGGAGCTGGGAAGACCTATAGGTCTGTGACACACACTCCCACCCAGTCCTGATACTAAGAAGGTGGAACCTACAGGCTAATATGCAGCTGCCTGTGCATCAATAGGCGTCTGGGGTGTCCATCACTCAGGGAGGCGTGGCTGAAGGCGTGGCCTTGCAGACTCTGAGAGCTGGCTGAGGTAATCTCTAAAGGAGAGAGTAGTCACCAATAATCATGGAAATGTAGCCATAACTGTACAGTATATTTCACAGCCATGTATATTACATATCACAGACCAGGCTTACCAGAATAAATATTCCACACATACAGCTCATATATATCTCGTGTGTGTGTGTGTGTGTGTGTGTGTGTGTGTGTGTGTGTGTGTGTAAAAACATGCTCCTGTTTTAGTCTCAACACAGACAGATATACATGTAGGAGTAGCAAACTGAAGTAAGAGCTCACCTTCACCAGTACATAGTCTCCAGCTTTAACAGTGACAGGGTTGGTATCCGTGGGATAAGAAAGCAAATCCTTTCTTGGAAAAATAACCTTCACATTCCCATCATTCCGACCACAAAGATCTTGAGATGACTTCTTACTTTCCTGCAGAAAACAGACTCAGTCAAGCAAAAACAGCAGATAACATTTGTACAATATAAAAGGCTTGACTAAGCACTGTAGCAGACGTCTCACTAGTGTTATCCAAACCAAGGGTGGTTATTCCCACTGTTATGTAGATGGTCATAAAATTCTGTTATCAGTGTGTATATCGGTAGATCCAATCTCAGCATGACTGGTAGCGCATATTAACACACAAGTGGCAAACACCTTGGGGTAGTTTTCTGTGCATTCGCCAGGCATGTCCTCAAAAGAAGGACACTAACAAGAATCAAAATTAACTAAGACCCCAATCTTCAAACAGTTATTGATGGCAGGTAATACACTAAAGACCACAAGCACAGGGAAACCAGTCATTGGGATTTCCCGGTACCAAAGATGTGAACTGCTCTCAACACTTCAAAAATAACAAAAAGCTCAAAGCATCCAAAACAGACACAATGCTATGCCTAACCAGGGAAGGGTTTCAAATGAAAGGGCCACAGAAACCCATGCGGCAATCGCAAACTAACACCGCAAACGGGAAAGTGACCATACAACTCAAATAGACTAAAATAGACCAAACAATGCCCTAAATACATAAACACATAAACTCTATTTGCCCTCCAGAAAAGAACAAAGCCAAAACCAAAATGAAATGCCAAAAGGTGCTAGGGCTGAGCTGATAGACAATGCCATTGTTCATCATCGTTGTCAGACAGACCTCATGATGTTGATCCAGCAGGTCTAAATAAGATAAGGGAGGAGAATTTACTGCAACTATTTATTTTCTTGCAGAAATCTAGTTAAATCGATATGCAAAACATGATGACCAAGACACACAGATGCAGCAATCCCAAATTATTAACAGCAGAAGTGCTCCAAACACAGTTGTAACACAGCATGGCTTCAACCCACTGCAGTACTCACTCCCTCCACTAGGACAAGCTGTTTGCTGTCGATGAAACTGGTGTTGACCTTAGCCGCATCTTCTCGGAATGTAAAGATAAGCTCCTCCAGGCGACAGCTTCTTCACCTCAGCTGGGATATCGTCCCTGAGACGGTGATATGCCTGAGTTTTCTGTGGGTGTGGTACACACATGTTCATGTCAGAAGGTCAAGCCCAACTGGCAGCCACAAGACCCTTTCAATTCTCCAAATGATAATAGACAATGGTGAATTTCTTGATAGAACCATCACATGAACCAGGGAGAATGTCTGTTTTTTGATAGTGTTAAACACAATGACAAAATAGGATCTCACCTTCCTCATGCTGTAGGCAAACAGGAAGGCTACATTATAGCCCACTTCCCTGATCAAAGAGACCAACTGCTGGTGGTCCTCCTCGGTTTCCCCACAGAAGCCTGTGATGAAGTCACTGCTCAGACTGACCCCTGTAAAAAGAAATTATACATAGATATATATTCACACAAGACCTATTATAGCTACAATAATTTTATAATTACATATTGAATGTTTGGTAATGATAGGACACCTGGTATTATCTTTCGAATGTTTTCCACAAACTCAAGGTAGGCTTCCCTAGTATACCTATGAAAACATCCCAGAGCATGATGACTTAAAGTGAGAACTAAGTTTTAACACATGAGACATCAAGAGATTTGAGATAAGCAGGCTAATCTCTACTGTGCTTGTGGTGAGTGCTGTCGTTCTAGGAGCGTTTCTCACCCACGCCTCATGGTCTGTAAGACTCTGCTGCTGCCGCTCTGAGCTGGCAAGTGGATCTGCTTACAGATGTTCCTCCGCTCTTGGATTAGCTATAACACCTTCAGGAAACATACTCACCCACCCCAGCACAGGTCAAACGAAAACAGCACAAATTGACTATGGCAGTCAAACCTTATTTCACATATCTGATAAGCATAAGGCTTTTTCAATCTGATAATCTATTAATGATCTTTTCTACTGCTCACATCCAAATTTGCGAATCCTAAATTATTATCCAATCTGCTGCTTAAAATGGCCTATGAGCAATATCTGCACATGAATTCAGACTATAAGAAACTGTTCAACTAAATACTTAAACTCTTTGAACATCCACTACACCACACAAGCCATAAACAGTCAGGGCCGGATTACCAATAGATTACCAGAGCAGGCAGTGACCTGTAGGCCCCACACCTTTTAGGGGCCATGCAACAAGGAATTTAAAAAAAACAAACATATTAGGAGATCATTTGCAAGGGAGGCCCCAAGATTATGACTGCCTAGGGGCCTCCACAGGGTTTAATCTGGCACTGTAGGCAGTGTACATGTACATGCCCCTAAATGTAATTGGTAACATATTCCATTACATTACTCAAACGAGGAACATACTTTAAAAACTTTGGAATACGTCAACATTGTCCAAGACTATTTCAAATATAACTCACTTTAATTACATTTAAATTACATTTAACAGCATGTATTCTGTGTTCTGTATTTTGTCACCTGCAATGAAATACATTTTAAAAGTACCTTCCCCACACTAGTCATGGGTATCCCAACCAAAAACCACATGCTCACATCCATGACTCTGGGGTTTCTACCTCATCAGGAAAGTCTTTAGGATGTGGCCAGGTGAAGCGAATCCTTGTCAGGGTTTATGAGGGAGACGTGGTGTAGCAGGTCAGCGAATCGTAGGCCTCCTTGCTCATCACGGGAACACGGTGCTGAAACCACGGCTGAGGTGCGAACCAAGCTCCGAGTTGCTGGCCCCGTCCCCAGACACGTCTCTGTAGCTGTTCACGTTTTGACCCAGCAGGGTCACTTCCTTCACCCCCTATGGCCATGATCATTTCATATACTTAGTGTTCACATCTGGCCAAGTTTCACACACAGAAACTAGTAAAGCCAGACTGCACACATAGTCGCTGAAGGGAAGAGACCTTGTCAGACAGCATGCGCACTTCTTCAAGTATGGAGGACACAGGTCTGCTCCTTACCTGGGGGAGGGAAAACGGCACAATGCAGTAGCTGAACATGTTGTCACAGCCCCGCGTGATAGACCTACAGCAGTCAAAGAGGGACAAAATATACTGGATAATCCCACTGTAAGACAAGGTGCCACCAACAAGGCTTGCAGTACACAAGGTCTGTACTGTCAACAGCGTGAAAGGACTTTAAAAGTATCGACACCCCTGATATCAAACCATTGTTTGAAGTGCTACATCTAAAAGCATGAAGGAGCTGAAGATGAGCCACCACGGTGTTTGAAGTTTTATATCCCTTCATAAGTGTAGGAGGGTCAGTCATGTATAAATATTTAACCAAAAAATGCAGATTGACAAGTGTTCAGTAAAATGATAATAATAAACAACTGAACTATGAGCATTTGCTGTTTTTGGCTTTATTGTGGATGCAAGTCCCATGTTTCATGCAATATGGTAGCAAATGCCCTTAAATTATAGCTGACATTTCTGTATTTTAATCTAACAGTTGCTGTTCAGATTAAATTCAGTGTATTAGAGTTGAATATGAAAACACCAAAAACTGTCTATACATGTTAACTTAAAAATTGAACTGTACCATCTTTACAAAATCACACAGTGCAAAGTTAATTTAAAAGTTAGTGTTTAGTAGGAACTCCTCCCTTATAAATCAGCCAGATATTATTATGGCACTCACACAAAGGCACTGTGTCCTGAATGGTGAATGGGCATGACATCAGCATATGCCTCTTCCAGGGAGAGCAGGACATTGCTGGTCCTCTGACCCCCATGGGCCAGTGCAAGGAGTCGGAGAAGATCTCTGTAGGCATCTGGCCCTGCTACAACATCCACCACCCTCTCCTTCTCCAGCAACTCAGTCTTCAGTCTCTCTGCCAAGCAACCTACAAGAGAGCAAGCACACATATGCGTATACGGGCACGTGAACCCACACACAAACATACATGCGCACATACGAACATTTCAGACTGAGAGATACATTTGAACGTGAATGAAGAACTATGGTGAAGTGAGAAGTTACCCAGGACTCCTATCTTTAATGGAGTGCTGCTCTTTAGACACTTCTTTTTCAGAACTGCTGGATGTTTGAGTCTGTTCCAGATGGTCTGCTCTGCCTTTTCCCTGTCACAATGATTTTTATTTTTTCCAACAGAAAATAGCATTACATCCAAGCAAAAAATGTCACTGAAGTCAAGGACTGCTGTCAAGTTGCACAAGATTGGCAACGTATAGATTCACTGTGTAAAATACAAACAGAAATAGGCTTTTCCTACCTTATGGAGCATGTGACAAGAAGCACCATATCTGCCTGTATAAAAAAAAAAAATTAGGAAAGATGAGAATGAAAGCTTTCAAATAAAGGAAGCGCTGTGTTTATCAAGGGTCAAAGGTCAAGGCATTGACACTTACCTCTGATAGTTCGTGGGTCCGAACATATCCACCCTTCTGAAGAATGGACCACGCAATTTCAGTGTCGTTGACGTTCATCTGACAGCCGTATGTTTCGAAATACACTGCAAGATGTAAACACCAAAATAAAATTGGCAACGACTACCGGCATACTGACACATGGGAATTAAAATCCTAAAGCCTGAACTATCATGGCAACAAATGCAGTTACATACCTTTCCGTAGCTGCGCCAGACCACTTTCTTCAGGAAGATACGATTCCTCATGTTCCTGTTGCGTCTCAGTTGAACTTTTGCCTGAAGAACTCTTAATGACGACAGCTTGGTCTTAAATGTGCTCACTCTCGTCTCATCAGTCTCATTAGTAGGAGTGCTAGATAGAGACACTGAGCAATAACCTCTGCATTTGTCGGCGAGTCGAGATAAACACTTTTGAACAGAAAACACTAGAAGTCTAAGCCTGCGGGCAGACATCATGTCTAAACGGGAGATTCGGCTACAAAGCCATGAACAAGACAAGAAACTCAATTTAACTTTAAAAGTAACGTTAGCTAAGGCTAAGTGCTAACTTAGCAATGGTGCTGTGGTTTGCGCAGAACAATTTTATATACAAAAGTATATTATCAGCGAGCTAACAAATCTGTACAAGCAGCCAATAAATATAAAAATATCTGTAGCTTAGTTAGGTAACCTAATAATTCAGCTGTAACATACACTCACGTATGACCCCACACGGTTAACATTGACATGCAGTTTTGTAATTTTCAAAATAACGGTTTCATTAAAACGTAACAGTGATACTCGTGTTTCAGTTCTAAGACAAGTAAACGGTGTAACTTGGGAGGGAGATCAATCGCAAAAATATCGATTTACGTTTTTTAATTCATATTTTTGTAATTAATATTTTTTAATTAATATTTTTTTAATTAATAGTTTTGTGAAATCTTATATTTAACATAAACGGCTACTTTTATTTTGCAAGTGTTTACTTGTTAGTCATAAGTAGTGTTTTGTGAGATGATTGTTCGTTTTCACACATGGCTCTCTGTCCCTCACCTACTCTGATCTAATGACGTAATTTATTTTATAAGTGGACTTCACACTTCGTTCTGTTACCTAAGGGTCAGTACAACATACTCGTTTAAATGTGCTGATACAAAGATTGTGAAACAATTAATGTTTTTAATTAACTGATTAAAGTTTTACTCTGAATGAACACATTTTACGAATATATAGGAATGTTAACCTTATTACATTGTCTTTGATGAGGAAATGGGTATTTTGGATGTTTTAACCTTTTAAACATGTTTTAACCTTTTAAACTTTTAAATATTACCGTAAGGTTGTAAATACGTTCATTAATATTTTAGGTATTTTGATTATTCATTTTGCAATTTTGATTAAAAATAAATAAATAAATAAAATTAAAAATCAAGTTATTTAAACATGTCCAAGAATTGCTGTCCACTCTCTCATCTTTGGATAACCATCTTGGTAAAAATGCGACCTTTGACATCAGTGACCTCACAACTTTAAAAAAGGTCTATCTTCATTCGCCTAAAGGCATAAACTGCATGCTCCTATAGTATGTCAGTTCATTTGAATTTCTCACTTTGTCCCCATACTCAGATGAGTTAAAGCTAAAAATGTCCACCCCATTGTGATGAAATATTGAGTTAATAAACATTATTTTAGAATATCAAAATATATGTTTGAAATGCTAACTTTAGCTAAAATTGTCCACCTGCTGACATGACAGTTGCACAATACAGTGAACATATACTTGCATATACCTTCTTTGCTGTTTTCTTGTTGTTTTGTTTTAAGTAATATTTCCTAATAACTATTAAACTATTGATGTTCAGCTACAACAGGAGCTGAAGTAGCAAAGAGGAAAAGGTCCAGGTGAGATGCAGACCCTTGGAGGAAAGAGACAATTACCTGTGAAATTAGAGAGAGAGAAAGCGCTGTAGAAAAGGTGAGGAGATTTTAACAAAAAAGGGAATTCATGACTGAAAAAGAAAGGTATGCCAAAAAAACCCCAAAACAAAACAGAGTCGAGAAAGGAATAGTTGCCATGACAACTAAACATTCTTGAAGAGCTATAAACTGTGTTATCAAGGTGTATTTTAAATGTTCATAACTTTGCTTTTAATGGCTTTAAACGTTATATATAGCTTAGAAGTATGTAGAGGTTGGAGGAATATGTGTGGCTATATTTGGGCTATTTCTTCTGTTTGGGTATGAGTGGTTTGTAGCATTTAGCATTGGACATTGAGAGTGCTGAAAAGTCTAAATGTGTCTGTGAAAGCTTTAGAAGTATAAAGTGATTGATTTTTAAATTAGTAATGAAAATGCTGAGGTAATAAAATGATATTGTAAGCAGAAAAGTATGGATGGTCCCGAATAAACTGGTTTCATGCAGGAAAGACCAGTGTAGGCTTCAGCATAAATCTTCAGGAGGCCTCTTTGAAAAAGCCTCTAGGGGATTCCGTTGAAGGGAGAGCCTTGGTTCAAGGATGGGACATCCCGGCCAAGCACTGGAAGAAACAATATGGAGATCACCAAAAGAAACAATATGGGCATCCGGTGATATAGAATAGGATCGTCTTTTAAAAAAATAGAAGTAGTTCAGGTTGAACATAATAGTACCAAGAACTTGTTGGTGTAACTATTAAATATCAATTAGCATATATTGAATAATGTATGGTTTGAACATAATAGTGGAAACCTGGACAAGTATTATGAAAAAATAAAAATGGTTATGCAAGTGTCCTTGAAGCGTTTGGTTACTATCTGATGGATTAAAATAGGTTTGTTGGTAGCAAAGACATCACTAAAGTGTACAGAGCAAAGGTACTCCAGGACCAGGATGGGTAAGTAGCAGCTTGATCAATGGACTCTTCTGTGAGACGTAACAGGGCGTCGGTCTTAAATGTAATGTTAGATCAAGTGAAAAACTTTAGTGGATTGAAATACAGATAAATAAATCCACCAAAAGTGCACCTGCATCATTGGTAAAAAGTTGTTCTGCTAGTTGTCTGATTTTGTTCCAGTAATCTAATGTTTCCTGTGGACTAGGTGGTTCAAGATTATATTGGTGTTTGCTTTATTTCTGTGATCTTTTTAACCATAGTCTGCTTGTTTATACTGTCTACCAAATATTGAGTAGTGAAACACTGACACAATCCCTTTTGGCGTCAGACATTTGTAATAATTTCAATAATCTACACTTGTAAATCAAGAGGGCAGCACCATTTTAAAGTCTAGTTTCCTTTCTCTGTATCACTTTCTGGAATTTTTCCGTCTGTGTTTTTATTAAAGTTAAAAATGGAAAGGGTATTAAAACTCCCTTTCACTGACATCTCTTCCACTGAACTTGTAGAGAAAGTGATGATATGAAGATGATTATGTTTATCGCTTTCACTCAGAGATCATTGTCTGAGGGTCATGTTGTACAGTTCACGATGCCCCGGGTTGCAATCAGGAGGTTTGACAGTGATGTGCCACAGTTGTCTGTGGTGTTCTATATGATCATCACAGAACATCACACATAACTGGTCAAATTGTATCTCGAGTAGTATATTTGTGTATTATACTATATATTAGCAGCATATCTTTATGATGCAATTAAAAACATTCCCCATCCCCCTGAATACCAGTCATATTACATATCTGGGTACTAAATTCTCTTCCCAGTTGTCTGTTATTCAAAATAAATAGTCATCCAATTATTAAAACAATAAGCGACAAACTTCATTGATGGACAAATTTGCCCCTTATACTCTTCGGACAAACTGCAATAATTAAAATGAGAATATTACCTAAACGAAATTGTTTGTTTTCAATTATTCCAGTGCCACCAACCTGTCTAAAATCTTTGGACAACATCATAACTTGATTCTACTGGAAAAATAAATCACATAGAATCAAACTCACAACATTACAGAACTGTAGTTGATTATTGCAAATCAACTACAATATGGAATAAAATGGATAAAACCTAGTATATCAGACAGAATATGGATAGACATAGAGCAAACATTATGCAAAGATCTAAAAGTCAGACTTACCATTTATCAGTCAAATCAATTAAAGAACATTCATGATCAACAATTTGTGGGTGGCCATGATACTAACAGCCTGGTGGAAATTCCACAAGATATCAAACTCCACACTAACATAAACATAACACTGCTTTCATGTCACTTCCACAAGTAGCCCAAACATAAGATATAGAAAGCAGGTAAGAGCAACTATCAGTTCAGAGACATTAAACTCACGTGCATCCATATCAGTATTATAAACATTCCTAATACAAAAAAACTATCACATAAGATATACAAAATAATAATGAAATCAAATCGCATAATTACTCTCCCATCGAGACAATGGGAGGAAGATTTATTACTAACCCCCGACGCCACAGTCTGGATTAAAATGTATAATAATAATTACCACATGACAGCAACACTAACCTACAATGCATTCAGTACAAAATAATACATAGATTACATTATACTACACATTGGATGTTTAAAATTGGTTTCACAAGCTCAGCAATCTGTGCATACTTTACTCCAAACACAGCTGACGATTACATTCACATCGTGTGGCAGAGCACACCTATCAAGTAATTTTGGAAATAGGTCATCACACACATGTCCCATGATTTAAATAACCCTATCCATCCAACACCATCTTTATGTCTCCTAGGAGACATGTCATCAACCAATGTGTCAATAGAAAAAAAACAGGATAATATATATATATAACATTATTAATTGCAAATACAAACATACTCATGAATTGGAAAACAAAAAATAATATTAGTGTCACCGAATGGAAAAATCTATTGATAGACTACATATCAATGGAAAAAAATCTCAGAATGAATCAATAAGAACCAATAACCTAGACTGGACTCCTTTGATAAAAAGTTTACAGAGCTAATCCATAAATGATAAATATCCCAATCTAGTACGTGTACATATACAGTGCACTCGCACATAGCCTCTCTCTCTCTCTCACACACACACACACAGGCAGACGCACACAAGCAGTCACACACGACACACACACACACACACACACACACACACATTCCCGTAATGGTGCAGGTGGCTAATACTTAAAATACTCTATCTGCATTTCCCGTTTGTCTGTTTCGTCTCTGTTCGTCTTATTTTTCCTCTCTCCCCTATTCCCGTTTCCCCCACGTTATTTATGTCTGTTCATACGTTTTATACACCCGATATAGTTGGACACAGTGAGAAGTTAGAAATAAATAATGAATAAATAATAAAGTTCTAAAGGTCCTCCGATGGGCGGAAATCAATTGATATATTTATTTCTCCAGATTTCTAACTCGGAGAGAAAAAGACGTCCTTTTACAAATCGTACCTCGTTGTGGAACTCTACTAAGGTTTACAATCCAGGCGATGATTTTTAACCTCAAAGAACATAGGCCTGCTCCAAGGCAAACTGATTTCATCCCATTAATTAACTTTAATGCGATGTTTTTTGCCGAGCATTAGGCTAAAGAAAATGAATGTTGCTGCGTTTATCAAACTAAAAGTATTTATTCTGAGCCATGCGGTAAATGATCCAGTGTGAGCAGCATATGGACGATTTTTGGAAAATGCTGTGACTAGGTAATATTTTGAAATATAAGGCGTTGTTAAAGCCTCTCATTCACGCTATTAATGTTATAAGTTAAAATAATTGAATAATTCATAAATAAATAAATAGCGTTTGTATAATATTTAAAAATAAACATTTACGTAAAAGCACTCTTACGTAACAACCAAGTTGTCATGTATTTGAATCTAAAGCTAAAGTGTTGCTTTGATCGCTTTGGTCGGTCGACACTTGCCTGGCTCTGTTGAATTGCTGTTTCAAACTGTTTTATAATTCGTGCAGTTAGATCATTTGGTTAAATCATTTACGATTTTATTTTATTCATTTACTACTTTCGACTACGATTTCCAGAAAGGTTGACCGACGATCCTCACGAAAATGAATCCAAGTGCTCCAAGTTCGCCGATGACTTCGTTGTACGTGGGTGACCTTCATCCAGACGTTACCGAGGCCATGCTATTCGAGAAATTGAGCCCTGCTGGCACAATTGTCTCCATCCGAGTTTGCAGGGACATGATGACCAGTCGCTCACTCGGCTATGCGTATGTGAACTTTCAGCAGCCGGTGGATGCTGAGCGTGCTTTGGACACTATGAACTTTAACATCATCAAAGGCAGACCTGTGCGAATTATGTGGTCCCAGAGAGACCCCTCTCTGAGGAAGAGTGGAGTTGGCAACATCTTCATCAAGAACCTTGACAAGTCTATTGACAGCGAAGCTCTTTACGACACATTCTCTGCCTTTGGGAACATCCTTTCCAGCAAGGTGGTGTGTGACGAGAATGGCTCTAAGGGCTACGGCTTTGTGCACTTTGAGACCCGTGAGGCTGCGGAGAGAGCAATTGAGAGACTTAATGGCATGTTGCTCAATGACCGCAAAGTGTTCATTGGCCACTTCAAGTCTCGCAAGGAGCGAGAGGCTGAGATGGGGGCCAGGGCCAAAAAGTTCACCAATGTGTACGTCAAGAACTTTGGAGAGGACATGGACGACGACAAGCTGAAGGAGATCTTCAGCAAGTTTGGCCAAACGCTGAGCACTCGCGTCATGACCGACGAGAGCGGCAAGTCCAAGGGCTTTGGCTTTGTGAACTTCGAGAGGCACGAGGATGCCCAGAGGGCTGTGGATGAGATAAATGGGAAGGAGCTGAATGGGAAGAAGGTGTATGTGGGTTATGCCCAGAAGAAAGGCGAAAGGCAGACAGGGCTGAAACGAAAGTTTGAGCAGATGAAGCAGGACGGTATGACTCGCTACCAGGGAGACAACCTGTACGTCAAGAACCTAGACGACGGTCTGGACGACGCGCGTCTACGTAAGGAGTTCTCTCCGTTCGGGACCATCACAAGTGCCAAGGTGATGATGGAGGGCGGCCGCTCCAAAGGGTTCGGCTTCGTGTGTTTCTCCTCGCCGGAGGAGGCCGCCACGGCCATGACGGAGATGAATGGGCGCGTTGTAGGCACCAAGCCGCTGTACGTGGCTCTGGCGCAGCGCAAGGAGGAGCGGCAGGCCCACCTCTCCAACAAGTACATGAAGCGCACGGCCAGCGTGAGTGCCTTGCCCAACCTCGTGCTCAACCCCTACCAGCCTGCCCCGCCCTCCGGCTACAACATGGAAGCCATTCCACAAGCTCAGAACTGGCCTGCCTACTGCGCAAGCAGCCAGCTGGCACAACTCCTCCCCAGCCCTTGCTGGGCCATGCAGTGCGTCCACCCACAGCAAGTCCAGGATATGCCGAGTGCCATCGGTCCAGCCGCATCCTGCCCGCAGGCCTTCAGCGCCATCCGACCAACCACCGCCTGCCAGGTCCCACGCACGATGGCCTATCAGACCATGGCATCTGAGGCTCCGGGGACAGGGATGGCCAGCGCGGAAGCTGCCAACAAGGCGTCGCTGGTGAGAGCAGTACCACAGTACAAAACCACCTCAGGCGTTCACAGCCCACAGCAACACCTGGGCACACAGCCCTTAGATATAAATGTCGAACTTACCATTTATCAGTCAAATCAATTATAAAACATTTATGTTTCTCAACCCACAGCAGCACCTGGGGGCAGAGCTCCAGGTGCCCGTGCAGCTGGCTGCGGTCCATGTGCAGGGTCAGGAACCTCTCAGTGCCTCCATGCTGGCTGCTGCACCTCCACAGGAGCAGAAGCAGATACTGGGTGAGCGTCTGTTTCCCCTGATCCAGAACATGCAGCCCACCCTTGCAGGGAAGATCACGGGTCTGTTCCTGGAACTGGACAACTCGGAGCTACTGCATATGCTGGAGTCTCCTGAGTCTCTGCACCCTAAGGTGGATGAGGCAGTCGCTGTGCTCCAGGACCAGTGCGCGCAGGAAGCCGCTCAAAAACTTTAACCAGTGCTGCGCTTCTGGCTGTCTAATGGAAGAATAAGCAGTAAAAAAAATTAACATTTTAACTGAAAAAAATAAACATTGAAACTGAAATGCATTGAACATTGAAATATTTTTGCCATGTCTGTAGACATCAAGCCTGTAAGGGTTGGCACCAGGCCGAGGCCCCCTCGACCAGAGGGAGGCGTCGAGTCAACCACGCCACTGATCAGGATCAACACCCAACAGCTGGGCTAGACCTTATATAAGCCCAGTGACCCAATCATTCAGTGCTGGGTTTTTGATAAAGTTTTGAGCCAAGCTCCTAGCCGGTAACTCTGGGTATTGAGGTCTGTGAGCCCTTGTGCTATGCCTCTTTTCTGTTCTGCGAGGGTGTCAGTGTTTTTACACGTCCCCTCCCTTCTCCAGTTTTCCCCTCTCGAGTCTGTCTCTCTCCTGAGGCTTCCCTTAGCCATTCAAGTTTCTCCCCGTTTTCTGGTTTTGTTTGGGAGCTTTTAGTTCGAGTTTTCCCCAGTGCATCGGGGTTGCCATTTCTTTCCGTGGCGTTCTTTGTTCTCCCCTTTTCCACGCTCACCGAGGTGTTTCGTTTTTTCCTCTTGTTTTGCTTGATCCAAGCTCTAACTGTTCTGCACACGAGCCCACCATTGTTAGAGTGTGGCTGCTTACCCAGTAAGCTATTGGTGTCCTCACCTAGCTGACCTGGATTCAAAACCACCTTACAAAGTCCAGGCCTTGGTTATTCTAAGCTTAAAATGAAAACGACAGAAAAAGGTAAAATCATTTCAAGTTTGGTTTATTTGTCGCATACATAGTCATACACAGTATAACTCACAGTGAAATGGTTGAGTGCTCTGTCCAATCTGAGGAAAAAGAAAAACAGGGGTGCATAGAGAAATATATTCTATATATATACAAAAATATATTAATAGTGCATGTACAATATATATATATATATATATATATATATATATATATATATATATATATTATGTTTATATGTACAATGTATATATGGATATTTATATATGTATGTACAGAATGTACAGTCCCATCTTGCAATTGACATATTTACAGTTATATTTTACATGGTGGTAATTGAACATATTACAGTTATATTGAACATATTACAGTTATTTCTATTACATATTACAGATTTTGACATGAACAGCTGATCATTTTTTTGTTTTTATTCCTCTTAAAGTTTGAATGTTCAGATTGTCAGTTCTTACAGGTCATAGCTGATCATTAGATAAGTGTATTGGGTTGCATTAATATAAATGTAAAGATCAAAAAAACAAAACCCCACAGTGTAGCTTAAAATAGAGAATAATTCTGTAATATTCCTTTATGTACAACACAATTTCAAATGACCTTATTAACAAACCAGTAAAGACAGGACGAGAAGCAAAGGTCACTTACACGTATTAAATCTTGAAGCAAACAAACTGCAGCTGCAAGTGCCACACTGCCATCCAGTTCCACTCTCTGGTCTGGCGACGGTCATATTACAGGAGCAACGAGAGGCTGCCAACAGTTTCTTTTAGCTTGTCTACTGAGACGGTGAAACTGGCCAACCAGGTGAAAAGCATTGTGAAGGAGAAACGACTTCGACTGCCGACGTGGGAAAGTAGCAGTCAGAGCAGGTCTATTGGAGCAGTGCGATGGACTCTGCCCAACAATGGGCTGCAAGCCCACATCTCTGCACATAGCAACAGTATGTGGTTCCTAGGTGCCCAGTCGGCTAGTTTTAAAGTTCAATTCAAATATTAAATAAAAATGCAGACTTCAGAATTGGTTAAAGAGCATAACTGTGCACGTACTTTATTGTAGGTTAACATTAACACGCATTATTGAGGCACCCTCTGGAGAATGTCTAAAAATCAGAGAACCCACATTTTCATACATTTTTCAGTAGTGGTTATGTATTCACCCCACATTCCTTTACATATTTGCGTTTGTCTTCACGTCCATTGCATCCAAACCATACATTTGTCAATATATGCAAAGTAATATAAAACACCCACACCAGTTGGAACCTCTTAACACCACATTCCAAGAGATTTCTCTTGACCTTATCCTAAAGAGATGGTCCTGAGCCTGATGGAAATAATATCTCATACTTGTAAGTGTGCTGGAGCCTATCCACCATCCTTTGCAGAAGCCTGCAGAGGCCTTTACAGAGGCCTCTGCCCTGTACACAAATCATTCTGAAAGGACACATACCATTCTGTGATTATGTTATTAATATGTCTAATTCAATGTTAAACCTCTGTTCTCTTTTTATTACCTCAAGCACCAGACCTGAGGAATTTGCACGGTCTCAAGGAGTGCGTGAAGTTTATCGCTCAGTGGAAACAAGAGGTGGAGCGTGTCTGTAAGCCTGACGAGGGCGCTGCAGCTGCATCCAGTAGCAGTAATGACTGCGGTGGAACCGTACACCCCCACACTGTTGCCAGCACATTTTTCAGTGGGCCAGCCGTCTCAAAGCTGTTGATACATTGTTCAGTCCACGTGAAGGGCAGCAGGAGAGAGGAAGTGAAGAGAGGACCTAGGCAGTGAAGGAGACCAAGCAGAGAAACACTGAATGGGCTAAAGAACTCCAGACAGTCTCAGAGCGGTGCGGCATGATGAGGGCAGAGTTGGCACAGAATTTCAGGCAGCTGGAGCTTAAGAAGAAGCTGGAACCCATGCTGCCTGTCCTGGACTTCATCGCATGGTCTCTACTCAAACATAACCAGGATGTAGTTTCACAGCTTTGGGTCCTCAGTAAACAGCGATCCTGGAGAACTTCAAAATCCATTCCAAATTCATTGTGGAACTGGATCTGCAGTGCTGTGGATGAGGTCACATTGGACCCCATGACCAAACATGCGTGGCTGCTGCTGTCTGATGACTGTAAGAGGGTTCAGGAGTACCTGACTAAGATGAAAGTTCAGTTCACCTCCCAGCGCTTTGACACTTGGCCCTGTGTGCTGGGCTGGGAGGACTTCTCTTCCAGCTGTCTTTCTATAACTCACAAATCTAGACATTTATTGGAAACGTCCGGGAGAAGCTGTAACCCCTCTTTGTACGGCTAGATGGCCGCACTCTCATGACACTGCACTCATCAAAAGCAGCACCAGAGACGCACTGAGTCATATTCCCGAACGCACCTCTCAGGCCAGCTTATTTGCACATTTTGTCGTAAAACTTAAGATGTCTGTTTTATTAAATTACCAAAAACTTTTTTTCAAAATCAAAGTATTTGTAGCTACAGAAAAACATGGCTAATCACAAAAATGAGAAATAACGTCACTGATATTTGCAACATGTGTTTCTAACATGCACAGGCTCTTGAGGAGCACCTAAACCCTCACACAGGGGTGTCTGCTTGTCATAGTACTGTAAGGAAGGGCTTTGGCGAAACAGGCCACAGAAAGCAGCATATGAGAATCCACACAGGTGAAGAACCCTTTAGCTGCCCAGTATTTCAGAAGCAGTTTGTGCAGGCGGGTAATGAGCCGCATTCGTACCCATTCATATAGGATGTTGGGAGCAAAACGGTTAAAGACTTGAAAAGTATGTTAACAATCAGTTAACAATCAGATTACTGTTGTTAGGTTGTTAACAATAGAGTAATAAATGGCTAATATGCTTCTTCCCAGTTATGCCTTTGCTTGATCTATTTTGGTCTGATTTGGTGCTTGTCTGGGCAAGTGTGATAAAAAGTATTTTTTCGTTTGTTTTTCATTTAGTTCCTTTTTATATCGTGTTCTGTTCCATTTTATATGTTGTCTATTATCCCTTTAAAGTCTGTCAAATTAATCAAATGTGAAGATTTCACTCTGTTCAGATTTGATTGAAAAAGAGACCAACCACTCCCTGCATCTTTCATTTTGCATATACAGTGCATTTGCAGTTAACCGTTTCTTGTTTGTATTAATCGCGTGTGATTCTTGTGAGTGCCGTTAGTGTTCTGTGTTAAATGTTAATAAATGTACGTCCCAGACGTTGGAGTCTGTGCGTCCTGCCCCTCACCCTGCGGCACTCGGGCCACCCCTCGTTACGCTACTGTTGTAACTCAAGAGCGAAGCACCATTTTAAAGTCTGGTTTCCTTTCTCTGTCTCACTTTCTGAAATTTTTATGTCTGTGTTTTTTTAAACTTAAAAATAGAAAGGATATTAAAACTCCCTTTCACTTAATGGCCTCTCATCCAATGAGCTGTTAGAGAAAGTAATGATAGTTAGATGAATATGTTTATAGATTTCACTCCGAGAACGTTGTCTGAGGTTAATATTGTACAGTTCATGATGCCCAGGGTTGCAATCAGCATGTTTAACAGTGATGTGCCACACAGTTGTCTGTGGTGTTCTCTATGACCATCACAGAGCATCACACATAACTGGTAAAATTGTATCTCAATTAGTATATTTGTATATTATACTATTGCAGCAGCATAACTTTATGATGCAATTAAAAAACATTCCCCATCCCTCTGAATGCCAATCACATTACATATCTGGGTATTAGATTCTCTCTGCAGTTGTCAGTTATTCAAATTTAATATCATTCCAGTTTTTAAAACAATAAGTGACAAACTTCATTGATGGACAAATTTGCCCCTTATACTCTTTGGAAGAATTGCAACAATTAAAGTGATAATGCCTAAGATAAACGATTTGTTTTCAATTATTGCTATCCAGCTCCAGCAACCTGGTTTAAACCTTTGGACACCATCATAACTGGAAAAATAAATTACAAAGAATCAAACTCACAATGATACAGAACTGTAGTTGATTATTGCAAATAAACTACAATATGTAATACAATGGATTAAACCCAGTATATCAGACAGAATATGGATAGACATAGAACAAACATTATGCAGAGATATAAAAGTCAGACTTACCATCAAGCAAATCAATTAAAAACATCCATGTTTCAACTGTTTGACAGAGGCCATAACTCTAACAGCCTGGTGGAAATTCCACAAGATAACAAAGAACTATTCATTCTCGTATTTGGAACAATCAAGACTTTACCTTCAACAACAACAAAAATTATTAAACTTTACACCTTGGATAGAAAAAGGCAAACATATTCCTCATAACACTACTTTCATGTCACTTCCACAAGTATCCCAAAAGTATGATATAGTAAGCACCCAAATGACCAGCAACACTAATCTACAATGCATTCACTACAAAATAATGCATGGAGTACATTATACTACACATAAGATGTTTAAAATTGGTTTCATGGACCAGCCCCTTCATACATGAGGTCAATGGTCAAAGCCCGATCTGTACCTCGAGTACTTCGAACCTCAAGTACGGCTCGGCTTGAAATACCTTGCTTCGGGTCTCATGGACGACAAGCATCGAGACTATTTTCTGTCCTGGCTCCAAGATTGTGGAATGAACTCCCGCTTGCTGTCCGGACAGCAGAGTCCTTTGCAGTCTTCAAACCCAGACTGAAGACCCATTTATTTGCAGAATATTTAAAGGACAACTGACACTGCTCCCTTATTGACTGACCAATTTAATACTTATTGTAGGGCATTTATGCTTTTTAACAAACTCTAGCACTTATTGTTTATAGCATTTATCATTGTTTAAGACAGACCTTATGTATTTTGCACTTCTAAGTATTAGCATTTATCCCTGTATTCTACAGTATTCTTGTTCATTGGTATGTTTAATTCTAACCTACTATACTGTACTTGGACATATTCTATGAGTAAATGACAAAGCACTTTTGTAAGTCGCTCTGGATAAGAGCGTCTGCTAAATGCCGTAAATGTAAATGTAATTGTTTCACAAGCTCAGCAATCCTACTTACATACTGTCACGATACGGCCCCTGCTTCCAAACGTCTCCTTGCTTGTATGTGTGTGTGTCAGTTAGGTGAGTAAGCGACTGCAGTGTCCTGGACCTGAATGCCTTTGAGAGGCAGGTGGAGCTGGTCCTCCATGGGGATTCTCCCTTGGGGGGGCTTTCAGAGAAGCGTCGTTGTCCTATGAGGACACTCCCTCCGTGAAGTCTCGCAGCCCCAGAACTTAAAGCGCCTACGCCTAAGCCTCGTAAAGACAAGGAGGCAACGTCACCAGTGCCCACCCCTGAAACGGACAAATCAGCTGGTGCGCTTCCGGACCTGCGGGCGACAAATCGTGAGCAGCCGCCTCCACCCAAGTCATCGAGGGAAGATCCCGCCCAGCCGGTCCAACCCAGCCGAAGATAGGAAGACTGGCTGGAGCTCCTGATGATAACTTCCCTGGACTGTTTAGTAATTCCTTAAAGGAAGACTGGCTGGAGCTCCTGATGATAACTTCCCTGGACTGTTTAGTAATTCTTTATGTAGTCCTGATCACATACCTATCCTGATCACCGCACCTATCCCTGTCTCAAATATTGCCCACACCTGAGTCCTATTCCCCTCATTACCAACCCCTTTAATAAGCTTCTCCTCATCGCATACTAGTCGCGAAGTATTGCTTTCCTATACGGCGTACGAGCGTTTCCTCATCCTGTGTGGTTTCCCGGTTATTGACTCCTGCCTGCTTTCTAGACCTCGTCTCCTGCCTGACCCTCCGTCACCTCCTGAACGCCACCCCGTGTACGACCCCGGACCGACCCGACCACGCTTACCTGTCTTACTACACGTATTAGTACGGCTGCTAAAAAAAGACCTCTGCAACCGGACCTATATTTAACAGCATATCAGTAGGATAGTAGTAATACTGTAGTAATAGGTTTCTAAAAATGTATTATATGCACTATTTTTACAGCCTCTGAAAAAACATTTGAGGGTTAAGCTGAAATGTTAACACTTTCCTATTTATGTTCGCTGTATAAAATAAAATAAGTGCATGTGACTGCAGTGAACAAGGAATATGTTGTCAATATTTAGATAGATGACAGCATGTTCTTTATTTTTGCATCATATTAATTGTTAATAATTTGCTAATGATAAAAAAAGTTTCTGCGTTTTCATTACGAAATAATGTCATTTGGTCATATTTATAGTGCCTTAAGGCCATTTCAAATTTAACAGTAATGGATTTTCAGCGTAAATTTGCATTCCTGCAAAAATAAAGGTCTGTATTTTCAATGTTTAAACATATGAGCTCCGAATGGTCAAATTACGGAGCAGTAGAGTTTGTTTCCGTTCTTTTATTGGACTGGTTCATTGTCGCGAGAGCGACCGTTTAGGCGAAGTCGGTGAGTGCGCGGCCGAGCTGCTCGCGCTTGAAGATACGGTAGACTCACCGCATGCAGCACTTGTACGCTAGCAATTTAATTTCTTCAGACTGGAAATACGATAATGCTAACGTTTGTTGTCAGAAATATACTAGCTTCTCCTTTCGATCGAGGGTATATTTTTCAGTCATAGTTATAACGCCGAAAGGTGGGTTTCGTGTTAAAGCTTTTCAGTTCGTTTTTTTTTCATACTGTTGTGCTGCGGTAGTTTTGTAGTATCAGTCGAGGAGGCTAAAACCCTAACGGGTTGTTTTGTTAGTTTGTTTGCCAAACAATGATTACCTGCCGTTTTTGTAGCAAAGAACTTGATGCTTTGAAGGGTTGTGTGCTGCACTGTAAAGTTCATAGAAACGAAGCCACTTGTTTTTTCAAATGTGTTAGCATTGACTGCAAGCAGACGTTTTGTACTTATGCAGCTTTTAAAGCTCATTTCTATTGTGTTCACAGTGTGCCTGCACCCTCTGTTACTGCTAGAGCCGTTGTTACAGATTTGAAATGTGCAATTTCGCTGTGAGCGTCAAATTCACACAGCGAAGAACTTGTGACTTAAAAGAACATATAGTGGAGGGACGACCTGTGGCATGTCCAGTAACTGGTTGTAAAAATACGTTCACCGTGAAATCATCATTTACTGCTCATATGTCTAGGAAACATCAAGAATGTTCGACTGCTAGCATAACCTATGTGACATGTACAAGAAAACAATTTCTCTCATTTGTACTTGAGGATGCTTCCCAGAGCTCAAATGATGCAACAACAAATGAAAGCATTCAGTTGCCACCGAATTTGAAGGAGACCTTTCTTGGGAATGTATGTCTATTCTACCTACAGTTAGAAGGGCATCACCTTCTTCCAGCTTCAACAATACAGACTGTTGTTGAAGAGATGTAAAATGTGCATAAGTAGAGACAGGAATATACTTTGGGTAAACTACATTCACTTTTAAAAAACATGTTTTGACATGTGTCTAACAGATAATGCTATTGCTAAAATCTGTGATTGTGTTAAGGATTCAGATCTGTTCTGTCTGTCATCCGGGACCACTAAGGACAACATATTCAAGAGCTCAAGTATTCAAAAAGATGTTCAAATACATACCTGTGTTACAAACATGAAGTAGTTTATTAGAATCAGAATTATGGACGAATTCAGTGTCTTGTGTCTTCAGTCTTGTGAAGTCCAACCAGTTCTTCATTGAAAATCCATGATGCCTGATGCTAATTCTGTACCAGAATGCTTTTGAAATTGTAAATCCCTTCAGCTCTGCTAAGAAAAAAGACAACGTTGTCGCAGTCTGTCTTTTTTTGGCAAATTTACCTGTTCGTGTACGGTCCGATATCGATCACGTCCCTTGTCTTACTGTGTGGAGAAAATGACTTAATTGGAAAATTAAATGACTTAATTGGAAAATTGGAAGTGCTAAGGTTTTCTCAGAGATGTTAGTGGATTTAAAAGATTTGGATGTAAATGGAATTATTGTAGGTGGTGAAACGATCCACGGGGCTCTTTGTTGTATTGCTGGTTATAATTTGGGTTTACACAGCATTGGCGGGTTTACTGAAAACTTACTTTAATTTTGCAGGTACTGTGAAATCATACGAAGTGAGTTTCAGAGTGATGATCCAAATGTACGTGGTCCCCAGGGCACCCCTGAAAGTTCTAATTATGCTGTTGGTGATCTAGACATTGAAGCTGTGGACAGTCGAGATATCAAAGGCATAAAGGTAAACTGTTTTCAATACTCTGATATCTTTTCATGTTTGTCAGCCTGGTCTCCCACCTTGTTTAGGCCTTGACATATTTGAGTGTGTGTTGTTCTATGACGTTGCACTGTACTTGAAGCATTTCATTAAGAAAAAAAAATGCCTTACATATTCATTATTGAACTGGCACATCAAGCAGTTCAAGTGCAAAGGATCTGATGCTTTTACAAAGCTATGTTCTGTTAACTCTGGGGTGTCCAAGCTTTCAGGTCAAGCTATCCAGAATTGGAATTTCCTAATGTTGCTGCCTTTATTAATTGGTGACAAAGTGCAAAATCCAGATGATGATGTGTGTAAATTAACTCTCCAGCTTAAAGATATTGTTGATATGATTTGCACACAGACGATTTCTTTGTCACAGGTGGCCTATCTTGACATTATAATCCAAGAATATCTGGAATCTGCGTTTATTTCCTGAGTGTAGCGTGCGGTGGCCCGGGTGCCGCAGGACGAGAGGCAGGACGAACAAGGTGCAGGTGTGTGCAGGTGTGGTTACAAACAAAACCACCCTCCCACTGCACGTGGCGGGCCAAACCACGTGACTCGGGGGAGGCGAGCGTTCCGTGACAGTGAGAGTCCACTAAGACCAAAACATAATTTCTTGCGACACTATCCAGCACTAATTTTTAAATTTGGCCCCTTGATTAGGTTGTGGACAATGCGTTTTGAAAGTAAACGCAGCTACTTCAAAAGGTGTGCCAGGCATTTGAAAAACTTTAAAAAATATCTGCCTAAATTTATCCAAAAGACAGAAGATGTTTCAGTCATGTCTTTCAGCTGGACCTGGACGTTGTCAGCTTCTGCAAGTCAAAGACAGTTGTACCTTCTACCCCAACCTTTACAGTGATGCAATTAAACATGCAGTTAGAGAGTTTGGCTTTTCAGAACACAGTACTAGTGTTTCCACAGAGGTGCAGTGTAAGGGTGCATCATATAAAAAAGGACATTTTCTTGTGTCAAAAAATGATGAGCACATGGAGTTCGGAGAACTTCTCATTATTTTAATTCAAAATGATACATCTGTGTATTTTGTAATGGATATACATAACGCTGACGTTCATTTTGAATACCATCTGTACTTTGTGACAAAACACAGTTCAAGGCTGGAATGTCTTAACATTAACAACTTGGTAGATTTTTACCATTGTACATTGTTAATGGGCACCAAGTCCTTCCACTGAAACACAGTGTATTGTCGAGGTAAACATGATCTGTGATGGAAACCATACTAAAAATTCACACATACTATGTAAGAAACGTATCACAAAATGAAAAGGTTTTTTTTATATATACACATACTTGATATCAGTGTAATGACAGTTTTTCCTTTTATTTGTACAGTAAGCAATCATCCATGATTCCAGAAATGACTGACTTGGGGCAAACATGGTCACACACCGCCATCTGTGAGGTCTTGCCTGACCTTCCAGAGATGATGAAGGATATTCTAGAAGAGACCTAACATTCCCTTGGGGTGGAGACATGATGATTTCAGCAAGTTCGGCCAAACGCTGAGCACTCGCGTCATGACCGACGAGAGCGGCAAGTCCAAGGGCTTTGGCTTTGTGAACTTCGAGAGGCACGAGGATGCCCAGAGGGCTGTGGATGAGATAAATGGGAAGAAGGTGTATGTGGGTTATGCCCAGAAGAAAGGCGAGAGGCAGACAGGGCTGAAACGAAAGTTTGAGCAGATGAAGCAGGACGGTATGACTCACTACCAGGGAGACAACCTGTACGTCAAGAACCTAGACGACGGTCTGGACGACGCGCGTCTACGTAAGGAGTTCTCTCCGTTCGGGACCATCACAAGTGCCAAGGTGATGATGGAGGGCGGCCGCTCCAAAGGGTTCGGCTTCGTGTGTTTCTCCTCGCCGGAGGAGGCCGCCACGGCCATGACGGAGATGAATGGGCGCGTTGTAGGCACCAAGCCGCTGTACGTGGCTCTGGCGCAGCGCAAGGAGGAGCGGCAGGCCCATCTCTCCAACAAGTACATGAAGCGCACGGCCAGCGTGAGTGCCTTGCCCAACCTCGTGCTCAACCCCTACCAGCCTGCCCCGCCCTCCGGCTACAACATGGAAGCCATTCCACAAGCTCAGAACTGGCCTGCCTACTGCGCAAGCAGCCAGCTGGCACAACTCCTCCCCAGCCCTTGCTGGGCCATGCAGTGCGTCCACCCACAGCAAGTCCAGGATATGCCGAGTGCCATCGGTCCAGCCGCATCCTGCCCGCAGGCCTTCAGCGCCATCCGACCAACCACCGCCTGCCAGGTCCCACGCACGATGGCCTATCAGACCATGGCATCTGAGGCTCCGGGGACAGGGATGGCCAGCGCGGAAGCTGCCAACAAGGCGTCGCTGGTGAGAGCAGTACCACAGTACAAAACCACCTCAGGCGTTCACAGCCCACAGCAACACCTGGGCACACAGCCCTTAGATATAAATGTCGAACTTACCATTTATCAGTCAAATCAATTATAAAACATTTATGTTTCTCAACCCACAGCAGCACCTGGGGGCAGAGCTCCAGGTGCCCGTGCAGCTGGCTGCGGTCCATGTGCAGGGTCAGGAACCTCTCAGTGCCTCCATGCTGGCTGCTGCACCTCCACAGGAGCAGAAGCAGATACTGGGTGAGCGTCTGTTTCCCCTGATCCAGAACATGCAGCCCACCCTTGCAGGGAAGATCACGGGTCTGTTCCTGGAACTGGACAACTCGGAGCTACTGCATATGCTGGAGTCTCCTGAGTCTCTGCACCCTAAGGTGGATGAGGCAGTCGCTGTGCTCCAGGACCAGTGCGCGCAGGAAGCCGCTCAAAAACTTTAACCAGTGCTGCGCTTCTGGCTGTCTAATGGAAGAATAAGCAGTAAAAAAAATTAACATTTTAACTGAAAAAAATAAACATTGAAACTGAAATGCATTGAACATTGAAATATTTTTGCCATGTCTGTAGACATCAAGCCTGTAAGGGTTGGCACCAGGCCGAGGCCCCCTCGACCAGAGGGAGGCGTCGAGTCAACCACGCCACTGATCAGGATCAACACCCAACAGCTGGGCTAGACCTTATATAAGCCCAGTGACCCAATCATTCAGTGCTGGGTTTTTGATAAAGTTTTGAGCCAAGCTCCTAGCCGGTAACTCTGGGTATTGAGGTCTGTGAGCCCTTGTGCTATGCCTCTTTTCTGTTCTGCGAGGGTGTCAGTGTTTTTACACGTCCCCTCCCTTCTCCAGTTTTCCCCTCTCGAGTCTGTCTCTCTCCTGAGGCTTCCCTTAGCCATTCAAGTTTCTCCCCGTTTTCTGGTTTTGTTTGGGAGCTTTTAGTTCGAGTTTTCCCCAGTGCATCGGGGTTGCCATTTCTTTCCGTGGCGTTCTTTGTTCTCCCCTTTTCCACGCTCACCGAGGTGTTTCGTTTTTTCCTCTTGTTTTGCTTGATCCAAGCTCTAACTGTTCTGCACACGAGCCCACCATTGTTAGAGTGTGGCTGCTTACCCAGTAAGCTATTGGTGTCCTCACCTAGCTGACCTGGATTCAAAACCACCTTACAAAGTCCAGGCCTTGGTTATTCTAAGCTTAAAATGAAAACGACAGAAAAAGGTAAAATCATTTCAAGTTTGGTTTATTTGTCGCATACATAGTCATACACAGTATAACTCACAGTGAAATGGTTGAGTGCTCTGTCCAATCTGAGGAAAAAGAAAAACAGGGGTGCATAGAGAAATATATTCTATATATATACAAAAATATATTAATAGTGCATGTACAATATATATATATATAATGTTTATATGTACAATGTATATATGGATATTTATATATGTATGTACAGAATGTACAGTCCCATCTTGCAATTGACATATTTACAGTTATATGTTACATGGTGGTAATTGAACATATTACAGTTATATTGAACATATTACAGTTATTTCTATTACATATTACAGATTTTGACATGAACAGCTGATCATTTTTTTGTTTTTATTCCTCTTAAAGTTTGAATGTTCAGATTGTCAGTTCTTACAGGTCATAGCTGATCATTAGATAAGTGTATTGGGTTGCATTAATATAAATGTAAAGATCAAAAAAACAAAACCCCACAGTGTAGCTTAAAATAGAGAATAATTCTGTAATATTCCTTTATGTACAACACAATTTCAAATGACCTTATTAACAAACCAGTAAAGACAGGACGAGAAGCAAAGGTCACTTACACGTATTAAATCTTGAAGCAAACAAACTGCAGCTGCAAGTGCCACACTGCCATCCAGTTCCACTCTCTGGTCTGGCGACGGTCATATTACAGGAGCAACGAGAGGCTGCCAACAGTTTCTTTTAGCTTGTCTACTGAGACGGTGAAACTGGCCAACCAGGTGAAAAGCATTGTGAAGGAGAAACGACTTCGACTGCCGACGTGGGAAATTAGCAGTCAGAGCAGGTCTATTGGAGCAGTGCGATGGACTCTGCCCAACAATGGGCTGCAAGCCCACATCTCTGCACATAGCAACAGTATGTGGTTCCTAGGTGCCCAGTCGGCTAGTTTTAAAGTTCAATTCAAATATTAAATAAAAATGCAGACTTCAGAATTGGTTAAATAGCATAACTGTGCACGTACTTTATTGTAGGTTAACATTAACACGCATTATTGAGGCACCCTCTGGAGAATGTCTAAAAATCAGAGAACCCACATTTTCATACATTTTTCAGTAGTGGTTATGTATTCACCCCACATTCCTTTACATATTTGCGTTTGTCTTCACGTCCATTGCATCCAAACCATACATTTGTCAATATATGCAAAGTAATATAAAACACCCACACCAGTTGGAACCTGTTAACACCACATTCCAAGAGATTTCTCTTGACCTTATCCTAAAGAGATGGTCCTGAGCCTGATGGAAATAATATCTCATACTTGGGAGGACATGGACGACAACAAGCTAAATGAGATCTTCAGCAAGTTCGGCCCAACGCTGAGCCGTCGCGTCATGACAGACGAGAGCGGCAAGTCCAAGGGCTTTGGCTTTGTGAGCTTCGAGAGGCAAGAGGATGCCAAAAGGGCTGTGGATGAGATGAACGGGAAGAAGTTGAATGGGAAGCAGCTGTATGTGGCTCGTGCCCAGAAGAAAGGCGAGAGGCAGACAGAGCTCAAACGCAAGTTTGAGCAGATGAAGCAGGACGGCACGACTCGCTACCAGGGAGTGAACCTGTACGTTAAAAACCTAGACGACAGTCTGGACGACGAGCGTCTGCGTAAAGAGTTCTCTCTATTCGGGACAATCACGAGTGCCAAGGTGATGACGGAGGGCGGCCGCTCCAAAGGGTTCGGCTTTGTGTGTTTCTCCTCGCCGGAGGAGGCCACCGAGGCAATGAAGGAGATGAACGGGTGCATCGTAGGCACCAAGCCGCTGTACGTGGCCCTGGCGCAGCGCAAGGAGGAGCGGCAGGCCCACCTCACCCACCAGTACATGCAGCGCATGGCCAGCGTGAGTGCCGTGCGCAACCCAGTGCTCAACCCCTACCAGCCCGCCCCGCCCTCCGGCTACTTCATGATGGCCATTCCACAGGCTCAGAACTGGGCTACCTGCTACCCGAGCAGGCAACTGGCACAGCTCCACCCCAGCACCCGCTGGGCTACGCACAGCATTCAGCCACAGCATTTCCAATACATGCCGAGTACCATCAGGCCCGCTGCAGACCAATCTCTGGGCCAGGAACCTCTCACTGCCTCCGTGCTGGATCTGGAACCTCCGCAGGAGCAGAAGCAGATGTTGGGTGATCGATGGTCTGTTTCCCGTGATCCAGAACATGCACCCCAACCTTGCAGGGACGGGTTTGCTCCTGGAGATCGACAACTTGGAGCTTCTGCTTATGCTGGAGTCTCCTGAGTCTCATTGAAACATTGAAACTGAAAAAATAAAAACGCATTAAAAATTGAAATATTTTTGCCTGGTCCATAGACTCCAGTTTCAGGCCTTGATTACAGTAAACTAAAACAACATGTAAAAAGGCTAAATGATTGACACGTGTACAGTCGGTGACTCCTTTCTTTTTGTTCCTCTTACTGTTCGAATGCTCAGAATGTCAGTTTTTGCAGTTGACAGCTGAGCATTAGGCATGTGTATTGGATTGTATTAATAATACAATTGAGGATTCATTGCTGTTCAGGGACCCAGCAGTGGTAACTTGGCAGTGGTAGGGCTTGAACTAGCAACATTCTGATTACTAGTCAAGTAACCTCTGAATAGTATTATTATGATTAATATTATTAATATATCTTACACTGAGGTCTGCTGAAGCTTACCCAGGATCCTTTGCAGCAGCCTGCCATATGCACAAATCATTACGAAAGGACACAGAATCTCTAAACTCCCTTGTTTTATGTTATTAGTTTGTCTAATTCAATGTTAAAGCACTTTCCCCTGTAAACACTCTTTTTATGACCTCATTTCACCGTTTCATGACTTTATGCCACGAACCAACCAACTATTCTTTTATACAACTCTTTTCAAACACTTCAACCATTGTGGGTAACTACACTATTATACACCTGTAATTCTTGTTATGCTATTTATTTTATTGGTACTGTCGATACATCGATGTTAGGAGAAATACCTCATGAATACTTTAAATGAATCCTTAAAATGACACCTATTCCATTTACTAATGCTAAGCTTGCTACAGTCTGAACTTCTAGCAAGTCAAGAGAAGTCTCATGCAGTTTCTGTATTTTCTATAATTGCTTAATATATGGATGGTTTTAAACTCAATAACATACGCACTTGCAAAATATGTGAATATAAAGGAACAAAAATAAATTAACATAACCACATACCTAAACATCATCTGGTACCATCACCCCATCACCCCTCAATGCAGTATGAGGATGGTCAGATTGTTGTATTTACTAATAGTTACCACTAGTATTAAAATAACAGTAAGCCCAAACTGTTCGACTATGTCCTCTTAAACAAACCTGTGATTTTTTAAATATTTGGACCACATCCTCCTGCAGAATAAAACAATCAGGAAATACAGTTGAGTTGGCCCATACCGCCCTCACATCAGTGTGATTTCCATCAATGACGTGTTATGGCTCTGGGTAAGGAACAATGTTATATTGTTCAATAAACTTTTCACAGGATGCATATTTTTCATTGTTTTAGCAAAGTTTTCGCTACCTCTATACAGCAAACACCAGAATCGACAAGGTTTACATTAATTATAGTCAGTAGAATTAAAGGGAAGAGGCCATATAAAAGGCTGGGATCTACGTTTAGCAGACTCGGCACTGTGTTACTAGATATTGCCCACATTCCAGTAATTTTATTAAGTCCTCTTTAAACAGAAAATAAAGATGCAGACTCAAGAATTAATTGAAGAGAGTAGTAGGTCCATTATTTATTTTGAGCTCAGCGTTACATACAAACGAGGCATAGTCCAGAATATGTCTAATAATCACACAAGGAACACACATTTTTATCCAGTTTTCACAACTGATTATGTGATTGCCACACCTTCTCTACATACTGGTGTTTGAAATCTCCACCACTGTGTTCAACCATACATTATTCAATATATGCAAATTGAGATCTATCATTGTACAAATTGAAGCTTGACCCCAGTATATCCTATTGGAAGATTTTCCTGTTTTTTTTTTTTGTTGTTGTTTTTTTTGTTTTTAACAAAGATGATCTCAACTCATACCATCAAACACCTGCAAGATGATGTTGCAGGTCAGTATCACCCTGCTCTTATGGTAAGATAATGAACCTTGCTTAGCCACAGAACTCTCGAAGAGGCTTTCACGTCTTTTAAAAGCCGGGATCTTTCCCAATACTTAGGAAGCTATTTCTCACGGGAACAGTCCAGAGTCATCTGCCGTAGACTTCCACAGAGGCCTTGAAACCACCTGCATCAGAGCCTCTGCTCTGCATTTACAGACCCAAAAAGGCCTTAAGATACCCCAGAAACATTATTCCTCTTTATGCTTTCAAACACAGTCTTGCACCACTCTGCACCTGTTGCAGAGAGCTTCAAAGCCTATTATAATTAGATCACAGATCGCCTCATGAAAATACCTTTACCCCAAAACATTTTATTACCTCAGGTGGAACAGTGTGTATAGGCCTAGACCTCTTTAGATGTAACTTAGAACCGCCGGTGACCGCTGTATGCGTTTCTTTGGTTGTACAAGCTCCACTGGAGGACTCGATGAATAGTTGATGATGGAAGAGGGGTATATCAGATTCACCCCTTCTGCCTCCATGTGACAAATTAACACACTGCATAAACTTTTAGAAATAAATCAGTCTTTTAACAAATGGTAAACATTCTCTAGAAAAGATGAAGAATTCATTGAGTATATGAACTGTTTTTGTGTCCTTATATCTATAAATGAAAAGTAATAAAACATTATAGATGATAAATAAATTACATAAAATGTATAAAAGTTCACAAATAAGAAAGTACCTGAGTCTGCACTTTTCTCCACAGATTCAAGAAACTCGTGAAAGTTGGAAGCTATAGAAACACATAGTACAGAATTCTAGACTGACTGAGGTGTGAGCAGAAAGATCGCCATGATGTCCTTATATCTAAAGCACTCAAAGCATTGATGCTATGTAAATAAACTGTGATCCGATTGGTTCAATCTAAGTAAATAGATTCACCTACTTTGAAGTTAAAGTTTTTCTCAAAAGGTTAGAACTGGTTGACTATACTTTGCCGTGTTCTGTAATAGAAAATGTAAACATTTATATCTAAAATATTGCACGACAGAAATCAATTCAAGACTAACCTCTAATGACCGCTAGATGGGGGAAGATATTAAGTAATAAATGAGTCCAGATCCTCCTGCCCGACAATACGGTGAGACTCTGTTTTTACGTGTGATGGAAAATGATACGAAACTATGTATTATGTGATTCATATAAAATCACACTGATCCTTTTGTTCTTAAATTAATAATGCTGTTTGCACATTTGTATCCGCCTGTTGCTGATTAAGTTGAACATGTATCAGGAACTGTTAACATCAAGGTCAACTTGACACACAACCCACACTGTTTGGAGACAGTTTGGGTTGGTTTGTGGAAAAAACCAAGCTGAGAGCTGATTGGCTTATAGCCACAGCAACAAAGGAAAGAAGAGCTGCTTAAGAAAAGATGATTGGTTAAAGACAGCACAGGAGTAGTATAACTAGCCACGGTTTTGTATACTCGGGGCTCCCTACCTGAGGAGAGCCAAACATTTATTTTATTCTTTTTCTTATTAAATTACTCTCTTAATCACGTCTGACTTGCTGTTTGTTCAAAATTCCACAACATATGTCATTACTACGCCGCACAAAAAAGACCGCCATATTTGTAGTTCCACAATGTGAAAAGGCTTCATTTTCTATGCAAACGAATGAATAAACACCATGCCATGCCTTGCTGTATCCCCTCTTTGCACCGCTGGACAGACACACTCATGACACTGTACTCATCAAAAGCAGCACCAGAGACGCACTGAGTCATATCCCGCTACACACCTCTCAGGCCAGCTTGTTTGCACGTTTTGTCATAAAACTCAAAATGTCATTTGTTGCCATTATATATAAAATTACCTATTTAAAAAAAACAAATAAATCAAAAAGTACTTGTGGCTAGAGAGACACGTGGCTAATCACCTACAAGAAATAATGTCAGTGATGTTTGGGGCAGGTGTTTCAAACTTGCCCAGACTCTTGAGAAGCACCTAAACGCTCACACAAGGGTGTCCGCTTGCCATAGTGCTGCAAATACTGCAGGAAGGGCTTTGGTGAAACAGGCCACATGGAGGAGCAGAAGACAATCCACACAACTGAAGAAGCCCATAGCTGCCCAGTATGTCAGAATCCACACGGGAGAAGAACCCTGTAGCTGCCCAGTATGTCAGAAGCAATTTGTGCAGCTGGGTAATGAACCATATTTGTACCCATTCGTATGTTGGGAGCAAATCAGTTGAAGACTTGAACAGTATGTTAAGAATCAGTTAAAATTACTGTTGATGACAAGAAAACAATGGCTAATATGTTCCTTCACAGCTATGTCATTGGTTGATCTATTTTTGTCAGATTTAGTGCTTGTTTGGGCAAGTGTGTTAAAGTCTTCCTTTGTTTTTGGTTTTGTTCCTTTTCATATAGTTGTTTATTCCTTTTTTTCTAGTGATGTCAATTATCCATTTAAAATCTGTCAAATTAAACAAATGTGAAACAAATTCCATAGTATTCAGATTTGATTGCAAAAGAGACCAACCACTCCCCGTATTTTGAATTTTGCATATACAGTATATGTGCAGTTCCAGCCTAGTCAATTGATCCAAAATCTGGCCCAGATGTATCTGTTGACTGCAAATTTGAATGATTTCTGTGCTCTGCAGCAAAGGAGCGTTTGGTTACTATCTGATGGATTAAAATAGGCTTGTTGGTAGCAAAGACATCACTAAAGTGTACAGAGCAAAGGTACTCCAGGACCAGGATGGGTAAGTAGCAGCTTGATCAGTGGAATCTTCTGTGAGACGTAACAGGATTTCGGTCTTAAATGTAATGTTAGATCAAGTGAAAAAAATTAGTGGATTGAAATACAGATAAATAAATCCACTAAAAGTGCATCTGCATCATTGGTTAAAAAGTTGTTCTGCTAGTTGTCAGATTTTGTTCCAGTAATCTAATGTTTCCTGGCACTAGGTGGTTCAAGATTATATTGGTGTTTGCTTTATTTCTGTGATTTTTTTAACCATAGTCTAATTGTTTATACTGTCTACCAAATGCAATACTGAGTAGTGAAACACTGACACAATCCCTTTTGGCGTCAGACATTTGTAATATTTTCAATAATCTACAGTTGTAAGTCAAGAGGGCAGCACCATTTTAAAGTGTAGTTTCCTTTCTCTGTCTCACTTTCTGGAATTTTTCCGTCTGTGTTTTTATTAAAGTTAAAAATGGAAAGGGTATTAAAACTCCCTTTCACTGACATCTCTTCCACTGAACTTGTAGAGAAAGTGATGATATGAAGATGATTATGTTTATCGCTTTCACTCAGAGATCATTGTCTGAGGGTCATGTTGTACAGTTCACGATGTCCCGGGTTGCAATCAGGAGGTTTAACAGTGATGTGCCACACAGTTGTCTGTGGTGTTCTTATATGATCTAAAAGTCAGACTTACCATTTATCAGTCAAATCAATTAAAGAACATTCATGATCAACAATTTGTGGGTGGCCATGATACTAATGGCCTGGTGGAAATTCCACAAGATATCAAACTCCACACTAACATAAACATAACACTGCTTTCATGTCACTTCCACAAGTAGCCCAAACATAAGATATAGAAAGCAGGTAAGAGCGGAGCAGTCAATGTGCCTAATATGACTGCAAAAGCCTGGCAGGACAGGAGGTATTCCTGCTTCTGCTAATCAGCAAAAGGAAGCTCCTGGCAAAGTGACGTGGACTGCAAAAAAATCACCAGGAAGGTCAAGCTACAAATGCCAGAGAGGAGCAGGGAGCACCAAAAGTTCCATAGCATCCTGCGGAAAGAGTACCACATAAGCATGGAAACAGTACAGCAACCCATGGTATGAGCATGGACAGATGAGGAAGAGCTGCTAGAACAGTACGTCCCCAATAAGCAGGCAGGATGTGGATCCGTCTCACTATTTCATCGGCAGAAATGCAGGAGCAGGTGATAATACTCCTGGGCCCAGCACTCTTCAACCTGGGTACTTTAAGGAGAACACGGCAGCCTCCCAAAAGTGATACAAAGTCCCAAAATGGCTATTACCTGTGCTGAATAACAGTATGAAGGACAAATCTACCCCTGTCCAAAGTTTAATTGATTTAACTGAATGCCAACTATACTACCACCATCAATCTGTGTAAGGTGTACTTGCAAGTGCCTTTAGCACCAAAAGCAAAAGAACTCAGTGTTTTCAACACATTTCATCCAAGCATCATCATGTGAAATGTTGTTCTTTTCGGAAATTCTTCATCTAAATATGGTTGTGTTGCTAATGAGATCATATTATTTGTTACTCTTTAAACCTTATTATTCCTTTAAGATTCAAAGTCTACTGTGTTAGGAAACCTATGTGAGAATATAAAATCAGCAGTTTCTGCATGCTTGTGTGATGAATACAGAAAGTGATCTCTTATACCTGCGGAATTAAGGCTTCAAATGTCTTCGTGTTCAGACGATATGGAGAGGCTCTGGGAATCTGGAAGGATAAACGTTTGTTTCATTTTCAGGGACTGTTGATCATTTATTTGTCCATTCATTTATTACACTATTAAGGGATTATTAATGTGCACTGGGAGAACAGTTTAAAGTTATCAGTCTTCTTTATCAGTCTTCTAACTAAATAGCCTGGTCTTGTAAGGTAACCACATGCACACCTTTCCCTCAGTGATGGCAAGGAGTGGTTTAAACTCACCATGTCATCTGTGATTCTGAGTGTGAGTGCTCCTGCATTTTTCTACACAAAGCCTGCTGAGTTGGCAGTGAAGGCAGAGATGCCCATATACAGCATGTTGCTTTCATCAGGTAGCAGTGAAAATGGTGTCGGGGCAAAAGCGGGTTTCTTGTGCACTCCAATGTTGTAAAACTCCCCCTATATAGAGAGCAATGCAGAGATGAACTTATTCTTTTACAGCTCCTGGGTCTTGATTCTTCGTTCAGATTAAACTGTTTTATCAGTGTAACCTTTGTGTAACCTTTTTTTCCTACAAAAGCCCAACAGTGCTTTCTGGATACACTTAGGCACAGTTTTGCAAGTGCTCCTGTTATTCCCTGTTAATTCAGATCTTTGGCTCAGAAAGGCTTTCTTATGATCATTATGGTCATTATTCTTATGCTTTGACAACTTGTGCCTTTTTTAACTTGTGCCTGAAAACCCCTTTACCTATGCCAATGATAAAACACTGATGAACTCCTGCAAACAAGTTGTAGTTTATTAATTAGTGCATTAATCTTAGTTTGGGATCTTTAATGACCATCTTAATCTGTGTATATTATTTGATTGTTGGTTCTTTCCTAGCTGAATGTAACTTCTTCTCACAGTAGTGTACAACTTCCAAGCTTATCAAAGGATAGTGTTGTAGTCAGGACCATTAAAAAATCATTCAAGCAAAGACCAAGATTTTGTAGTGTTTGAATCTGAGACAAGAATGAGACTTATTTAACAATGATTTTACTTTAATTATACCACTCACTGATAATGTATTGTAAATTGTCATTGTCATAAATTGTCATAAATAATTGTCATTATAAAGGCAGTTGAATATAAACAAATATAAAGCAAAAAGGTTCATATGGTCATTTTTATTATTAAATTAAAACATAGTAATACTTAAATAATTGCTATGTGCCCTTGGGTCAATCATGAAAAGGATTAACTAGATGTGTTCTGTAATGTGTTAAATCCTCTTGATAAATGCATAGCTTTAGCTATATCATAAAATATATGATGAGTCTTTTTCTCATTATTACTTGTGTACAACAAAAGTTTGTGTGACAAGCAGCAACATGTATATTTACCAATTTATGAAAACAGGAGTATGCACAGTGGGAGAGTAAATATCTTTTAAAATGACTCTCAATTAATGGCAATGCATTTACAATAAGTCTCTTGTGCACCAGTACTTGTGAATGTCCACACACAAACCTCACCGTTTGGGTCTTCCCCAAGTCCCCTGTCCTGTTCGCACTACTAGCTAAGAGCAACCAGCTAACTTGATAGCAGTGTGACTCAATAATAATAATAATAATAATAATAATAATAATAATAATAATAATAATAATAATAGTAATGATAATAATAATAGTAATAATAGTAGTAACAATAATAAAAATAATAATAATAATAATAATAATAATATGGCGCTTCCATGCACATCAGCAAGCAAATAGGAACACTAGCACTTGCATGAAATTAAGCATATTAGCATTTCAGAAGGCAGATTATTTAGCCTGCTAAAATAGCAGGTGTGGCAGCAAATGTCTGTTCAAAACACTATGTCACAGGTATGAGTATCATGTATTTGCTATAGTATGATTGTTCATGTTTGTAAATTTAAAGCTTACAAATGCTGTATTTACAGTGTATTGCAGGTTATTAAAATGTGGCAGTAATTATTAGGATATAGAGAATTGTAGTGTTTAAACAAATCATTATGTCAGAAGTATGTTTAGGGGAGAATACACCCTGACCCACCCAGAGTTAACACACACTTACCTTACATTATTGATCATAAACTTGAATAGCTACAATACTGTCTGCTAATCATGCAGTTTGAAGTTTGCAAAGTGTGTACCCAGACAAAATCTGTGTTAAAACTTTCCTTTAACACTGAGTCATACATGAGTCAGACATGATTCTGAATAAATGAATGAATGAAAAAATGAAAAGCCTTATTTCATTTCAAACTGCACTTCAGGAACACTGAGCTCAAGTTCTGAGGAAACTTCCCTGCATATTTTCAGGGGTTTTCTGCCTCACCATGCCTGAATCACCTCATAAGGAGCTTGATAATGAGGAGACAGGGTGACTGAGGCAGTGAACACTCCTCACTGAGCATACTGGCTTCCAAGAGCTGGAGCTGGGAAGACCTATAGGTCTGTGACACACACTCCCACCCAGTCCTGATACTAAGAAGGTGGAACCTACAGGCTAATATGCAGCTGCCTGTGCATCAATAGGCGTCTGGGGTGTCCATCACTCAGGGAGGCGTGGCTGAAGGCGTGGCCTTGCAGACTCTGAGAGCTGGCTGAGGTAATCTCTAAAGGAGAGAGTAGTCACCAATAATCATGGAAATGTAGCCATAACTGTACAGTATATTTCACAGCCATGTATATTACATATCACAGACCAGGCTTACCAGAATAAATATTCCACACATACAGCTCATATATATCTCTGTGTGTGTGTGTGTGTGTGTGTGTGTGTGTGTGTGTGTGTGTGTGTGTGTGTGTGTGTAAAAACATGCTCCTGTTTTAGTCTCAACACAGACAGATATACATGTAGGAGTAGCAAACTGAAGTAAGAGCTCACCTTCACCAGTACATAGTCTCCAGCTTTAACAGTGACAGGGTTGGTATCCGTGGGATAAGAAAGCAAATCCTTTCTTGGAAAAATAACCTTCACATTCCCATCATTCCGACCACAAAGATCTTGAGATGACTTCTTACTTTCCTGCAGAAAACAGACTCAGTCAAGCAAAAACAGCAGATAACATTTGTACAATATAAAAGGCTTGACTAAGCACTGTAGCAGACGTCTCACTAGTGTTATCCAAACCAAGGGTGGTTATTCCCACTGTTATGTAGATGGTCATAAAATTCTGTTATCAGTGTGTATATCGGTAGATCCAATCTCAGCATGACTGGTAGCGCATATTAACACACAAGTGGCAAACACCTTGGGGTAGTTTTCTGTGCATTCGCCAGGCATGTCCTCAAAAGAAGGACACTAACAAGAATCAAAATTAACTAAGACCCCAATCTTCAAACAGTTATTGATGGCAGGTAATACACTAAAGACCACAAGCACAGGGAAACCAGTCATTGGGATTTCCCGGTACCAAAGATGTGAACTGCTCTCAACACTTCAAAAATAACAAAAAGCTCAAAGCATCCAAAACAGACACAATGCTATGCCTAACCAGGGAAGGGTTTCAAATGAAAGGGCCACAGAAACCCATGCGGCAATCGCAAACTAACACCGCAAACGGGAAAGTGACCATACAACTCAAATAGACTAAAATAGACCAAACAATGCCCTAAATACATAAACACATAAACTCTATTTGCCCTCCAGAAAAGAACAAAGCCAAAACCAAAATGAAATGCCAAAAGGTGCTAGGGCTGAGCTGATAGACAATGCCATTGTTCATCATCGTTGTCAGACAGACCTCATGATGTTGATCCAGCAGGTCTAAATAAGATAAGGGAGGAGAATTTACTGCAACTATTTATTTTCTTGCAGAAATCTAGTTAAATCGATATGCAAAACATGATGACCAAGACACACAGATGCAGCAATCCCAAATTATTAACAGCAGAAGTGCTCCAAACACAGTTGTAACACAGCATGGCTTCAACCCACTGCAGTACTCACTCCCTCCACTAGGACAAGCTGTTTGCTGTCGATGAAACTGGTGTTGACCTTAGCCGCATCTTCTCGGAATGTAAACATAAGCTCCTCCAGGCGACAGCTTCTTCACCTCAGCTGGGATATCGTCCCTGAGACGGTGATATGCCTGAGTTTTCTGTGGGTGTGGTACACACATGTTCATGTCAGAAGGTCAAGCCCAACTGGCAGCCACAAGACCCTTTCAATTCTCCAAATGATAATAGACAATGGTGAATTTCTTGATAGAACCATCACATGAACCAGGGAGAATGTCTGTTTTTTGATAGTGTTAAACACAATGACAAAATAGGATCTCACCTTCCTCATGCTGTAGGCAAACAGGAAGGCTACATTATAGCCCACTTCCCTGATCAAAGAGACCGACTGCTGGTGGTCCTCCTCGGTTTCCCCACAGAAGCCTGTGATGAAGTCACTGCTCAGACTGACCCCTGTAAAAAGAAATTATACATAGATATATATTCACACAAGACCTATTATAGCTACAATAATTTTATAATTACATATTGAATGTTTGGTAATGATAGGACACCTGGTATTATCTTTCGAATGTTTTCCACAAACTCAAGGTAGGCTTCCCTAGTATACCTATGAAAACATCCCAGAGCATGATGACTTAAAGTGAGAACTAAGTTTTAACACATGAGACATCAAGAGATTTGAGATAAGCAGGCTAATCTCTACTGTGCTTGTGGTGAGTGCTGTCGTTCTAGGAGCGTTTCTCACCCACGCCTCATGGTCTGTAAGACTCTGCTGCTGCCGCTCTGAGCTGGCAAGTGGATCTGCTTACAGATGTTCCTCCGCTCTTGGATTAGCTATAACACCTTCAGGAAACATACTCACCCACCCCAGCACAGGTCAAACGAAAACAGCACAAATTGACTATGGCAGTCAAACCTTATTTCACATATCTGATAAGCATAAGGCTTTTTCAATCTGATAATCTATTAATGATCTTTTCTACTGCTCACATCCAAATTTGCGAATCCTAAATTATTATCCAATCTGCTGCTTAAAATGGCCTATGAGCAATATCTGCACATGAATTCAGACTATAAGAAACTGTTCAACTAAATACTTAAACTCTTTGAACATCCACTACACCACACAAGCCATAAACAGTCAGGGCCGGATTACCAATAGATTACCAGAGCAGGCAGTGACCTGTAGGCCCCACACCTTTTAGGGGCCATGCAACAAGGAATTAAAAAAAAACAAACATATTAGGAGATCATTTGCAAGGGAGGCCCCAAGATTATGACTGCCTAGGGGCCTCCACAGGGTTTAATCTGGCACTGTAGGCAGTGTACATGTACATGCCCCTAAATGTAATTGGTAACATATTCCATTACATTACTCAAACGAGGAACATACTTTAAAAACTTTGGAATACGTCAACATTGTCCAAGACTATTTCAAATATAACTCACTTTAATTACATTTAAATTACATTTAACAGCATGTATTCTGTGTTCTGTATTTTGTCACCTGCAATGAAATACATTTTAAAAGTACCTTCCCCACACTAGTCATGGGTATCCCAACCAAAAACCACATGCTCACATCCATGACTCTGGGGTTTCTACCTCATCAGGAAAGCCTTTAGGATGTGGCCAGGTGAAGCGAATCCTTGTCAGGGTTTATGAGGGAGACGTGGTGTAGCAGGTCAGCGAATCGTAGGCCTCCTTGCTCATCACGGGAACACGGTGCTGAAACCACGGCTGAGGTGCGAACCAAGCTCCGAGTTGCTGGCCCCGTCCCCAGACACGTCTCTGTAGCTGTTCACGTTTTGACCCAGCAGGGTCACTTCCTTCACCCCCTATGGCCATGATCATTTCATATACTTAGTGTTCACATCTGGCCAAGTTTCACACACAGAAACTAGTAAAGCCAGACTGCACACATAGTCGCTGAAGGGAAGAGACCTTGTCAGACAGCATGCGCACTTCTTCAAGTATGGAGGACACAGGTCTGCTCCTTTCCCTCCCCCAGGTAAACGGCACAATGCAGTAGCTGAACATGTTGTCACAGCCCCGCGTGATAGACCTACAGCAGTCAAAGAGGGACAAAATATACTGGATAATCCCACTGTAAGACAAGGTGCCACCAACAAGGCTTGCAGTACACAAGGTCTGTACTGTCAACAGCGTGAAAGGACTTTAAAAGTATCGACACCCCTGATATCAAACCATTGTTTGAAGTGCTACATCTAAAAGCATGAAGGAGCTGAAGATGAGCCACCACGGTGTTTGAAGTTTTATATCCCTTCATAAGTGTAGGAGGGTCAGTCATGTATAAATATTTAACCAAAAAATGCAGATTGACAAGTGTTCAGTAAAATGATAATAATAAACAACTGAACTATGAGCATTTGCTGTTTTTGGCTTTATTGTGGATGCAAGTCCCATGTTTCATGCAATATGGTAGCAAATGCCCTTAAATTATAGCTGACATTTCTGTATTTTAATCTAACAGTTGCTGTTCAGATTAAATTCAGTGTATTAGAGTTGAATATGAAAACACCAAAAACTGTCTATACATGTTAACTTAAAAATTGAACTGTACCATCTTTACAAAATCACACAGTGCAAAGTTAATTTAAAAGTTAGTGTTTAGTAGGAACTCCTCCCTTATAAATCAGCCAGATATTATTATGGCACTCACACAAAGGCACTGTGTCCTGAATGGTGAATGGGCATGACATCAGCATATGCCTCTTCCAGGGAGAGCAGGACATTGCTGGTCCTCTGACCCCCATGGGCCAGTGCAAGGAGTCGGAGAAGATCTCTGTAGGCATCTGGCCCTGCTACAACATCCACCACCCTCTCCTTCTCCAGCAACTCAGTCTTCAGTCTCTCTGCCAAGCAACCTACAAGAGAGCAAGCACACATATGCGTATACGGGCACGTGAACCCACACACAAACATACATGCGCACATACGAACATTTCAGACTGAGAGATACATTTGAACGTGAATGAAGAACTATGGTGAAGTGAGAAGTTACCCAGGACTCCTATCTTTAATGGAGTGCTGCTCTTTAGACACTTCTTTTTCAGAACTGCTGGATGTTTGAGTCTGTTCCAGATGGTCTGCTCTGCCTTTTCCCTGTCACAATGATTTTTATTTTTTCCAACAGAAAATAGCATTACATCCAAGCAAAAAATGTCACTGAAGTCAAGGACTGCTGTCAAGTTGCACAAGATTGGCAACGTATAGATTCACTGTGTAAAATACAAACAGAAATAGGCTTTTCCTACCTTATGGAGCATGTGACAAGAAGCACCACATCTGCCTGTATAAAAAAAAAAAAAATTAGGAAAGATGAGAATGAAAGCTTTCAAATAAAGGAAGCGCTGTGTTTATCAAGGGTCAAAGGTCAAGGCATTGACACTTACCTCTGATAGTTCGTGGGTCCGAACATATCCACCCTTCTGAAGAATGGACCACGCAATTTCAGTGTCGTTGACGTTCATCTGACAGCCGTATGTTTCGAAATACACTGCAAGATGTAAACACCAAAATAAAATTGGCAACGACTACCGGCATACTGACACATGGGAATTAAAATCCTAAAGCCTGAACTATCATGGCAACAAATGCAGTTACATACCTTTCCGTAGCTGCGCCAGACCACTTTCTTCAGGAAGATACGATTCCTCATGTTCCTGTTGCGTCTCAGTTGAACTTTTGCCTGAAGAACTCTTAATGACGACAGCTTGGTCTTAAATGTGCTCACTCTCGTCTCATCAGTCTCATTAGTAGGAGTGCTAGATAGAGACACTGAGCAATAACCTCTGCATTTGTCGGCGAGTTGAGATAAACACTTTTGAACAGAAAACACTAGAAGTCTAAGCCTGCGGGCAGACATCATGTCTAAACGGGAGATTCGGCTACAAAGCCATGAACAAGACAAGAAACTCAATTTAACTTTAAAAGTAACGTTAGCTAAGGCTAAGTGCTAACTTAGCAATGGTGCTGTGGTTTGCGCAGAACAATTTTATATACAAAAGTATATTATCAGCGAGCTAACAAATCTGTACAAGCAGCCAATAAATATAAAAATATCTGTAGCTTAGTTAGGCAACCTAATAATTCAGCTGTAACATACACTCACGTATGACCCCACACGGTTAACATTGACATGCAGTTTTGTAATTTTCAAAATAACGGTTTCATTAAAACGTAACAGTGATACTCGTGTTTCAGTTCTAAGACAAGTAAACGGTGTAACTTGGGAGGGAGATCAATCGCAAAAATATCGATTTACGTTTTTTAATTCATATTTTTGTAATTAATATTTTTTAATTAATATTTTTTTAATTAATAGTTTTGTGAAATCTTATATTTAACATAAACGGCTACTTTTATTTTGCAAGTGTTTACTTGTTAGTCATAAGTAGTGTTTTGTGAGATGAT
Organism: Electrophorus electricus; assembly: GCF_041902795.1. Lineage (NCBI taxonomy): Eukaryota > Metazoa > Chordata > Actinopteri > Gymnotiformes > Gymnotidae > Electrophorus > Electrophorus electricus. The sequence goes on along the minus strand of NW_027658384.1, from coordinate 136,611 downwards.
TGTTCGTTTTCACACATGGCTCTCTGTCCCTCACCTACTCTGATCTAATGACGAATGCGTAATTTATTTTATAAGTGGACTTCACACTTCGTTCTGTTACCTAAGGGTCAGTACAACATACTCGTTTAAATGTGCTGATACAAAGATTGTGAAACAATTAATGTTTTTAATTAACTGATTAAAGTTTTACTCTGAATGAACACATTTTACGAATATATAGGAATGTTAACCTTATTACATTGTCTTTGATGAGGAAATGGGTATTTTGGATGTTTTAACCTTTTAAACATGTTTTAACCTTTTAAACTTTTAAATATTACCGTAAGGTTGTAAATACGTTCATTAATATTTTAGGTATTTTGATTATTCATTTTGCAATTTTGATTAAAAATAAATAAATAAATAAAATTAAAAATCAAGTTATTTAAACATGTCCAAGAATTGCTGTCCACTCTCTCATCTTTGGATAACCATCTTGGTAAAAATGCGACCTTTGACATCAGTGACCTCACAACTTTAAAAAAGGTCTATCTTCATTCGCCTAAAGGCATAAACTGCATGCTCCTATAGTATGTCAGTTCATTTGAATTTCTCACTTTGTCCCCATACTCAGATGAGTTAAAGCTAAAAATGTCCACCCCATTGTGATGAAATATTGAGTTAATAAACATTATTTTAGAATATCAAAATATATGTTTGAAATGCTAACTTTAGCTAAAATTGTCCACCTGCTGACATGACAGTTGCACAATACAGTGAACATATACTTGCATATACCTTCTTTGCTGTTTTCTTGTTGTTTTGTTTTAAGTAATATTTCCTAATAACTATTAAACTATTGATGTTCAGCTACGACAGGAGCTGAAGTAGCAAAGAGGAAAAGGTCCAGGTGAGATGCAGACCCTTGGAGGAAAGAGACAATTACCTGTGAAATTAGAGAGAGAGAAAGCGCTGTAGAAAAGGTGAGGAGATTTTAACAAAAAAGGGAATTCATGACTGAAAAAGAAAGGTATGCCAAAAAAAACCCCAAAACAAAACAGAGTCGAGAAAGGAATAGTTGCCATGACAACTAAACATTCTTGAAGAGCTATAAACTGTGTTATCAAGGTGTATTTTAAATGTTCATAACTTTGCTTTTAATGGCTTTAAACGTTATATATAGCTTAGAAGTATGTAGAGGTTGGAGGAATATGTGTGGCTATATTTGGGCTATTTCTTCTGTTTGGGTATGAGTGGTTTGTAGCATTTAGCCTTGGACATTGAGAGTGCTGAAAAGTCTAAATGTGTCTGTGAAAGCTTTAGAAGTATAAAGTGATTGATTTTTAAATTAGTAATGAAAATGCTGAGGTAATAAAATGATATTGTAAGCAGAAAAGTATGGATGGTCCCGAATAAACTGGTTTCATGCAGGAAAGACCAGTGTAGGCTTCAGCATAAATCTTCAGGAGGCCTTTTTGAAAAAGCCTCTAGGGGATTCCGTTGAAGGGAGAGCCTTGGTTCAAGGATGGGACATCCCGGCCAAGCACTGGAAGAAACAATATGGAGATCACCAAAAGAAACAATATGGGCATCCGGTGATATAGAATAGGATCGTCTTTTAAAAAAATAGAAGTAGTTCAGGTTGAACATAATAGTACCAAGAACTTGTTGGTGTAACTATTAAATATCAATTAGCATATATTGAATAATGTATGGTTTGAACATAATAGTGGAAACCTGGACAAGTGTTATGAAAAAATAAAAATGGTTATGCAATTGTCCTTGAAGCGTTTGGTTACTATCTGATGGATTAAAATAGGTTTGTTGGTAGCAAAGACATCACTAAAGTGTACAGAGCAAAGGTACTCCAGGACCAGGATGGGTAAGTAGCAGCTTGATCAATGGACTCTTCTGTGAGACGTAACAGGGCATCGGTCTTAAATGTAATGTTAGATCAAGTGAAAAACTTTAGTGGATTGAAATACAGATAAATAAATCCACCAAAAGTGCACCTGCATCATTGGTAAAAAGTTGTTCTGCTAGTTGTCTGATTTTGTTCCAGTAATCTAATGTTTCCTGTGGACTAGGTGGTTCAAGATTATATTGGTGTTTGCTTTATTTCTGTGATCTTTTTAACCATAGTCTGCTTGTTTATACTGTGTACCAAATACTGAGTAGTGAAACACTGACACAATCCCTTTTGGCGTCAGACATTTGTAATAATTTCAATAATCTACACTTGTAAATCAAGAGGGCAGCACCATTTTAAAGTCTAGTTTCCTTTCTCTGTCTCACTTTCTGGAATTTTTCCATCTGTGTTTTTATTAAATTTAAAGATGGAAAGGGTATTAAAACTCCCTTTAACTGACATCTCTTCCACTGAACTTGTAGAGAAAGTGATGATATGAAGATGATTATGTTTATCGCTTTCACTCAGAGATCATTGTCTGAGGGTCATGTTGTACAGTTCACGATGCCCCGGGTTGCAATCAGGAGGTTTAACAGTGATGTGCCAAACAGTTGTCTGTGGTGTTCTATATGATCATCACAGAACATCACACATAACTGGTCAAATTGTATCTCCAGTAGGATATTTGTGTTTTATACTATATATTAGCAGCATAACTTTATGATGCAATTAAAAACATTCCCCATCCCCCTGAATACCAATCATATTACATATCTGGGTATTAAATTCTCTTCCCAGTTGTCTGTTATTCAAAAATAAATAGTCATCCAATTATTAAAACAATAAGCGACGAACTTCATTGATGGACAAATTTGCCCCTTATGCTCTTTGGACAAACTGCAATAATTAAAATGAGAATATTACCTAAACGAAATTATTTGTTTTCAATTATTCCAGCGCCACCAACCTGTCTAAAATCTTTAGACAACATCATAACTTGATTCTACTGGTAAAATAAATCACATAGAATCAAACTCACAACATTACAGAACTGTAGTTGATTATTGCAAATCAACTATAATATGGTATAAAATGGATAAAACTTAGTATATCAGACAGAATATGGATAGACATATAGCAAACATTATGCAAAGATCTAAAAGTCAGACTTACCATTTATCAGTCAAATCAATTAAAGAACATTCATGATCAACAATTTGTGGGTGGCCATGATACTAACAGCCTGGTGGAAATTTCACAAGATATCAAACTCCAGACTCACATAAACATAACACTGCTTTCATGTCACTTCCACAAGTAGCCCAAACATAAGATATAGAAAGCAGGTAAGAGCAACTATCAGTTCAGAGACATTAAACTCACCTGCATCCATATCAGTATTATAAACATTCCTAATACAAAAAAAACTATCACATAAGATATACAAACTAATAATGAAATCAAATCGCATAATTACTCTCCCATCGAGACAATGGGAGGAAGATTTATTACTAGCTCCCGACGCCACAGTTTGGATTAAAATGTGTAATAATAATTACCACATGACAGCAACACTAACCTACAATGCATTCAGTACAAAATAATACATAGATTACATTATACTACACATTGGATGTTTAAAATTGGTTTCACAAGCTCAGCAATCTGTACATACTTTACTCCAAAGACAGCTGACGATTACATTCACATCGTGTGGCAGAGCACACCTATCAAGCAATTTTGGCAATAAGTAATCACACACATGTCCCATGATTTAAATAACCCTATCCATCCAACACCATCTTTATGTCTCCTAGGAGACATGTCATCAACCAATGTGACAATAGAAAAAAAACCAGGATAATATATATATAACATTATTAATTGCAAATACAAACATACTCATGAATTGGAAAACAAAAAATAATATTAGTGTCACCGAATGGAAAAATCTATTGATAGACTACATATCAATGGAAAAAAATCTCAGAATGAATTAATAAGAACCAATAACCTAGACTGGACTCCTTTGATAAAAAGTTTACAGAGCTAATCCATAAATGATAAATATCCCAATCTAGTACGTGTACATATACAGTGCACTCGCACATAGCCTCTCTCTCTCTCTCACACACACACACACAGGCAGACGCACACAAGCAGTCACACACGAACACACACACACACACACACACACACACACACACACACACACACACACACACATTCCCGTAATGGTGCAGGTGGCTAATACTTAAAATACTCTATCTGCATTTCCCGTTTGTCTGTTTCGTCTCTGTTCGTCTTATTTTTCCTCTCTCCCCTATTCCCGTTTCCCCCACGTTATTTATGTCTGTTCATACGTTTTATACACCCGATATAGTTGGACACAGTGAGAAGTTAGAAATAAATAATGAATAAATAATAAAGTTCTAAAGGTCCTCCGATGGGCGGAAATCAATTGATATATTTATTTCTCCAGATTTCTAACTCGGAGAGAAAAAGACGTCCTTTTACAAATCGCACCTCGTTGTGGAACTCTACTAAGGTTTACAATCCAGGCGATTATTTTTAACCTCAAAGAACATAGGCCTGCTCCAAGGCAAACTGATTTCATCCCATTAATTAACTTTAATGCGATGTTTTTTGCCGAGCATTAGGCTAAAGAAAATGAATGTTGCTGCGTTTATCAAACTAAAAGTATTTATTCTGAGCCATGCGGTAAATGATTCAGTGTGAGCAGCATATGGACGATTTTTGGAAAATGCTGTGACTAGGTAATATTTTGAAATATAAGGCGTTGTTAAAGCCTCTCATTCACGCTATTAACGTTATAAGTTAAAATAATTGAATAATTCATAAATAAATAAATAGCGTTTGTATAATATTTAAAAATAAACATTTACGTAAAAGCACTCTTACGTAACAACCAAGTTGTCATGTATTTGAATCTAAAGCTAAAGTGTTGCTTTGATCGCTTTGGTCGGTCGACACTTGCCTGGCTCTGTTGAATTGCTGTTTCAAACTGTTTTATAATTCGTGCAGTTAGATCATTTGGTTAAATCATTTACGATTTTATTTTATTCATTTACTACTTTCGACTACGATTTCCAGAAAGGTTGACCGACGATCCTCACGAAAATGAATCCAAGTGCTCCAAGTTCGCCGATGACTTCGTTGTACGTGGGTGACCTTCATCCAGACGTTACCGAGGCCATGCTATACGAGAAATTCAGTCCTGCTGGCGCAATAGTCTCCGTACGGATTTGCAGGGACGCGATGACCCTCCGCTCTCTTGGATACGCATACGTGAACTTTCAGCAGCAGGCAGATGCTGAGCGTGCTTTGGACACTATGAACTTTAACATCATCAAAGGCAGACCTGTGCGAATTATGTGGTCCCAGAGAGACCCCTCTCTGAGGAAGAGTGGAGTTGGCAACATCTTCATCAAGAACCTTGACAAGTCTATTGACAGCAAAGCTCTTTACGACACATTCTCTGCCTTTGGGAACATCCTTTCCAGCAAGGTGGTGTGTGACGAGAATGGCTCTAAGGGCTACGGCTTTGTGCACTTTGAGACCCGTGAGGCTGCGGAGAGAGCAATTGAGAGACTTAATGGCATGTTGCTCAATGACCGCAAAGTGTTCATTGGCCACTTCAAGTCTCGCAAGGAGCGAGAGGCTGAGATGGGGGCCAGGGCCAAAAAGTTCACCAATGTGTACGTCAAGAACTTTGGAGAGGACATGGACGACGACAAGCTGAAGGAGATCTTCAGCAAGTTTGGCCAAACGCTGAGCACTCGCGTCATGACCAACGAGAGCGGCAAGTCCAAGGGCTTTGGCTTTGTGAACTTCGAGAGGCACGAGGATGCCCAGAGGGCTGTGGATGAGATAAATGGGAAGGAGCTGAATGGGAAGAAGGTGTATGTGGGTTATGCCCAGAAGAAAGGCGAGAGGCAGACAGGGCTGAAACGAAAGTTTGAGCAGATGAAGCAGGACGGTATGACTCACTACCAGGGAGACAACCTGTATGTCAAGAACCTAGACGACGGTCTGGACGACGCGCGTCTACGTAAGGAGTTCTCTCCGTTCGGGACCATCACAAGTGCCAAGGTGATGATGGAGGGCGGCCGCTCCAAAGGGTTCGGCTTCGTGTGTTTCTCCTCGCCGGAGGAGGCCGCCACGGCCATGACGGAGATGAATGGGCGCGTTGTAGGCACCAAGCCGCTGTACGTGGCTCTGGCGCAGCTCAAGGAGGAGCGGCAGGCCCACCTCTCCAACAAGTACATGAAGCGCACGGCCAGCGTGAGTGCCTTGCCCAACCTCGTGCTCAACCCCTACCAGCCTGCCCCGCCCTCCGGCTACAACATGGAAGCCATTCCACAAGCTCAGAACTGGCCTGCCTACTGCGCAAGCAGCCAGCTGGCACAACTCCTCCCCAGCCCTTGCTGGGCCATGCAGTGCGTCCACCCACAGCAAGTCCAGGATATGCCGAGTGCCATCGGTCCAGCCGCATCCTGCCCGCAGGCCTTCACCGCCATCCGACCAACCACCGCCTGCCAGGTCCCACGCACGATGGCCTATCAGACCATGGCATCTGAGGCTCCGGGGACAGGGATGGCCAGCGCGGAAGCTGCCAACAAGGCGTCGCTGGTGAGAGCAGTACCACAGTACAAAACCACCTCAGGCGTTCACAGCCCACAGCAACACCTGGGCACACAGCCCTTAGATATAAATGTCGAACTTACCATTTATCAGTCAAATCAATTATAAAACATTTATGTTTCTCAACCCACAGCAGCACCTGGGGGCAGAGCTCCAGGTGCCCGTGCAGCTGGCTGCGGTCCATGTGCAGGGTCAGGAACCTCTCAGTGCCTCCATGCTGGCTGCTGCACCTCCACAGGAGCAGAAGCAGATACTGGGTGAGCGTCTGTTTCCCCTGATCCAGAACATGCAGCCCACCCTTGCAGGGAAGATCACGTGTATGTTCCTGGAACTGGACAACTCGAAGCTACTGCATATGCTGGAGTCTCCTGAGTCTCTGCACCCTAAGGTGGATGAGGCAGTCGCTGTGCTCCAGGACCAGTGCGCGCAGGAAGCCGCTCAAAAAATTTAACCAGTGCTGCGCTTCTGGCTGTCTAATGGAAGAATAAGCAGTAAAAAAAATTAACATTTTAACTGAAAAAAATAAACATTGAAACTGAAATGCATTGAACATTGAAATATTTTTGCCATGTCTGTAGACATCAAGCCTGTAAGGGTTGGCACCAGGCCGAGGCCCCCTCGACCAGAGGGAGGCGTCGAGTCAACCACGCCACTGATCAGGATCAACACCCAACAGCTGGGCTAGACCTTATATAAGCCCAGTGACCCAGTCATTCAGTGCTGGGTTTTTGATAAAGTTTTGAGCCAAGCTCCTAGCCGGTAACTCTGGGTATTGAGGTCTGTGAGCCCTTGTGCTATGCCTCTTTTCTGTTCTGCGAGGGTGTCAGTGTTTTTACACGTCCCCTCCCTTCTCCAGTTTTCCCCTCTCGAGTCTGTCTCTCTCCTGAGGCTTCCCTTAGCCATTCAAGTTTCTCCCCGTTTTCTGGTTTTGTTTGGGAACTTTTAGTTCGAGTTTTCCCCAGTGCATCGGGGTTGCCATTTCTTTCCGTGGCGTTCTTTGTTCTCCCCTTTTCCACGCTCACCGAGGTGTTTCGTTTTTTCCTCTTGTTTTGCTTGATCCAAGCTCTAACTGTTCTGGACACGAGCCCACCATTGTTAGAGTGTGGCTGCTTACCCAGTAAGCTATTGGTGTCCTCACCTAGCTGACCTGGATTCAAAACCACCTTACAAAGTCCAGGCCTTGGTTATTCTAAGCTTAAAATGAAAACGACAGAAAAAGGTAAAATCATTTCAAGTTTGGTTTATTTGTCGCATACATAGTCATACACAGTATAACTCACAGTGAAATGGTTGAGTGCTCTGTCCAATCTGAGGAAAAAGAAAAACAGGGGTGCATAGAGAAATATATTCTATATATATACAAAAATTTATTAATAGTGCATGTACAATATATATATATATATATATTATGTTTATATGTACAATGTATATATGGATATTTATATATGTATGTACAGAATGTACAGTCCCATCTTGCAATTGACATATTTACAGTTATATGTTACATGGTGGTAATTGAACATATTACAGTTATATTGAACATATTACAGTTATTTCTATTACATATTACAGATTTTGACATGAACAGCTGATCATTTTTTTGTTTTTATTCCTCTTAAAGTTTGAATGTTCAGATTGTCAGTTCTTACAGGTCATAGCTGATCATTAGATAAGTGTATTGGGTTGCATTAATATAAATGTAAAGATCAAAAAAACAAAACCCCACAGTGTAGCTTAAAATAGAGAATAATTCTGTAATATTCCTTTATGTACAACACAATTTCAAATGACCTTATTAACAAACCAGTAAAGACAGGACGAGAAGCAAAGGTCACTTACACGTATTAAATCTTGAAGCAAACAAACTGCAGCTGCAAGTGCCACACTGCCATCCAGTTCCACTCTCTGGTCTGGCGACGGTCATATTACAGGAGCAACGAGAGGCTGCCAACAGTTTCTTTTAGCTTGTCTACTGAGACGGTGAAACTGGCCAACCAGGTGAAAAGCATTGTGAAGGAGAAACGACTTCGACTGCCGACGTGGGAAAGTAGCAGTCAGAGCAGGTCTATTGGAGCAGTGCGATGGACTCTGCCCAACAATGGGCTGCAAGCCCACATCTCTGCACATAGCAAGAGTATGTGGTTCCTAGGTGCCCAGTCGGCTAGTTTTAAAGTTCAATTCAAATATTAAATAAAAATGCAGACTTCAGAATTGGTTAAAGAGCATAACTGTGCACGTACTTTATTGTAGGTTAACATTAACACGCATTATTGAGGCACCCTCTGGAGAATGTCTAAAAATCAGAGAACCCACATTTTCATACATTTTTCAGTAGTGGTTATGTATTCACCCCACATTCCTTTACATATTTGCGTTTGTCTTCACGTCCATTGCATCCAAACCATACATTTGTCAATATATGCAAAGTAATATAAAACACCCACACCAGTTGGAACCTGTTAACACCACATTCCAAGAGATTTCTCTTGACCTTATCCTAAAGAGATGGTCCTGAGCCTGATGGAAATAATATCTCATACTTGTAAGTGTGCTGGAGCCTATCCACCATCCTTTGCAGAAGCCTGCAGAGGCCTTTACAGAGGCCTCTGCCCTGTACACAAATCATTCTGAAAGGACACATACCATTCTGTGATTATGTTATTAATATGTCTAATTCAATGTTAAACCTCTGTTCTCTTTTTATTACCTCAAGCACCAGACCTGAGGAATTTGCACGGTCTCAAGGAGTGCGTGAAGTTTATCGCTCAGTGGAAACAAGAGGTGGAGCGTGTCTGTAAGCCTGACGAGGGCGCTGCAGCTGCATCCAGTAGCAGTAATGACTGCGGTGGAACCGTACACTGTTGCCAGCACATTTTTCAGTGGGCCAGCCGTCTCAAAGCTGTTGATACATTGTTCAGTCCACGTGAAGGGCAGCAGGAGAGAGGAAGTGAAGGACCTAGGCAGTGAAGGAGACCAAGCAGAGAAACACTGAATGGGCTAAAGAACTCCAGACAGTCTCAGAGCGGTGCGGCATGATGAGGGCAGAGTTGGCACAGAATTTCAGGCAGCTGGAGCTTAAGAAGAAGCTGGAATCCATGCTGCCTGTCCTGGACTTCATCGCATGGTCTCTACTCAAACATAACCAGGATGTAGTTTCACAGCTTTGGGTCCTCAGTAAACAGCGATCCTGGAGAACTTCAAAATCCATTCCAAATTCATTGTGGAACTGGATCTGCAGTGCTGTGGATGAGGTCACATTGGACCCCATGACCAAACATGCGTGGCTGCTGCTGTCTGATGACTGTAAGAGGGTTCAGGAGTACCTGACTAAGATGAAAGTTCAGTTCACCTCCCAGCGCTTTAACACTTGGCCCTGTGTGCTGGGCTGGGAGGACTTCTCTTCCAGCTGTCTTTCTATAACTCACAAATCTAGACATTTATTGGAAACGTCCGGGAGAAGCTGTAACCCCTCTTTGTACCGCTAGATGGCCGCACTCTCATGACACTGCACTCATCAAAAGCAGCACCAGAGACGCACTGAGTCATATTCCCGAACGCACCTCTCAGGCCAGCTTATTTGCACATTTTGTCGTAAAACTTAAGATGTCTGTTTTATTAAATTACCAAAAACTTTTTTTCAAAATCAAAGTATTTGTAGCTACAGAAAAACATGGCTAATCACAAAAATGAGAAATAACGTCACTGATATTTGCAACATGTGTTTCTAACATGCACAGGCTCTTGAGGAGCACCTAAACCCTCACACAGGGGTTTCTGCTTGTCATAGTACTGTAAGGAAGGGCTTTGGCGAAACAGGCCACAGAAAGCAGCATATGAGAATCCACACAGGTGAAGAACCCTTTAGCTGCCCAGTATTTCAGAAGCAGTTTGTGCAGGCGGGTAATGAGCCGCATTCGTACCCATTCATATAGGATGTTGGGAGCAAAACGGTAAAAGACTTGAAAAGTATGTTAACAATCAGTTAACAATCAGATTACTGTTGTTAGGTTGTTAACAATAGAGTAATAAATGGCTAATATGCTTCTTCCCAGTTATGCCTTTGCTTGATCTATTTTGGTCTGATTTGGTGCTTGTCTGGGCAAGTGTGATAAAAAGTATTTTTTCGTTTGTTTTTCATTTAGTTCCTTTTTATATCGTGTTCTGTTCCATTTTATATGTTGTCTATTATCCCTTTAAAGTCTGTCAAATTAATCAAATGTGAAGATTTCACTCTGTTCAGATTTGATTGAAAAAGAGACCAACCACTCCCTGCATCTTTCATTTTGCATATACAGTGCATTTGCAGTTAACCGTTTCTTGTTTGTATTAATCGCGTGTGATTCTTGTGAGTGCCGTTAGTGTTCTGTGTTAAATGTTAATAAATGTACGTCCCAGACGTTGGAGTCTGTGCGTCCTGCCCCTCACCCTGCGGCACTCGGGCCACCCCTCGTTACGCTACTGTTGCAACTCAAGAGCGAAGCACCATTTTAAAGTCTGGTTTCCTTTCTCTGTCTCACTTTCTGAAATTTTTATGTCTGTGTTTTTTTAAACTTAAAAATAGAAAGGATATTAAAACTCCCTTTCACTTAATGGCCTCTCATCTAATGAGCTGTTAGAGAAAGTAATGATAGTTAGATGAATATGTTTATAGATTTCACTCCGAGAACGTTGTCTGAGGTTAATATTGTACAGTTCATGATGCCCAGGGTTGCAATCAGCATGTTTAACAGTGATGTGCCACACAGTTGTCTGTGGTGTTCTCTATGACCATCACAGAGCATCACACATAACTGGTAAAATTGTATCTCAATTAGTATATTTGTATATTATACTATTGCAGCAGCATAACTTTATGATGCAATTAAAAAACATTCCCCATCCCTCTGAATGCCAATCACATTACATATCTGGGTATTAGATTCTCTCTGCAGTTGTCAGTTATTCAAATTTAATATCATTCCAGTTTTTAAAACAATAAGTGACAAACTTCATTGATGGACAAATTTGCCCCTTATACTCTTTGGAAGAATTGCAACAATTAAAGTGATAATGCCTAAGATAAACGATTTGTTTTCAATTATTGCTATCCAGCTCCAGCAACCTGGTTTAAACCTTTGGACACCATCATAACTGGAAAAATAAATCACAAAGAATCAAACTCACAATGATACAGAACTGTAGTTGATTATTGCAAATAAACTACAATATGTAATACAATGGATTAAACCCAGTATATCAGACAGAATATGGATAGACATAGAACAAACATTATGCAGAGATATAAAAGTCAGACTTACCATCAAGCAAATCAATTAAAAACATCCATGTTTCAACTGTTTGACAGAGGCCATAACTCTAACAGCCTGGTGGAAATTCCACAAGATAACAAAGAACTATTCATTCTCGTATTTGGAACAATCAAGACTTTACCTTCAACAACAACAAAAATTATTAAACTTTACACCTTGGATAGAAAAAGGCAAACATATTCCTCATAACACTACTTTCATGTCACTTCCACAAGTATCCCAAAAGTATGATATAGTAAGCACCCAAATGACCAGCAACACTAATCTACAATGCATTCACTACAAAATAATGCATGGAGTACATTATACTACACATAAGATGTTTAAAATTGGTTTCATGGACCAGCCCCTTCATACATGAGGTCAATGGTCAAAGCCCGATCTGTACCTCGAGTACTTCGAACCTCAAGTACGGCTCGGCTTGAAATACCTTGCTTCGGGTCTCATGGACGACAAGCATCGAGACTATTTTCTGTCCTGGCTCCAAGATTGTGGAATGAACTCCCGCTTGCTGTCCGGACAGCAGAGTCCTTTGCAGTCTTCAAACCCAGACTGAAGACCCATTTATTTGCAGAATATTTAAAGGACAACTGACACTGCTCCCTTATTGACTGACCAATTTAATACTTATTGTAGGGCATTTATGCTTTTTAACAAACTCTAGCACTTATTGTTTATAGCATTTATCATTGTTTAAGACAGACCTTATGTATTTTGCACTTCTAAGTATTAGCATTTATCCCTGTATTCTACAGTATTCTTGTTCATTGGTATGTTTAATTCTAACCTACTATACTGTACTTGGACATATTCTATGAGTAAATGACAAAGCACTTTTGTAAGTCGCTCTGGATAAGAGCGTCTGCTAAATGCCGTAAATGTAAATGTAATTGTTTCACAAGCTCAGCAATCCTACTTACATACTGTCACGATACGGCCCCTGCTTCCAAACGTCTCCTTGTTTGTATGTGTGTGTGTCAGTTAGGTGAGTAAGGGACTGCAGTGTCCTGGACCTGAATGCCTTTGAGAGGCAGGTGGAGCTGGTCCTCCATGGGGATTCTCCCTTGGGGGGGCTTTCAGAGAAGCGTCGTTGTCCTATGAGGACACTCCCTCCGTGAAGTCTCGCAGCCCCAGAACTTAAAGCGCCTACGCCTAAGCCTCGTAAAGACAAGGAGGCAACGTCACCAGTGCCCACCCCTGAAACGGACAAATCAGCTGGTGCGCTTCCGGACCTGCGGGCGACAAATCGTGAGCAGCTGCCTCCACCCAAGCCATCGAGGGAAGATCCCGCCCAGCCGGTCCAACCCAGCCGAAGATAGGAAGACTGGCTGGAGCTCCTGATGATAACTTCCCTGGACTGTTTAGTAATTCTTTATGTAGTCCTGATCACATACCTATCCTGATCACCGCACCTATCCCTCTCTCAAATATTGCCCACACCTGAGTCCTATTCCCCTCATTACCAACCCCTTTAATAAGCTTCTCCTCATCGCATACTAGTCGCGAAGTATTGCTTTCCTATACGGCGTACGAGCGTTTCCTCATCCTGTGTGGTTTCCCGGTTATTGACTCCTGCCTGCTTTCTAGACCTCGTCTCCTGCCTGACCCTCCGTCACCTCCTGAACGCCACCCCGTGTACGACCCCGGACCGACCCGACCACGCTTACCTGTCTTACTACACGTATTAGTACGGCTGCTAAAAAAAGACCTCTGCAACCGGACCTATATTTAACAGCATATCAGTAGGATAGTAGTAATACTGTAGTAATAGGTTTCTAAAAATGTATTATATGCACTATTTTTACAGCCTCTGAAAAAACATTTGAGGGTTAAGCTGAAATGTTAACACTTTCCTATTTATGTTCGCTGTATAAAATAAAATAAGTGCATGTGACTGCAGTGAACAAGGAATATGTTGTCAATATTTAGATAGATGACAGCATGTTCTTTATTTTTGCATCATATTAATTGTTAATAATTTGCTAATGATAAAAAAAGTTTCTGCGTTTTCATTACGAAATAATGTCATTTGGTCATATTTATAGTGCCTTAAGGCCATTTCAAATTTAACAGTAATGGATTTTCAGCGTAAATTTGCATTCCTGCAAAAATAAAGGTCTGTATTTTCAATGTTTAAACATATGAGCTCCGAATGGTCAAATTACGGAGCAGTAGAGTTTGTTTCCGTTCTTTTATTGGACTGGTTCATTGTCGCGAGAGCGACCGTTTAGGCGAAGTCGGTGAGTGCGCGGCCGAGCTGCTCGCGCTTGAAGATACGGTAGACTCACCGCATGCAGCACTTGTACGCTAGCAATTTAATTTCTTCAGACTGGAAATACGATAATGCTAACGTTTGTTGTCAGAAATATACTAGCTTCTCCTTTCGATCGAGGGTATATTTTTCAGTCATAGTTATAACGCCGAAAGGTGGGTTTCGTGTTAAAGCTTTTCAGTTCGTTTTTTTTTCATACTGTTGTGCTGCGGTAGTTTTGTAGTATCAGTCGAGGAGGCTAAAACCCTAACGGGTTGTTTTGTTAGTTTGTTTGCCAAACAATGATTACCTGCCGTTTTTGTAGCAAAGAACTTGATGCTTTGAAGGGTTGTGTGCTGCACTGTAAAGTTCATAGAAACGAAGCCACTTGTTTTTTCAAATGTGTTAGCATTGACTGCAAGCAGACGTTTTGTACTTATGCAGCTTTTAAAGCTCATTTCTATTGTGTTCACAGTGTGCCTGCACCCTCTGTTACTGCTAGAGCCGTTGTTACAGATTTGAAATGTGCAATTTCGCTGTGAGCGTCAAATTCACACAGCGAAGAACTTGTGACTTAAAAGAACATATAGTGGAGGGACGACCTGTGGCATGTCCAGTAACTGGTTGTAAAAATACGTTCACCGTGAAATCATCATTTACTGCTCATATGTCTAGGAAACATCAAGAATGTTCGACTGCTAGCATAACCTATGTGACATGTACAAGAAAACAATTTCTCTCATTTGTACTTGAGGATGCTTCCCAGAGCTCAAATGATGCAACAACAAATGAAAGCATTCAGTTGCCACCGAATTTGAAGGAGACCTTTCTTGGGAATGTACGTCTATTCTACCTACAGTTAGAAGGGCATCACCTTCTTCCAGCTTCAACAATACAGACTGTTGTTGAAGAGATGTAAAATGTGCATAAGTAGAGACAGGAATATACTTTGGGTAAACTACATTCACTTTTAAAAAACATGTTTTGACATGTGTCTAACAGATAATGCTATTGCTAAAATCTGTGATTGTGTTAAGGATTCAGATCTGTTCTCTGTCTGTCATCCGGGACCACTAAGGACAACATATTCAAGAGCTCAAGTATTCAAAAAGATATTCAAATACATACCTGTGTTACAAACATGAAGTAGTTTATTAGAATCAGAATTATGGACGAATTCAGTGTCTTGTGTCTTCAGTCTTGTGAAGTCCAACCAGTTCTTCATTGAAAATCCATGATGCCTGATGCTGATTCTGTACCAGAATGCTTTTGAAATTGTAAATCCCTTCAGCTCTGCTAAGAAAAAAGACAACGTTGTCGCAGTCTGTCTTTTTTTGGCAAATTTACCTGTTCGTGTACGGTCCGATATCGATCACGTCCCTTGTCTTACTGTGTGGAGAAAATGACTTAATTGGAAAATTAAATGACTTAATTGGAAAATTGGAAGTGCTAAGGTTTTCTCAGAGATGTTAGTGGATTTAAAAGATTTGGATGTAAATGGAATTATTGTAGGTGGTGAAACAATCCACGGGGCTCTTTGTTGTATTGCTGGTTATAATTTGGGTTTACACAGCATTGGTGGGTTTACTGAAAACTTACTTTAATTTTGCAGGTACTGTGAAATCATACGAAGTGAGTTTCAGAGTGATGATCCAAATGTACGTGGTCCCCAGGGCACCCCTGAAAGTTCTAATTATGCTGTTGGTGATCTAGACATTGAAGCTGTGGACAGTCGAGATATCAAAGGCATAAAGGTAAACTGTTTTCAATACTCTGATATCTTTTCATGTTTGTCAGCCTGGTCTCCCACCTTGTTTAGGCCTTGACATATTTGAGTGTGTGTTGTTCTATGACGTTGCACTGTACTTGAAGCATTTCATTAAGAAAAAAAAATGCCTTACATATTCATTATTGAACTGGCACATCAAGCAGTTCAAGTGCAAAGGATCTGATGCTTTTACAAAGCTATGTTCTGTTAACTCTGGGGTGTCCAAGCTTTCAGGTCAAGCTATCCAGAATTGGAATTTCCTAATGTTGCTGCCTTTATTAATTGGTGACAAAGTGCAAAATCCAGATGATGATGTGTGTAAATTAGCTTAAAGATATTGTTGATATGATTTGCACACAGACGATTTCTTTGTCACAGGTGGCCTATCTTGACATTATAATCCAAGAATATCTGGAATCTGCGTTTATTTCCTGAGTGTAGCGTGCGGTGGCCCGGGTGCCGCAGGACGAGAGGCAGGACGAACAAGGTGCAGGTGTGGTTACAAACAAAACCACCCTCCCACTGCACGTGGCGGGCCAAACCACGTGACTCGGGGGAGGCGAGCGTTCCGTGACAGTGAGAGTCCACTAAGACCAAAACATAATTTCTTGCGACACTATCCAGCACTAATTTTTAAATTTGGCCCCTTGATTAGGTTGTGGACAATGCGTTTTGAAAGTAAACGCAGCTACTTCAAAAGGTGTGCCAGGCATTTGAAAAACTTTAAAACATATCTGCCTAAATTTATCCAAAAGACAGAAGATGTTTCAGGCATGTCTTTCAGCTGGACCTGGACGTTGTCAGCTTCTGCAAGTCAAAGACAGTTGTACCTTCTACCCCAACCTTTACAGTGATGCAATTAAACATGCAGTTAGAGAGTTTGGCTTTTCAGAACACAGTACTAGTGTTTCCACAGAGGTGCAGTGTAAGGGTGCATCATATAAAAAAGGACATTTTCTTGTGTCAAAAAATGATGAGCACATGGAGTTCGGAGAACTTCTCATTATTTTAATTCAAAATGATACATCTGCGTATTTTGTAATGGATATACATAACGCTGACGTTCATTTTGAATACCATCTGTACTTTGTGACAAAACACAGTTCAAGGCTGGAATGTCTTAACATTAACAACTTGGTAGATTTTTACCATTGTACATTGTTAATGGGCACCAAGTCCTTCCACTGAAACACAGTGTATTGTCGAGGTAAACATGATCTGTGATGGAAACCATACTAAAAATTCACACATACTATGTAAGAAACGTATCACAAAATGAAAAGGTTTACACATACTTGATATCAGTGTAATGACAGTTTTTCCTTTTATTTGTACAGTAAGCAATCATCCATGATTCCAGAAATGACTGACTTGGGGCAAACATGGTTACACACCGCCATCAGTGAGGTCTTGCCTGACCTTCCAGAGATGATGAAGGATATTCTAGAAGAGACCTAACATTCCCTTGGGGTGGAGACATGATGATTTCAGCAAGTTCGGCCAAACGCTGAGCACTCGCGTCATGACCGACGAGAGCGGCAAGTCCAAGGGCTTTGGCTTTGTGAACTTCGAGAGGCACGAGGATGCCCAGAGGGCTGTGGATGAGATAAATGGGAAGGAGCTGAATGGGAAGAAGGTGTATGTGGGTTATGCCCAGAAGAAAGGCGAGAGGCAGACAGGGCTGAAACGAAAGTTTGAGCAGATGAAGCAGGACGGTATGACTCGCTACCAGGGAGACAACCTGTACGTTAAGAACCTAGACGACGGTCTGGACGACGCGCGTCTACGTAAGGAGTTCTCTCCGTTTGGGACCATCACAAGTGCCAAGGTGATGATGGAGGGCGGCCGCTCCAAAGGGTTTGGCTTCGTGTGTTTCTCCTCGCCGGAGGAGGCCGCCACGGCCATGACGGAGATGAATGGGCGCGTTGTAGGCACCAAGCCGCTGTACGTGGCTCTGGCGCAGCGCAAGGAGGAGCGGCAGGCCCATCTCTCCAACAAGTACATGAAGCGCACGGCCAGCGTGAGCGCCTTGCCCAACCTCGTGCTCAACCCCTACCAGCCTGCCCCGCCCTCCGGCTACAACATGGAAGCCATTCCACAAGCTCAGAACTGGCCTGCCTGCTACCCGAGCAGGCAACTGGCACAGCTCCACCCCAGCACCCCCTGGGCTACGCACAGCATACAACCACAGCATTTCCAATACATGCCGAGTACCATCAGGCCGGCTGCAGACCAATCTCTGGGCCAGGAACCTCTCACTGCCTCCGTGCTGGATCTGGAACCTCTGCAGGAGCAGAAGCAGATGTTGGGTGATGGATGGTCTGTTTCCCGTGATCCAGAACATGCACCCCAAACTTGCAGGGACGGGTTTGCGCCTGGAGATCGACAACTCGGAGCTTCTGCATATGCTGGAGTCTCCTGAGTCTCATTGAAACACTGAAACTGAAAAAATAAAAACGCATTAAATATTTTAAATATTTTTGCCTGGTCTGTAGACTCCAGTTTCAGGCCTTAATTGCAGTAAACTAAAACAACATGTAAAAAGGCTAAATGATTGAGACGTGTACAGTCCGTCACTCCTTTCTTTTTGTTCCTCTTACTGTTCGAATGCTCAGAATGTCAGAATGTTTTTGCAGTTGACAGCTGAGCATTAGGCATGTGTATTGGATTGTATTAATAATACAATTGAGGATTCATTGCTGTTCAGGGACCCAGCAGTGGTAACTTGGCAGTGGTAGGGCTTGAACTAGCAACATTCTGATTACAAGTCAAGTAACCTCTGACTAGTATTATTATGATTAATATTATTAATATATCTTACACTGAGGTCTGCTGAAGCCTACCCAGGATCCTTTGCAGCAGCCTGCCATATGCAGAAATCATTATGAAAGGACACAGAATCTCTAAACTCCCTTATGTTTTATGTTATTAGTTTGTCTAATTCAATGTTAAAGCACTTTCCCCTGTAAACACTCTTTTTATGACCTCATTTCACCGTTTCATGACTTTATGCCACGAACCAACCAACTATTTTTTTATACAACTCTTTTCAAACACTTTAACCATTGTGGGTAACTACACTATTATACACCTATAATTCTTGTTATGCTATCTATTGTATTGCCACTGTCGATACATCGATGTTAGGAGAAATACCTCATGAATACTTTAAATGAATCCTTAAAATGACACCTATTCCATTTACTAATGCTAAGCTTGCTACAGTCTGAACTTCTAGCAAGTCAAGAGAAGTCTCATGCAGTTTCTGTATTTTCTATAATTGCATAATATATGGATGGTTTTAAACTCAATAACATACGCACTTGCAAAATACGTGAATATAAAGGAACAAAAATAAATGAACATAACCACATACCTAAACATCATCTGGTACCATCTCCCCATCACCCCTCAATGCAGTATGAGGATGGTCAGATTGTTGTATTTACTAATAGTTACCACTAGTATTAAAATAACAGTAAGCCCAAATCGTTCGACTATGTCCTCTTAAACAAACCTGTGATTTTTTTAATATTTGGACCACATCCTCCTGCAGAATAAAACAATCAGGAAATACAGTTGAGTTGGCTCATACCGCCCTCACATCAGTGTGATATCCATCAATGATGTGTTATGGCTCTGGGTAAGGAACAATGTTATATTGTTCAATAAACTTCACAGGATGCAAATTTTGCATTGTTTTAGCAAAGTTTTCGCTACCTCTATACAGCAAACACCAGAATCGACAAGGTTTACATTAATTATAGTCAGTAGAATTAAAGGTAAGAGGCCATATAAAAGGCTGGGATCTACGTTTAGCGGACTCGGCACTGTGTTACTAGATATTCCCCACCTTCCAGTAATTTTATTAAGTCCTCTTTAAACAGAAAATAAAGATGCAGAATTAATTGAAGAGAGTAGTAGGTCCATTATTTATTTTGAGCTCAGCGTTACATACAAACGAGGCATAGTCCAGAATATGTCTAATAATCACACAAGGAACACACATTTTTATCCAGTTTTCACAACTGATTATGTGATTGCCACACCTTCTCTACATACTGGTGTTTGAAATCTCCACCACTGTGTTCAACCATACATTATTCAATATATGCAAATTGAGATCTATCATTGTACAAATTGACGCTTGACCCCAGTATATCCTATTGGAAGATTTTCCTGTTTTTTTTTTTTGTTGTTGTTGTTTTTGTTTTTAACAAAGATGATCTCAACTCATACCATCAAACACCTGCAAGATGATGTTGCAGGTCAGTATCACCCTGCTCTTATGGTAAGATAATGAACCTTGCTTAGCCACAGAACTCTCGAAGAGGCTTTCACGTCTTTTAAAAGCCGGGATCTTTCCCAATACTTAGGAAGCTATTTCTCACGGGAACAGTCCAGAGTCATCTGCCGTAGACTTCCACAGAGGCCTTGAAACCACCTGCATCAGAGCCTCTGCTCTGCACTTACAGACCCAAAAAGGCCTTAAGATACCCCAGAAACATTATTCCTCTTTATGCTTTCAAACACAGTCTTGCACCACTCTGCACCTGTTGCAGAGAGCTTCAAAGCCTATTATAATTAGATCACAGATCGCCTCATGAAAATACCTTTACCCCAAAACATTTTATTACCTCAGGTGGAACAGCGTGTATAGGCCTAGACCTTTTTAGATGTAACTTAGAACCGCCGGTGACCGCTGTATGCTTTTCTTTGGTTGTACAAGCTCCACTGGAGGACTCGATGAATAGTTGATGGAAGAGGGGTATATCAGATTCACCCCTTCTGCCTCCATGTGACAAATTAACACACTGCATAAACTTTTAGAAATAAATCAGTCTTTTAACAAATGGTAAACATTCTCTAGAAAAGATTATCTTGTAACAATTCATTGAGTATATGAACTGTTTTTGTGTCCTTATATCTATAAATGAAAAGTAATAAAACATTATAGATGATAAATAAATTACATAAAATGTATAAAAGTTCACAAATAAGAAAGTACCTGAGTCTGCACTTTTCTCCACAGATTCAAGAAACTCGTGAAAGTTGGAAGCTATAGAAACACATAGTACAGAATTATAGACTGACTGAGGTGTGAGCAGAAAGATCGCCATGATGTCCTTATATCTAAAGCACTCAAAGCATTGATGCTATGTAAATAAACTGTGATCCGATTGGTTCAATCTAAGTAAATAGATTCACCTACTTTGAAGTTAAAGTTTTTCTCAAAAGGTTAGAACTGGTTGACTATACTTTGCCGTGTTCTGTAATAGAAAATGTAAACATTTATATCTAAAATATTGCACGACAGAAATCAATTCAAGACTAACCTCTAATGACCGCTAGATGGGGGAAGATACCAAGTAATAAATGAGTCCAGATCCTCCTGCCCGACAATACGGTGAGACTCTGTTTTTACGTGTGATGGAAAATGATACGAAACTATGTATTATGTGATTCATATAAAATCACACTGATCCTTTTGTACAGGGAGTAGTATAACTAGCCACGGTTTTGTATACTCGGGGCTCCCTACCTGAGGAGAGCCAAACATTTATTTTATTCTTTTTCTTATTAAATTACTCTCTTAATCACGTCTGACTTGCTGTTTGTTCAAAATTCCACAACATATGTCATTACTACGCCGCACAAAAAAGACTGCCATATTTGTACTTCCACAATGTGAAAAGGCGTCATTTTCTATGCAAACGAATGAATAAACACCATGCCATGCCTTGCTGTATCCCCTCTTTGCACCGCTGGACAGACACACTCATGACACTGTACTCATCAAAAGCAGCACCAGAGACGCACTGAGTCATATCCCGCTACACACCTCTCAGGCCAGCTTGTTTGCACGTTTTGTCATAAAACTTAAAATGTCATTTGTTGCCATTATATATAAAATTACCTATTTAAAAAAACAAATAAATCAAAAAGTACTTGTGACTAGAGAAACACGTGGCTAATCACCTACAAGAAATAATGTCAGTGATGTTTGGGGCAGGTGTTTCAAACGTGCCCAGACTCTTGAGAAGCACCTAAACGCACACACAAGGGTGTCTGCTTCCCATAGTGCTGCAAATACTGCAGGAAGGGCTTTGGTGAAACAGGCCACATGGAGGAGCAGAAGACAATCCACACAACTGAAGAAGCCCGTAGCTGCCCAGTATGTCAGAATCCACATGGGAGAAGAACCCTGTAGCTGCCCAGTATGTCAGAAGCAAATTGTGCAGGTGGGTAATGAACCATATTTGTACCCATTCGTATGTTGGGAGCAAATCAGTTGAAGACTTGAACAGTATGTTAACAATCAGTTAAAATTACTGTTGATGACAAGAAAACAATGGCTAATATGTTCCTTCACAGCTATGTCATTGGTTGATCTATTTTTGTCAGATTTAGTGCTTGTTTGGGCAAGTGTGTTAAAGTCTTCCTTTGTTTTTGGTTTTGTTCCTTTTCATATAGTTGTTTATTCCTTTTTGTCTAGTGATGTCCATTATCCATTTAAAATCTGTCAAATTAAACAAATGTGAAACGAATTCCATAGTATTCAGATTTGATTGCAAAAGAGACCAACCACTCCCCGTATTTTGAATTTTGCATATACAGTATATGTGCAGTTCCAGCCTAGTCCATTGATCCAAAATCTGGCCCAGATGTATCTGTTGACTGCAAATTTGAATGATTTCTGTGCTCTGCAGCAAAGGAGCGTTTGGTTACTATCTGATGAATTAAAATAGGCTTGTTGGTAGCAAAGACATCACTAAAGTGTACAGAGCAAAGGTACTCCAGGACCAGGATGGGTAAGTAGCAGCTTGATCAGTGGAATCTTCTGTGAGACGTAACAGGATTTCGGTCTTAAATGTAATGTTAGATCAAGTGAAAAACTTTAGTGGATTGAAATACAGATAAATAAATCCACTAAAAGTGCATCTGCATCATTGGTTAAAAAGTTGTTCTGCTAGTTGTCTGATTTTGTTCCAGTAATCTAATGTTTCCTGGCACTAGGTGGTTCAAGATTATATTGGTGTTTGCTTTATTTCTGTGATTTTTTTAACCATAGTCTAATTGTTTATACTGTCTACCAAATGCAATACTGAGTAGTGAAACACTGACACAATCCCTTTTGGCATCGGACATTTGTAATAATTTCAATAATCTACAGTTGTAAGTCAAGAGGGCAGCACCATTTTAAAGTCTAGTTTCCTTTCTCTGTCTCACTTTCTGGAATTTTTCCATCTGTGTTTTTATTAAATTTAAAGATGGAAAGGGTATTAAAACTCCCTTTAACTGACATCTCTTCCACTGAACTTGTAGAGAAAGTGATGATATGAAGATGATTATGTTTATCGCTTTCACTCAGAGATCATTGTCTGAGGGTCATGTTGTACAGTTCACGATGCCCCGGGTTGCAATCAGGAGGTTTAACAGTGATGTGCCAAACAGTTGTCTGTGGTGTTCTATATGATCATCACAGAACATCACACATAACTGGTCAAATTGTATCTCCAGTAGGATATTTGTGTATTATACTATATATTAGCAGCATAACTTTATGATGCAATTAAAAACATTCCCCATCCCCCTGAATACCAATCATATTACATATCTGGGTATTAAATTCTCTTCCCAGTTGTCTGTTATTCAAAAATAAATAGTCATCCAATTATGAAAACAATAAGCGACGAACTTCATTGATGGACAAATTTGCCCCTTATGCTCTTTGGACAAACTGCAATAATTAAAATGAGAATATTACCTAAACGAAATTATTTGTTTTCAATTATTCCAGCGCCACCAACCTGTCTAAAATCTTTGGACAACATCATAACTTGATTCTACTGGAAAAATAAATCACATAGAATCAAACTCACAACATTACAGAACTGTAGTTGATTATTGCAAATCAACTATAATATGGTATAAAATGGATAAAACTTAGTATATCAGACAGAATATGGATAGACATATAGCAAACATTATGCAAAGATCTAAAAGTCAGACTTACCATTTATCAGTCAAATCAATTAAAGAACATTCATGATCAACAATTTGTGGGTGGCCATGATACTAACAGCCTGGTGGAAATTTCACAAGATATCAAACTCCAGACTCACATAAACATAACACTGCTTTCATGTCACTTCCACAAGTAGCCCAAACATAAGATATAGAAAGCAGGTAAGAGCAACTATCAGTTCAGAGACATTAAACTCACCTGCATCCATATCAGTATTATAAACATTCCTAATACAAAAAAACTATCACATAAGATATACAAACTAATAATGAAATCAAATCGCATAATTACTCTCCCATCGAGACAATGGGAGGAAGATTTATTACTAGCTCCCGACGCCACAGTTTGGATTAAAATGTGTAATAATAATTACCACATGACAGCAACACTAACCTACAATGCATTCAGTACAAAATAATACATAGATTACATTATACTACACATTGGATGTTTAAAATTGGTTTCACAAGCTCAGCAATCTGTACATACTTTACTCCAAACACAGCTGACGATTACATTCACATCGTGTGGCAGAGCACACCTATCAAGTAATTTTGGAAATAGGTCATCACACACATGTCCCATGATTTAAATAACCCTATCCATCCAACACCATCTTTATGTCTCCTAGGAGACATGTCATCAACCAATGTGTCAATAGAAAAAAAACAGGATAATATATATATAACATTATTAATTGCAAATACAAACATACTCATGAATTGGAAAACAAAAAATAATATTAGTGTCACCGAATGGAAAAATCTATTGATAGACTACATATCAATGGAAAAAAATCTCAGAATGAATCAATAAGAACCAATAACCTAGACTGGACTCCTTTGATAAAAAGTTTACAGAGCTAATCCATAAATGATAAATATCCCAATCTAGTACGTGTACATATACAGTGCACTCGCACATAGCCTCTCTCTCTCTCTCACACACACACACACAGGCAGACGCACACAAGCAGTCACACACGAACACACACACACACACACACACACACACACACACACACACACACACACACACACACACACACACACACACACACACACACACACACATTCCCGTAATGGTGCAGGTGGCTAATACTTAAAATACTCTATCTGCATTTCCCGTTTGTCTGTTTCGTCTCTGTTCGTCTTATTTTTCCTCTCTCCCCTATTCCCGTTTCTCCCACGTTATTTATGTCTGTTCATACGTTTTATACACCCGATATAGTTGGACACAGTGAGAAGTTAGAAATAAATAATGAATAAATAATAAAGTTCTAAAGGTCCTCCGATGGGCGGAAATCAATTGATATATTTATTTCTCCAGATTTCTAACTCGGAGAGAAAAAGACGTCCTTTTACAAATCGCACCTCGTTGTGGAACTCTACTAAGGTTTACAATCCAGGCGATTATTTTTAACCTCAAAGAACATAGGCCTGCTCCAAGGCAAACTGATTTCATCCCATTAATTAACTTTAATGCGATGTTTTTTGCCGAGCATTAGGCTAAAGAAAATGAATGTTGCTGCGTTTATCAAACTAAAAGTATTTATTCTGAGCCATGCGGTAAATGATTCAGTGTGAGCAGCATATGGACGATTTTTGGAAAATGCTGTGACTAGGTAATATTTTGAAATATAAGGCGTTGTTAAAGCCTCTCATTCACGCTATTAACGTTATAAGTTAAAATAATTGAATAATTCATAAATAAATAAATAGCGTTTGTATAATATTTAAAAATAAACATTTACGTAAAAGCACTCTTACGTAACAACCAAGTTGTCATGTATTTGAATCTAAAGCTAAAGTGTTGCTTTGATCGCTTTGGTCGGTCGACACTTGCCTGGCTCTGTTGAATTGCTGTTTCAAACTGTTTTATAATTCGTGCAGTTAGATCATTTGGTTAAATCATTTACGATTTTATTTTATTCATTTACTACTTTCGACTACGATTTCCAGAAAGGTTGACCGACGATCCTCACGAAAATGAATCCAAGTGCTCCAAGTTCGCCGATGACTTCGTTGTACGTGGGTGACCTTCATCCAGACGTTACCGAGGCCATGCTATACGAGAAATTCAGTCCTGCTGGCGCAATAGTCTCCGTACGGATTTGCAGGGACGCGATGACCCTCCGCTCACTTGGATACGCATACGTGAACTTTCAGCAGCAGGCAGATGCTGAGCGTGCTTTGGACACTATGAACTTTAACATCATCAAAGGCAGACCTGTGCGAATTATGTGGTCCCAGAGAGACCCCTCTCTGAGGAAGAGTGGAGTTGGCAACATCTTCATCAAGAACCTTGACAAGTCTATTGACAGCGAAGCTCTTTACGACACATTCTCTGCCTTTGGGAACATCCTTTCCAGCAAGGTGGTGTGTGACGAGAATGGCTCTAAGGGCTACGGCTTTGTGCACTTTGAGACCCGTGAGGCTGCGGAGAGAGCAATTGAGAGACTTAATGGCATGTTGCTCAATGACCGCAAAGTGTTCATTGGCCACTTCAAGTCTCGCAAGGAGCGAGAGGCTGAGATGGGGGCCAGGGCCAAAAAGTTCACCAATGTGTACGTCAAGAACTTTGGAGAGGACATGGACGACGACAAGCTGAAGGAGATCTTCAGCAAGTTTGGCCAAACGCTGAGCACTCGCGTCATGACCGACGAGAGCGGCAAGTCCAAGGGC
Organism: Electrophorus electricus; assembly: GCF_041902795.1. Lineage (NCBI taxonomy): Eukaryota > Metazoa > Chordata > Actinopteri > Gymnotiformes > Gymnotidae > Electrophorus > Electrophorus electricus. The sequence continues at coordinate 110,017 of NW_027658384.1, read as the reverse complement.
TTTGGCTTTGTGAACTTCGAGAGGCACGAGGATGCCCAGAGGGCTGTGGATGAGATAAATGGGAAGGAGCTGAATGGGAAGAAGGTGTATGTGGGTTATGCCCAGAAGAAAGGCGAGAGGCAGACAGGGCTGAAACGAAAGTTTGAGCAGATGAAGCAGGACGGTATGACTCGCTACCAGGGAGACAACCTGTACGTCAAGAACCTAGACGACGGTCTGGACGACGCGCGTCTACGTAAGGAGTTCTCTCCGTTCGGGACCATCACAAGTGCCAAGGTGATGATGGAGGGCGGCCGCTCCAAAGGGTTCGGCTTCGTGTGTTTCTCCTCGCCGGAGGAGGCCGCCACGGCCATGACGGAGATGAATGGGCGCGTTGTAGGCACCAAGCCGCTGTACGTGGCTCTGGCGCAGCGCAAGGAGGAGCGGCAGGCCCACCTCTCCAACAAGTACATGAAGCGCACGGCCAGCGTGAGTGCCTTGCCCAACCTCGTGCTCAACCCCTACCAGCCTGCCCCGCCCTCCGGCTACAACATGGAAGCCATTCCACAAGCTCAGAACTGGCCTGCCTACTGCGCAAGCAGCCAGCTGGCACAACTCCTCCCCAGCCCTTGCTGGGCCATGCAGTGCGTCCACCCACAGCAAGTCCAGGATATGCCGAGTGCCATCGGTCCAGCCGCATCCTGCCCGCAGGCCTTCAGCGCCATCCGACCAACCACCGCCTGCCAGGTCCCACGCACGATGGCCTATCAGACCATGGCATCTGAGGCTCCGGGGACAGGGATGGCCAGCGCGGAAGCTGCCAACAAGGCGTCGCTGGTGAGAGCAGTACCACAGTACAAAACCACCTCAGGCGTTCACAGCCCACAGCAACACCTGGGCACACAGCCCTTAGATATAAATGTCGAACTTACCATTTATCAGTCAAATCAATTATAAAACATTTATGTTTCTCAACCCACAGCAGCACCTGGGGGCAGAGCTCCAGGTGCCCGTGCAGCTGGCTGCGGTCCATGTGCAGGGTCAGGAACCTCTCAGTGCCTCCATGCTGGCTGCTGCACCTCCACAGGAGCAGAAGCAGATACTGGGTGAGCGTCTGTTTCCCCTGATCCAGAACATGCAGCCCACCCTTGCAGGGAAGATCACGGGTCTGTTCCTGGAACTGGACAACTCGGAGCTACTGCATATGCTGGAGTCTCCTGAGTCTCTGCACCCTAAGGTGGATGAGGCAGTCGCTGTGCTCCAGGACCAGTGCGCGCAGGAAGCCGCTCAAAAACTTTAACCAGTGCTGCGCTTCTGGCTGTCTAATGGAAGAATAAGCAGTAAAAAAAATTAACATTTTAACTGAAAAAAATAAACATTGAAACTGAAATGCATTGAACATTGAAATATTTTTGCCATGTCTGTAGACATCAAGCCTGTAAGGGTTGGCACCAGGCCGAGGCCCCCTCGACCAGAGGGAGGCGTCGAGTCAACCACGCCACTGATCAGGATCAACACCCAACAGCTGGGCTAGACCTTATATAAGCCCAGTGACCCAATCATTCAGTGCTGGGTTTTTGATAAAGTTTTGAGCCAAGCTCCTAGCCGGTTTCTCCCCGTTTTCTGGTTTTGTTTGGGAGCTTTTAGTTCGAGTTTTCCCCAGTGCATCGGGGTTGCCATTTCTTTCCGTGGCGTTCTTTGTTCTCCCCTTTTCCACGCTCACCGAGGTGTTTCGTTTTTTCCTCTTGTTTTGCTTGATCCAAGCTCTAACTGTTCTGCACACGAGCCCACCATTGTTAGAGTGTGGCTGCTTACCCAGTAAGCTATTGGTGTCCTCACCTAGCTGACCTGGATTCAAAACCACCTTACAAAGTCCAGGCCTTGGTTATTCTAAGCTTAAAATGAAAACGACAGAAAAAGGTAAAATCATTTCAAGTTTGGTTTATTTGTCGCATACATAGTCATACACAGTATAACTCACAGTGAAATGGTTGAGTGCTCTGTCCAATCTGAGGAAAAAGAAAAACAGGGGTGCATAGAGAAATATATTCTATATATATACAAAAATATATTAATAGTGCATGTACAATATATATATATATATATATATATATATATATATATATATATATATATATATATATATATATATATATATATTATGTTTATATGTACAATGTATATATGGATATTTATATATGTATGTACAGAATGTACAGTCCCATCTTGCAATTGGCATATTTACAGTTATATGTTACATGGTGGTAATTGAACATATTACAGTTATATTGAACATATTACAGTTATTTCTATTACATATTACAGATTTTGACATGAACAGCTGATCATTTTTTTGTTTTTATTCCTCTTAAAGTTTGAATGTTCAGATTGTCAGTTCTTACAGGTCATAGCTGATCATTAGATAAGTGTATTGGGTTGCATTAATATAAATGTAAAGATCAAAAAAACAAAACCCCACAGTGTAGCTTAAAATAGAGAATAATTCTGTAATATTCCTTTATGTACAACACAATTTCAAATGACCTTATTAACAAACCAGTAAAGACAGGACGAGAAGCAAAGGTCACTTACACGTATTAAATCTTGAAGCAAACAAACTGCAGCTGCAAGTGCCACACTGCCATCCAGTTCCCCTCTCTGGTCTGGCGACGGTCATATTACAGGAGCAACGAGAGGCTGCCAACAGTTTCTTTTAGCTTGTCTACTGAGACGGTGAAACTGGCCAACCAGGTGAAAAGCATTGTGAAGGAGAAACGACTTCGACTGCCGACGTGGGAAATTAGCAGTCAGAGCAGGTCTATTGGAGCAGTGCGATGGACTCTGCCCAACAATGGGCTGCAAGCCCACATCTCTGCACATAGCAACAGTATGTGGTTCCTAGGTGCCCAGTCGGCTAGTTTTAAAGTTCAATTCAAATATTAAATAAAAATGCAGACTTCAGAATTGGTTAAAGAGCATAACTGTGCACGTACTTTATTGTAGGTTAACATTAACACGCATTACTGAGGCACCCTCTGGAGAATGTCTAAAAATCAGAGAACCCACATTTTCATACATTTTTCAGTAGTGGTTATGTATTCACCCCACATTCCTTTACATATTTGCGTTTGTCTTCACGTCCATTGCATCCAAACCATACATTTGTCAATATATGCAAAGTAATATAAAACACCCACACCAGTTGGAACCTCTTAACACCACATTCCAAGAGATTTCTCTTGACCTTATCCTAAAGAGATGGTCCTGAGCCTGATGGAAATAATATCTCATACTTGGGAGGACATGGACGACAACAAGCTAAATGAGATCTTCAGCAAGTTCGGCCCAACGCTGAGCCTTCGCGTCATGACAGACGAGAGCGGCAAGTCCAAGGGCTTTGGCTTTGTGAGCTTCGAGAGGCAAGAGGATGCCAAAAGGGCTGTGGATGAGATGAACGGGAAGAAGTTGAATGGGAAGCAGCTGTATGTGGCTCGTGCCCAGAAGAAAGGCGAGAGGCAGACAGAGCTCAAACGCAAGTTTGAGCAGATGAAGCAGGACGGCACGACTCGCTACCAGGGAGTGAACCTGTACGTTAAAAACCTAGACGACAGTCTGGACGACGAGCGTCTGCGTAAAGAGTTCTCTCTATTCGGGACAATCACGAGTGCCAAGGTGATGACGGAGGGCGGCCGCTCCAAAGGGTTCGGCTTTGTGTGTTTCTCCTCGCCGGAGGAGGCCACCGAGGCAATGAAGGAGATGAACGGGTGCATCGTAGGCACCAAGCCGCTGTACGTGGCCCTGGCGCAGCGCAAGGAGGAGCGGCAGGCCCACCTCACCCACCAGTACATGCAGCGCATGGCCAGCGTGAGTGCCGTGCGCAACCCAGTGCTCAACCCCTACCAGCCCGCCCCGCCCTCCGGCTACTTCATGATGGCCATTCCACAGTCTCAGAACTGGGCTACCTGCTACCCGAGCAGGCAACTGGCACAGCTCCACCCCAGCACCCGCTGGGCTACGCACAGCATTCAGCCACAGCATTTCCAATACATGCCGAGTACCATCAGGCCCGCTGCAGACCAATCTCTGGGCCAGGAACCTCTCACTGCCTCCGTGCTGGATCTGGAACCTCCGCAGGAGCAGAAGCAGATGTTGGGTGATCTATGGTCTGTTTCCCGTGATCCAGAACATGCACCCCAACCTTGCAGGGACGGGTTTGCTCCTGGAGATCGACAACTTGGAGCTTCCGCTTATGCTGGCTGAAAAAATAAAAACGCATTAAATATTGAAATATTTTTGCCTGGTCCATAGACTCCAGTTTCAGGCCTTGATTATAGTAAACTAAAACAACATGTAAAAAGGCTAAATGATTGACACGTGTACAGTCGGTGACTCCTTTCTTTTTGTTCCTCTTACTGTTCGAATGCTCAGAATGTCAGTTTTTGCAGTTGACAGCTGAGCATTAGGCATGTGTATTGGATTGTATTAATAATACAATTGAGGATTCATTGCTGTTCAGGGACCCAGCAGTGGTAACTTGGCAGTGGTAGGGCTTGAACTAGCAACATTCTGATTACTAGTCAAGTAACCTCTGAATAGTATTATTATGATTAATATTATTAATATATCTTACACTGAGGTCTGCTGAAGCTTACCCAGGATCCTTTGCAGCAGCCTGCCATATGCACAAATCATTACGAAAGGACACAGAATCTCTAAACTCCCTTGTTTTATGTTATTAGTTTGTCTAATTCAATGTTAAAGCACTTTCCCCTGTAAACACTCTTTTTATGACCTCATTTCACCGTTTCATGACTTTATGCCACGAACCAACCAACTATTCTTTTATACAACTCTTTTCAAACACTTCAACCATTGTGGGTAATTACACTATTATACACCTGTAATTCTTGTTATGCTATTTATTTTATTGGTACTGTCGATACATCGATGTTAGGAGAAATACCTCATGAATACTTTAAATGAATCCTTAAAATGACACCTATTCCATTTACTAATGCTAAGCTTGCTACAGTCTGAACTTCTAGCAAGTCAAGAGAAGTCTCATGCAGTTTCTGTATTTTCTATAATTGCATAATATATGGATGGTTTTAAACTCAATAACATACGCACTTGCAAAATATGTGAATATAAAGGAACAAAAATAAATTAACATAACCACATACCTAAACATCATCTGGTACCATCACCCCATCACCCCTCAATGCAGTATGAGGATGGTCAGATTGTTGTATTTACTAATAGTTACCACTAGTATTAAAATAACAGTAAGCCCAAACTGTTCGACTATGTCCTCTTAAACAAACCTGTGATTTTTTAAATATTTGGACCACATCCTCCTGCAGAATAAAACAATCAGGAAATACAGTTGAGTTGGCCCATACCGCCCTCACATCAGTGTGATTTCCATCAATGACGTGTTATGGCTCTGGGTAAGGAACAATGTTATATTGTTCAATAAACTTTTCACAGGATGCATATTTTTCATTGTTTTAGCAAAGTTTTCGCTACCTCTATACAGCAAACACCAGAATCGACAAGGTTTACATTAATTATAGTCAGTAGAATTAAAGGGAAGAGGCCATATAAAAGGCTGGGATCTACGTTTAGCAGACTCGGCACTGTGTTACTAGATATTGCCCACATTCCAGTAATTTTATTAAGTCCTCTTTAAACAGAAAATAAAGATGCAGAATTAATTGAAGAGAGTAGTAGGTCCATTATTTATTTTGAGCTCAGCGTTACATACAAACGAGGCATAGTCCAGAATATGTCTAATAATCACACAAGGAACACACATTTTTATCCAGTTTTCACAACTGATTATGTGATTGCCACACCTTCTCTACATACTGGTGTTTGAAATCTCAACCACTGTGTTCAACCATACATTATTCAATATATGCAAATTGAGATCTATCATTGTACAAATTGAAGCTTGACCCCAGTATATCCTATTGGAAGATTTTCCTGGGTTTTTTTTTTTGTTGTTGTTGTTGTTTTTGTTTTTAACAAAGATAATCTCAACTCATACCATCAAACACCTGCAAGATGATGTTGCAGGTCAGTATCACCCTGCTCTTATGGTAAGATAATGAACCTTGCTTAGCCACAGAACTCTCGAAGAGGCTTTCACGTCTTTTAAAAGCCGGGATCTTTACCAATACTTAGGAAGCTATTTCTCACGGGAACAGTCCAGAGTCATCTGCCGTAGACTTCCACAGAGGCCTTGAAACCACCTGCATCAGAGCCTCTGCTCTGCACTTACAGACCCACAAAGGCCTTAAGATACCCCAGAAACATTATTCCTCTTTATGCTTTCAAACACAGTCTTGCACCACTCTGCACCTGTTGCAGAGAGCTTCAAAGCCTATTATAATTAGATCACAGATCGCCTCATGAAAATACCTTTACCCCAAAACATTTTATTACCTCAGGTGGAACAGTGTGTATAGGCCTAGACCTCTTTAGATGTAACTTAGAACCGCCGGTGACCGCTGTATGCGTTTCTTTGGTTGTACAAGCTCCACTGAAGGACTCCATGAATAGTTGATGATGGAAGAGGGGTATATCAGATTCACCCCTTCTGCCTCCATGTGACAAATTAACACACTGCATAAACTTTTAGAAATAAATCAGTCTTTTAACAAATGGTAAACATTCTCTAGAAAAGATTATCTTGTAACAATTCATTGAGTATATGAACTGTTTTTGTGTCCTTATATCTATAAATGAAAAGTAATAAAACATTATAGATGATAAATAAATTACATAAAATGTATAAAAGTTCACAAATAAGAAAGTACCTGAGTCTGCACTTTTCTCCACAGATTCAAGAAACTCGTGAAAGTTGGAAGCTATAGAAACACATAGTACAGAATTATAGACTGACTGAGGTGTGAGCAGAAAGATCGCCATGATGTCCTTATATCTAAAGCACTCAAAGCATTGATGCTATGTAAATAAACTGTGATCCGATTGGTTCAATCTAAGTAAATAGATTCACCTACTTTGAAGTTAAAGTTTTTCTCAAAAGGTTAGAACTGGTTGACTATACTTTGCCGTGTTCTGTAATAGAAAATGTAAACATTTATATCTAAAATATTGCACGACAGAAATCAATTCAAGACTAACCTCTAATGACCGCTAGATGGGGGAAGATACCAAGTAATAAATGAGTCCAGATCCTCCTGCCCGACAATACGGTGAGACTCTGTTTTTACGTGTGATGGAAAATGATACGAAACTATGTATTATGTGATTCATATAAAATCACACTGATCCTTTTGTACAGGGAGTAGTATAACTAGCCACGGTTTTGTATACTCGGGGCTCCCTACCTGAGGAGAGCCAAACATTTATTTTATTCTTTTTCTTATTAAATTACTCTCTTAATCACGTCTGACTTGCTGTTTGTTCAAAATTCCACAACATATGTCATTACTACGCCGCACAAAAAAGACTGCCATATTTGTACTTCCACAATGTGAAAAGGCGTCATTTTCTATGCAAACGAATGAATAAACACCATGCCATGCCTTGCTGTATCCCCTCTTTGCACCGCTGGACAGACACACTCATGACACTGTACTCATCAAAAGCAGCACCAGAGACGCACTGAGTCATATCCCGCTACACACCTCTCAGGCCAGCTTGTTTGCACGTTTTGTCATAAAACTTAAAATGTCATTTGTTGCCATTATATATAAAATTACCTATTTAAAAAAACAAATAAATCAAAAAGTACTTGTGACTAGAGAAACACGTGGCTAATCACCTACAAGAAATAATGTCAGTGATGTTTGGGGCAGGTGTTTCAAACGTGCCCAGACTCTTGAGAAGCACCTAAACGCACACACAAGGGTGTCTGCTTCCCATAGTGCTGCAAATACTGCAGGAAGGGCTTTGGTGAAACAGGCCACATGGAGGAGCAGAAGACAATCCACACAACTGAAGAAGCCCGTAGCTGCCCAGTATGTCAGAATCCACATGGGAGAAGAACCCTGTAGCTGCCCAGTATGTCAGAAGCAAATTGTGCAGGTGGGTAATGAACCATATTTGTACCCATTCGTATGTTGGGAGCAAATCAGTTGAAGACTTGAACAGTATGTTAACAATCAGTTAAAATTACTGTTGATGACAAGAAAACAATGGCTAATATGTTCCTTCACAGCTATGTCATTGGTTGATCTATTTTTGTCAGATTTAGTGCTTGTTTGGGCAAGTGTGTTAAAGTCTTCCTTTGTTTTTGGTTTTGTTCCTTTTCATATAGTTGTTTATTCCTTTTTGTCTAGTGATGTCCATTATCCATTTAAAATCTGTCAAATTAAACAAATGTGAAACGAATTCCATAGTATTCAGATTTGATTGCAAAAGAGACCAACCACTCCCCGTATTTTGAATTTTGCATATACAGTATATGTGCAGTTCCAGCCTAGTCCATTGATCCAAAATCTGGCCCAGATGTATCTGTTGACTGCAAATTTGAATGATTTCTGTGCTCTGCAGCAAAGGAGCGTTTGGTTACTATCTGATGGATTAAAATAGGCTTGTTGGTAGCAAAGACATCACTAAAGTGTACAGAGCAAAGGTACTCCAGGACCAGGATGGGTAAGTAGCAGCTTGATCAGTGGAATCTTCTGTGAGACGTAACAGGATTTCGGTCTTAAATGTAATGTTAGATCAAGTGAAAAACTTTAGTGGATTGAAATACAGATAAATAAATCCACTAAAAGTGCATCTGCATCATTGGTTAAAAAGTTGTTCTGCTAGTTGTCTGATTTTGTTCCAGTAATCTAATGTTTCCTGGGACTAGGTGGTTCAAGATTATATTGGTGTTTGCTTTATTTCTGTGATTTTTTTAACCATAGTCTAATTGTTTATACTGTCTACCAAATGCAATACTGAGTAGTGAAACACTGACACAATCCCTTTTGGCATCGGACATTTGTAATAATTTCAATAATCTACAGTTGTAAATCAAGAGGGCAGCACCATTTTAAAGTCTAGTTTCCTTTCTCTCTCTCACTTTCTGGAATTTTTCCATCTGTGTTTTTATTAAATTTAAAGATGGAAAGGGTATTAAAACTCCCTTTAACTGACATCTCTTCCACTGAACTTGTAGAGAAAGTGATGATATGAAGATGATTATGTTTATCGCTTTCACTCAGAGATCATTGTCTGAGGGTCATGTTGTACAGTTCACGATGCCCCGGGTTGCAATCAGGAGGTTTAACAGTGATGTGCCAAACAGTTGTCTGTGGTGTTCTATATGATCTAAAAGTCAGACTTACCATTTATCAGTCAAATCAATTAAAGAACATTCATGATCAACAATTTGTGGGTGGCCATGATACTAACAGCGTGGTGGAAATTCCACAAGATATCAAACTCCACACTAACATAAACATAACACTGCTTTCATGTCACTTCCACAAGTAGCCCAAACATAAGATATAGAAAGCAGGTAAGAGCGGAGCAGTCAATGTGCCTAATATGACTGCAAAAGCCTGGCAGGACAGGAGGTATTCCTGCTTCTGCTAATCAGCAAAAGGAAGCTCCTGGCAAAGTGACGTGGACTGCAAAAAAATCACCAGGAAGGTCAAGCTACAAATGCCAGAGAGGAGCAGGGAGCACCAAAAGTTCCATAGCATCCTGCGGAAAGAGTACCACATAAGCATGGAAACAGTACAGCAACCCATGGTATGAGCATGGACAGATGAGGAAGAGCTGCTAGAACAGTATGTCCCCAATAAGCAGGCAGGATGTGGATCCGTCTCACTATTTCATCGGCAGAAATGCAGGAGCAGGTGATAATACTCCTGGGCCCAGCACTCTTCAACCTGGGTACTTTAAGGAGAACACGGCAGCCTCCCAAAAGTGATACAAAGTCCCAAAATGGCTATTACCTGTGCTGAATAACAGTATGAAGGACAAATCTACCCCTGTCCAAAGTTTAATTGATTTAACTGAATGCCAACTATACTACCACCATCAATCTGTGTAAGGTGTACTTGCAAGTGCCTTTAGCACCAAAAGCAAAAGAACTCAGTGTTTTCAACACATTTCATCCAAGCATCATCATGTGAAATGTTGTTCTTTTCGGAAATTCTTCATCTAAATATGGTTGTGTTGCTAATGAGATCATATTATTTGTTACTCTTTAAACCTTATTATTCCTTTAAGATTCAAAGTCTACTGTGTTAGGAAACCTATGTGAGAATATAAAATCAGCAGTTTCTGCATGCTTGTGTGATGAATACAGAAAGTGATCTCTTATACCTGCGGAATTAAGGCTTCAAATGTCTTGGTGTTCAGACGATATGGAGAGGCTCTGGGAATCTGGAAGGATAAACGTTTGTTTCATTTTCAGGGACTGTTGATCATTTATTTGTCCATTCATTTATTACACTATTAAGGGATTATTAATGTGCACTGGGAGAACAGTATAAAGTTATCAGTCTTCTTTATCAGTCTTCTAACTAAACAGCCTGGTCTTGTAAGGTAACCACATGCACACCTTTCCCTCAGTGATGGCAAGGAGTGGTTTAAACTCACCATGTCATCTGTGATTCTGAGTGTGAGTGCTCCTGCATTTTTCTACACAAAGCCTGCTGAGTTGGCAGTGAAGGCAGAGATGCCCATATACAGCATGTTGCTTTCATCAGGTGGCAGTGAAAATGGTGTCGGGGCAAAAGCGGGTTTCTTGTGCACTCCAATGTTGTAAAACTCCCCCTATATAGAGAGCAATGCAGAGATTAACTTATTCTTTTACAGCTCCTGGGTCTTGATTCTTCGTTCAGATTAAACTGTTTTATCAGCGTAACCTTTGTGTAACCTTTTTTTCCTACAAAAGCCCAACAGTGCTTTCTGGATACACTTAGGCACAGTTTTGCAAGTGCTCCTGTTATTCCCTGTTAATTCAGATCTTTGGCTCAGAAAGGCTTTCTTATGATCATTATGGTCATTATTCTTATGCTTTGACAACTTGTGCCTTTTTTAACTTGTGCCTGAAAACCCCTTTACCTATGCCAATGATAAAACACTGATGAACTCCTGCAAACAAGTTGTAGTTTATTAATTAGTGCATTAATCTTAGTTTGGGATCTTTAATGACCATCTTAATCTGTGTATATTATTTGATTGTTGGTTCTTTCCTAGCTGAATGTAACTTCCTCTCACAGTAGTGTACAACTTCCAAGCTTATCAAAGGATAGTGTTGTAGTCAGGACCATTAAAAAATCATTCAAGCAAAGACCAAGATTTTGTAGTGTTTGAATCTGAGACAAGAATGAGACTTATTTAACAATGATTTTACTTTAATTATACCACTCACTGATAATGTATTGTAAATTGTCATTGTCATAAATAATTGTCATTATAAAGGCAGCTGAATATAAACAAATATAAAGCAAAAAGGTTCATATGGTCATTTTTATTATTAAATTAAAACATAGTAATACTTAAATAATTGCTATCTGCCCTTGGGTCAATCATGGAAAGGATTAATTAGATGTGTTCTGTAATGTGTTAAATCCTCTCGATAAATGCATAGCTTTAGCTATATCATAAAACATATGATGAGTCCTTTTCTCATTATTACTTGTGTACAACAAAAGTTTGTGTGACAAGCAGCAACATGTATATTTGCCAATTTATGAAAACGGGAGTATGCGCAGTGGGAGAGTAAATATCTTTTAAAATGACTCTCAATTAATGGCAATGCATTTACAATAAGTCTCTTGCCACAATAACAACACTGTCTGGATTTGCCATCAGCTGGTTGATTGCAGCATCGTGCAGCCTGCAGCCTAGCATTTGTTTGCAGGGGAACATACACTGCCATAATTATTACCATAATGAATTTTTTAAGGAGAAAGAATAGTCTGTACATTAATGTTAAAAATTGCAGATCCAGATAGCAGTGTTTATGTATGTCAGTGGCTGTGCACCAGTACTTGTGAATGTACACACACAAACCTCACCCTTTGGGTCTTCCCCAAGTCCCCTGTAGTAGTGCGACTAGTAGTCGCACTACTAGTTAAGAGCAACCAGCTAACTTGATAGCAGTGTGACTCAATAATAATAAAAATAATAAAAATAATTTTAAAAAAAAATAGTAATAATAATAATAATAATAGTAATAACAATAATAGTAATAATAATAATAGTAATAATAATAATATGGCGCTTCCATGCACATCAGCAAGCAAATAGGAACACTAGCACTTGCATGAAATTAAGCATATTAGCATTTCAGAAGGCAGATTATTTAGCCTGCTAAAATAGCAGGTGTGGCAGCAAATGTCTGTTCAAAACACTATGTCACAGGTATGAGTATCATGTATTTGCTATAGTATGATTGTTCATGTTTGTAAATTTAAAGCTTACAAATGCTGTATTTACAGTGTATTGCAGGTTATTAAAATGTGGCAGTAATTATTAGGATATAGAGAATTGTAGTGTTTAAACAAATCATTATGTCAGAAGTATGTTTAGGGGAGAATACACCCTGACCCACCCAGAGTTAACACACACTTACCTTACATTATTGATCATAAACTTGAATAGCTACAATACTGTCTGCTAATCATGCAGTTTGAAGTTTGCAAAGTGTGTACCCAGACAAAATCTGTGTTAAAACTTTCCTTTAACACCGAGTCATACATGAGTCAGACATGATTCTGAATAAATGAATGAATGAAAAAATGAAAAGCCTTATTTCATTTCAAACTGCACTTCAGGAACACTGAGCTCAAGTTCTGAGGAAACGTCCCTGCATATTTTCAGGGGTTTTCTGCCTCACCATGCCTGAATCACCTCATAATGAGCTTGATAATGAGGAGACAGGGTGACTGAGGCAGTGAACACTCCTCACTGAGCATACTGGCTTCCAAGAGCTGGAGCTGGGAAGACCTATAGGTCTGTGACACACACTCCCACCCAGTCCTGATACTAAGAAGGTGGAACCTACAGGCTAATATGCAGCTGCCTGTGCATCAATAGGCGTCTGGGGTGTCCATCACTCAGGGAGGCGTGGCTGAAGGCGTGGCCTTGCAGACTCTGAGAGCTGGCTGAGGTAATCTCTAAAGGAGAGAGTAGTCACCAATAATCATGGAAATGTAGCCACAACTGTACAGTATATTTCACAGCCATGTATATTACATATCACAGACCAGGCTTACCAGAATAAATATTCCACACATACAGCTCATATATATCTGTGTGTGTGTGTGTGTGTGTGTGTGTGTGTGTGTGTGTGTGTGTGTGTGTAAAAACATGCTCCTGTTTTAGTCTCAACACAGACAGATATACATGTAGGAGTAGCAAACTGAAGTAAGAGCTCACCTTCACCAGTACATAGTCTCCAGCTTTAACAGTGACAGGTACGAATTGATGTGCGTAGACAACTACACAGGGTGGCCGGAAGCGTGGCCAACAAAACGGGAAGACAGTGCTTCAGTGGTAAAGTTCCTGGTGAACCAGTACATTCCTCACCATGGGTTTCAGAGAAAGGTGAGATCAGATAATGGCACTCATTTTACAGCGCGCAATTTGCAGGAGTTAGAGAAAATGCTGGGTCTGAAACATTCATTTGGGGCAGTGTATCATCCTCAGTCTCAAGGTAAGGTGGAAAGGATGAATCTAAATGCGAAAAACAAAGTGGCCAAAATCTGTGCACAGACAAAATTAAATTGGGTTGATGCCTTACCTTTGGCATTAATGCAAATTAGATGTTCAGTGAATGCAACAACTGGTTTTACCCCTTTTGAATTGCAGACAGGTTGAGGATTTCCAGGACCCCAGGGACCCTTAACAATAAATGAGAAAAGAAAAACATCTCACACACACATCATACTTTAATGAATTGCAAAGTATCGTTTCAGCTTTCTCCACGCAGGAGGGGGACCGGATGGGGAGCAGACAAACCCAGACGATACCCATTACGGACTCGGGGCTGCTGAGAGTCATCAAGAGAAAATGGAGTGAGCCGAGGTGGACAGGTCCATTCCAGGTGACAGAAAGAACCAGCCACGCCGTACGCCTGAAGGGTAAAGGGGAAACGTGGTTTCATCTGAGCCAGTGCGCCGCCGCAGAGTCACCGCAGAGGAGTCTGCAAGAGACAGCGAGGGACCTTGCTGAAACATCACCTAACTCACCTGACCCGGAAGGGGCAGAATAATCCCCGGGAGCAAAAGGGTCAAGGTAGTCCACCCTTAGACCCCGAAGTAAGAAGAACAGAACACCAGTGATGACTTCTGGACAATTGTGTTGTTTGATTATTTGTTGGTGTATTGTGTTGTGTGTTTCCATTTACAGTTTGGTCACGCTTGGGTTAAATAATAGCATGGCAGTAGGAAAGGATTAAAACATTAACAACAAGACGGTGAAGAAGAATGGGGGTAGAGATTGGTGGATGTGTAGCATGTGCAGCCGCAAGACCCAGACTTATAACCACCCCGGCACCCCTATTCCCACAAAAAGACCCCAAGGGTTATGCGTGCATGATTGGCCTGACTAAGGAAAGAAACCCTAAGAATTGTGACACTTTGAGCGTTATTTTCCCCCCCATCAGTAACAGAACCAGGACAGGACTATTTTCACCCGAAAAGGGGGAGGGGAACTACACGTGCTTCGTTAGAAGTTCAAGCACACCTCAAGTACGCTTGCTGCACATCCCGGCGGAATGGTGTAACCGCACGGTCACTGGGAACGAGTCTGTGGGTTCATGGGCACGAGCAGGATTGTATGATTATTGTGGAAGGATGACTTTGGTTGTTAACATGCCAGAGAATTCGGAGGCGACATGCGCCATGGTCAGGTTAGCAGCTCCTTTATTACTGATAGGCAAAAAACTACACAGGGACCCGGTAACTGATGCAGCAAGACAGTAGCGAGAGGCATACCATTTTGATTTAACAAGGAATACCCCCACATACATAGATGCAATAGGAATACCTCGCGGAGTTCCGGACAGATATAAGTTAGCAGACCAGATAGCAGGGGGATTTGAGAATATTCCGATACTTTCTGCATTATTCCCCATTACTCCAAATAAAAATGTGGATCGGATTAACTATGTACATTATAATGTCCTCAGGCTAGCCAACCTGACTAGGGATGCAGTGGAAGGACTTAGAGATCAGCTGGGACCAACCTCACTGATGGCGGTGCAAAATCGTATGGCATTAGACATGTTGTTGGCGGAAAAGGGGGGTGTCTGCGCTATGCTTGAGGATGTGTGTTGTACATTCATTCCTAATAATACCGCTCCGGAAGGGTCAGTTAGTAGAGCATTGGATGGTTTGAAGACCCTATCAGAGGAAATGCATGAGAATTCAGGCATAAACAACCAGTTGGAATCCTGGATGGTGAGCCGGTTCGGTCAGTGGAAAGACTTAATTGTGTCATTGATGGTTTCATTAGCCACATTCACGGGAATTGCTGTGACATGCGGGTGCTGCTGTATTCCATGTATTAGGGCGTTAATGGTTAGACTAATCTCAGCTATGATAGAAAGGAAAGATGTGCATGAGGGTACCACGATGATGCCACTGATACAGGGGGAAAGGGACGTAGAGACAGGAGATGCCAGAATAAAGGAGTGTGATTGGTGATCTCTTTGTAGAGATCAAAAGGGGGAATTGTGGAGTTTCAGAAATTAAATGAATGCTAAGCTTACACTAGTAGAGAATAATGTGCAGAATGGAATAGGACTAATGCTTGAATAAATAAAATAATTACTGTATGTCCAGACATAACAGGAAATGCCCTAGACGTGCATATGTGTGATTATGCAAGAAGACATGTGTACGAGACGGTCAAACAGAGGTGACGGCTGAGATGGAAAAACACAAAAGCAGAAGTGGCACAAGGCGAGAGAAATATAAGTCTGTCTGTTGCAAAGTTATGCTTTAGATCTCACTCGCACTGTGTTGTGAAGTGACATCTCCAGAGCTCTGCATTAATAAAAGGCCACAGGGTAACGCACTGTTTCCTGTCTCTTCTTTCCTGCATCAACGGACACGACACTAACTAATGATATAACAGAATCTGGCCCTTAGCTATTTTATTAGCTTTTTATCAGGGCACGCTTAGTAAAACGTCACATCTCTACATCAACTTTTTAGAAAAATTAACAGGCAATCAAATTATTTTGGCTATACTAAAACCTGTCCTGGAGCAATGCCTAGCTAGCTGGATAGCTAACACTAACATGCAAGACTGGGTTTGTTTTGCAGAAGTAGCAGATGCTAAATAGCTGCCTTGTAAAAGAGGTTTGCATTGGGGACTGTTTGTATTTGATGCATGCACTTTAGGTATTATTGTATAACGCTATTTGTGATGTATTTTTGTTTTTCAATCAGTCACATTCCGAGCCAAACTTCTCTTAGGTATCTTGTATCAGTGGAGAACTACTTTTGAAGGCATTGTTACTAGCTAACTGTTAGCTAGCAAGGTAACAAGGTAACTCTTTTTAAACAACAAAAAGAAAAAAACACTTTACTGTGATTAACAACTTTGAATTTACTAAGTTGTGATTGTTTCATAGAAGGTCTGATTAGCTAGCCTAGCTAAAGCTATGTTTGATACGTTTTGATACGTCTAACGACACTGGCATTTTTGGACAAGAGTAGCTTTATAGTTGCTTAGCTAATGTCACAGAATTAAAAGTAGAATCAGAAGGAAATGTTGAATATTGTGTCATTGCACCAGCCATGAGGCATTAAAGTGTCTGGACAAGAACATAGCTAGCTAGCTAACTGGCTTAGATCACTACTGCAGCTCTCACACCTCGGGTTTATTACATCATAATAGGTAATGTGGAATTTTTAAGGACCATTGTTGCGTCTGATAACCCGTTCAGAAAAGGTGTTCTTCAGCTGAATGAACAGATACTGAAACGAACACTAAAGAGATCATCCAACATTAAAGATATTTCAGTAGACACACTAGTGGAAGAGCTGCTGAGGTTCCTGAGCCATGAATGTCCGGCCTCCAGCATCTACTCTGGACAGGTATGTCACCGCCTTGCACCAGGACGCAGAGATCCATGAGCATGACTGAGATGTAATTATAACTATATACACCTCATTAGTCTGATGCTAATGAGCACACATGCACACCTGCCGTCCAGTTCTTTAACATCCATATCCGTCACCTTGATTTATCTTAGTAAGTTGCTGCTGAAGCTCTGTCTCTCTTTCTCTCTTTCCCCATGCCTCCTTCCCTTCCTGTAGGAGTGTGGATACACCACTGGCGTTGTTGCCTGATGCACCTCCTTTGGAAGAGGACACGGTCCACTGTCAGAACTGGCAGGAGACAGTGGAGCCGCACACACTCGCCTCTCTCGGCTCCCGGGAGATCGAACGGCAGGCTGTCATATATGGTAAAACAGCAAATGTGGTGCACAGCAACTGACTATAAAAGACAACTCCCAGTACACAGTTAACATGTAAAATGAAAAAAATTATTTACTGATCTAACTTAAACTAAATAGCTACTAAATCTTTTGAACATACAGTATTCTATTTATTATGCACATGTGATAATTCTATCCTGACTCATGAAAATGTGGAATTCTGAATTGTGTAACGTTTGTAAGAAATTGTAGTGACTTTGCTATATCCTCTTCCTCAGAGCTGTTCACAACGGAAGCATCTCACTTGCGGACTCTCAGGGTTCTCGATCAGGTGTTCTTCCAGAAGATGAGGAACCTTTTGACCGTCGAAGAACTTTCCTGTATCTTCCCCAACCTGCCCCAGGTCTACAGTCTTCATGGTCAGTCTCTCTGTGTGCGAGCGTGTGTGTGTGCGTGTAAATCTGCTCCATTTGTCTTAGTGTGTTTTCAAACCTAAATTTCTGAAGCCTACTTGGTGTCTAAATCATAATCAAGATTAAAGAAGTGTAAAACCCACCCAAACTGAGAATTTAATGACAGCACAATATCAGCTATCGGCACCATGCCATTACTGTGAGCAGGTATGGACTGGAGGCTGTACATGTTGTTTTTGCGGTGGCCTTCATGACACAAGTAGAGTTCTGTTGCCCACTGACACAACTTTCTAACAAACCACATATACACTGGCTCGCTTAAACAGATTCTGTTTTGTGGTGTTGCATTTGTGTTTCAGCGAATCTGTGTGAGTCCATGAAGAGGCTGAGGGACTCTTCTATAGTTCAAGGCATCGGAGACATCATGGTGTCTAGAGTGAGAGCTGGCTAGTGTTACTCCCTTTCTAGTTCACATCATCTTTTGGTGCTGTCTAAAATGAAGGGGTTGTTCTGTGTAGTGTGGGATATACTTGTTGCTTTATTTGATATGTCAGTAGCTCATGTGTTTGTGCGTGTGCGTGATAGTTTGAAGACGCTGCAGGAGAGGAGTTCCAGGAGCAGGTGTCTCACCTGTGCAGTCAGCAGAGTCAGGCACTGGAGCTCATTAAAAATAAATGCAAAGACCCGCGTTTCGCGCACCTTATACAGGTAACACTTTTTAGAGGTATAAAGCCTTTGGACAAACCTACAAACACTAGAGCTTCTGCCATATTTGTTAGTGGGCTGGGTTGTGAATTGGTTGACCCATACTTTGAATTGGAGACTATCCAGTCTTTTATATTTGACTTTTATTGCAGCACATAACTTTTAGTGATGCTGTTTTAGGTATAAATTGGTGTTGCAGTCAACAGAATCCACATTTGGACTTAGATGTCCTTGGCTCATTCGTGTGTGTGTGTGTGTGTGTGTGTGTGTTAGGAATGTGAAGCCAGCCCTCACTGCCGCCGACTACAATTAAAGGACCTTCTAGTGTCTGAGATGCAGAGACTCACCAAATACCCCTTGCTGCTGGATAACATCATCAGACACACAGAAGGCATGTATAGAAACACTCACACACAATGTATTGAACCATGAAAACACTTCAGTATACACACACATACCAGTTTACCAAGGAGGCAAGCACACACACCCTTTCTCCTGGATTAACACTAGTATGTGCCCCCACAACAGCTGGTTCTCCAGACCTGCAGACATTGGTGAGGGCACAGGCGTGCTGCCGTGGGATACTACGAGCTGTCAATGAGGTCGTCAGGGAGACGGAGCACCGGCGACTGCTCAGCCGTTATCAGCGCAGGCTAGACTTGTCCCCTCTGGAGAGGCAGGCCAGTCCTGTCGCTGCTCAGTTCAAGGTACGGCCTTACTATGTATCCACCATCTGCCTTCCAAACAGCTTCTCTGGTCTTGGAGCACCTGATCCAGAGTATGAATTATTAACTATATTCTTTTTCTATGTAGAATCTGGACCTGACCACTAAGAAAATGATCCACGAAGGACCGTTGACTTGGAAAGTTAGTAAAGATAAAGCTATAGGTAAGAGATCATCACAGCTGAACAAATCACATTTTTGTTTTTCCTCTTGCAAATGATTACTTGACAGGTCCATTCTCACTCTGTGTGTGTGTGTGTGTGTGTGTGTGTGTGTGTTTCAGACATTCATGCTCTGCTTCTCTCAGACCTGTTGGTGCTACTCCAAAGGGGTTCAGGTGACCGTTTGATCTTGCGATGTCCTGCGCGCGCACTGGGTGGGGTTTGGGGTAGGAACACGGACCTCAAAACCCCCTTTTGCCCCGTTGTTCGCTTGGATTCATCTCTTGTCAGATCTGTGGCTACAGGTATATTTGTAGTTATTCTTACAGCTATGAATAGCCAGAATAGATGAATGGGTCTGGAATAACTAAGTCTTTATTTTATTTTTAAAAAATTAAGAAGCCAGTTACAAATTGCATTTGGGTTAGTTTGAATACATTGTTTGACAGCCTGCTCTTCTCTATCAGATAACAAGGCCTTGTATGTGATCAGTACATCAGAGAGACAGATATACGAGCTGGTGGCTGGGACTTCCTCTGAGAAAAACACGTGAGTTTGTTTTTTTGTCTCTCTCTGACCCACCATCTTCTCATCAAGGTCAACCAGTCAGCACTGCTGTGTCTGTTTTGTGATAACATTTATGGTGTCAGGCCATTTATGTTCAGATGATTTTAACAACATTGTGCTGTTGTAGAAATTGGGACCTGATGGCTTTAGCGATGTTTCCACAGATGGAAGAACCTGTTAGAAAAGACCATCTCCTCGGCCTCTGGAGGCATTGAAGCCACCGAGCAAGGATCAACAGCTCCGTAAGTACTCAGGATTTTTAAAGTTTTCTAATGCTGCTGTAATGCTGTTAAGAGAAGGCAGAATTTCAAAGATGCACTTACAATGATTGGACTCCTGACATCTCCTCTAGGTCTGCGGTTCTACGGTTGCATGGTAATCATGTCGGTCGTCTAGGTAAGCCCATGTTTGTTTTTGTTTGTATACATTGTCATAGGATTTGCTCTCTTTGGTACTTATGGCTGATGCCTTTGGTCCCTAGATGGCTCCCTAACAGAAGAGTCTGGTTCTATAGAGAGAGATTCACAGAGTGAAGATGAAAATGTACTCACACCTACTATCCCAACTGACCAATCAGAAGCCTACATGCATACTGGTGGGCAGGGTTATGTGGGAGGACAAGCTAAAGTGGCTGATGCTGCTTTTCAAGATGGTAAGAATTTGTTACACTCCATTACACAGTCATTGTTGCACTATGATAGTTAAACAGTATATTTCTGGTGGTGGTGGTGTTTTTGTAAATAGAATTTTAGCAGGCTCAGATATTTACCAACTTTTTTGCACCCTTTGTGTTCTGCCAGTCAGGACACTAAGACTGTTGATCCTTGGATCCTTGGATCCTTTAGAGGCTGCCAGTCAGAAGCAGAAAGTGACATCATTGTCCTCACAGCAAGAAGGGCAGGAGATGCCTTGCCAGTCACCAAAAGGCCGTTCACACCTGGAGATGCTGAGGCATGAAACGAGGCCCTGCCAATCACGAGCAATCATACGGCAGCGCATGATAAAAAATGTGGATGGAATCTTTCAAAGAATGGAGGGACTGATGAAAAACCTGCATCAGCTTAGGGTAAAGTGGATATATTACTCACTCTCTCTCAAACACACACACACACACACACACACACACACACACACACACACACACACACACACACACACACACACACACTATCATTGCAGCTAGCTAGCACTTTCATGTTATGTTTTAAAAGAATGGCTTTGTGCACTTGTGAGATCCTGGTTAACTCCTTGTTTTCATTTTCATAGGAGATTGAAGCACTGTAGACTGCTTACAATGGTGAGAAAAAAGTTACCTGTCAGTCAGTTCAGATGACACCATCCATGGGTCTTCCTCCATTATCAGGACACCATCTATTTATCTTGGGTCGAGCGATGGTAAGTGTGTCAAAGAAGCAATTTATAAATACTGGGGCTAAATCTGTTTAATGCTGTACCACAATTCTTTTTGATTGTACCAAAAAAAAAAGATCTAGTCTGGAATCACTGGGATAATTTGGGTTGAGTTTAAATGGAGCCCACTGTTATCACTCATAATCCGGTTTCAGTTGTGAACTGTCTTTTGTGATGTTTCTTTAACCCAGCTTACTGCGAGTAAGCCTGAAAGGCTGGGCCAGGCCAGCACTGAAAGCATGCCTAGACTGCTCATGCTGTCCTCCACCAACGAGCTGCTCACATGCCTGGGTGTGTTCTTGTGCCGGCGTTGCTGCCTGCTGAAGGACCTGACTGCTGACGAGCCTGTGCAGTGGCTGCGCATTGTGGACTGCTACGTGACACTGACAGAATGGCAGGAGCAAAGCTTCCTCATTCCAAGCACCGTGGTCTTTCTCTACATGCTGTGCCGTGACATCATTTCAGCTGAGGTGGCCACCAAGGAGGAGTTCCAGGCCGTGCTGCTCACATGCTTGTATGTGTCTTGCTCCTACATGTGTGAGGAGATCAGCTACCCAGCCAAAGCTTTCCTGGTGGAGGAAAACAAAGGGGCCTTCTGGGCCCGATCCCTGGACATTGCTAACCGCATGAGTGGCAAGATGCTGCAGATTAACAATGACCCGCAGTATTTTTGGCAGGTCTTCACTGACCTGAAGAACAAGATGGTTCATTAAAGGATTAAACAATAAAATATTTTATTAATTAAACATTTTGTTAAAAAGTTCAAGTTCAAGAGGTTTTATTGTCATTTCAGCTATATACAAGTACACAAAAAAAACAAGACAATGTTCCTCCAGGACCATGGTGCAACATAAAAACAACAGTGCAACAGACAACATGCTACACAAGTGCAAACAGTCCAATATACTGCAAAATGTCATTAAATAAACATTAAATAAACAATAATAAATACAGGACAGGACAAATACAAAATACAAAATGAGTAGACAGTGCAATTTAGTACAGTACACAGTACTGGGCATATGTTAAGTGAGTTGTGCATAGCAATCAGTGATATGCTACCCTGAACATAGCAGTCACCGGTAGCAGCCAGAACAGTTCAGAGTACAGTGCTGGTTTAGTACAGTACTCTAGCAGCAAGTAGGATAATGTGCAAGACTGCAACAGGAGTGCATAGTTTATTTGTGTGATGTTTGACTTCAGCACTAGTCCGATGCAAAACAATGTGTGAGTGTGTGTATAGATATGTATGTATGTACGTATGTATGTGTGTGTGTGTGTGTGTGTGTGTGTGTGTGTGTGTGTGTGTGTGTGTGTGTGTGTGTGTGTGTGTGTGACTGTCTATATGCATGTATAAAAGTGCCCATTTTGGAATCTGAATTGGAATTGGAGTTAGCCAGAGTTCAGGAGTCTAATGGCTTTAGGAACGACACTAGCGTTGATTTTGATTCTAGCCACAGTTCTAGTAATAAGCAGAGTTACAACTCTGCATGCAAAGTCACTGAACGTTTGACTGTTAATTCTGTAGCAAGCATAATTGAAAAAATTACATGTCCTAAATGCATGTGTGGTAAATACATTGACATTAGTATTTTTAATTAATTTCTAACATTCGGAGACATTCAGAGGTGTTTCTATTAGGCCCAGAGTTAGCTAGGTCCCCACTGTCTAATTACTCAATGAACCTCAATGGTTTCCCAATCACATCTTCTCTAACAGTTAAAGCTCTTGGAGTTATGGATCCCACTCTCTCGTTCAAAGCTCATGTAAATAAGGACCGCCTTTCTCCATTTTTAAATTGACTTTATTAAGAAAATTCAATTCAATTCAATACAAACACTCCATCACAAAAACCTCACAAACAATATCTACCAGAGGACACAGACTACCTTCACTCTATACATTAATAATTAACAATACAATTTACATCTGTAAATTAGGTATACATCCATTTATATGTCCAAAAGAGTCCAGGGAATTTTTCCTCTCATATCAAACGTCTTCAACCTTTTTAACTCACACACAATCTGTTTAAAAACTATTTCTGCAGGTATTATACATTGCTCAATAATCATCTTACATCGTGTTTTCCAAATCTTCGAATTTGGCACACAAACAATCATCCAACAAAGGTCCTTCACATTCTCAGTCAAATTCTCATTAAACACTCCATACATAATACTTTTCCTGTTACGATCCCATTTAAACCCAATATCTTTCATTTTCTCCCAAATTTCAATAGTCCTTGTGCACTGCAGTAATATATGTTCTATCATTTCATCGGCTATGCAATTTTACATCGTACAGGCAATCTTCCAACAGATATAAGCCATGCAGTATCTCGAACATTTTCCGAGATACTTTTAGACTGCACATCTTTAACAAAGGTTTCACATTCTGTCACTGTCAGACCCTTATAATTGACATTCCCCCAAAATCACAGTCTTGTATTGTTTTATCTATCATTTTATTTGGGGACTTATTCCAATCAATATTAAGCTGCCTATATTTAAACAAAAAATCTCCATATAGTAATTTAAAATAAGGAGCATGTTTCCTTGACTTGCCTCTTTTCTTTCCACTGATTTACATCTCCTACCCAAATTGCTTTCCGAAATATAGCTTTCGTTACATTTTTGCAAAAGGCATTTTCTAATTTCTGAGCTAACTCAACTCCCCCTAATCCGCCTTTATTTTTTGACTTGTACATAATTTCCCTTTTTGTCACTTCTGTTATTTCCCCAAATAAAACAAACACACATTTTATTCAGCCTCTTAATACATTTCTCATCCGGAGGGAAAACCATAGCCAAAAACAACAATTTCGAAAAAATAAAGGTCTTAACCTCCTGTATTCTAGTCTTATAGTTTGACACCCTCCATTTTCCCAATTCTAGTTTAATTTCACACTCCTTTTTCTCCCAATTCCGTTCGCTACATCTACCATTTACTACCATCAAACCTAATATTTTAATTTCAGTTTTTATTTCTACATCTATTGGTACAGGTTGCCCATCTCCTATCCATACCCCTTCACTTTTACTTTCATTTAATTTTGCTCCAGCCACAACTTCATACATTTCAAAGTGCCTCTTAACTATATGAAACTCATTTTGATTCTTGACATAAGCCGTCACATCATCTGCGTACGCAGATATTTTCCATCTTTCCATACCTAACATGTGAACACCTTGTAATTGCTGATCATTATTAATTTTATATAATAGTGGGCTAATAGCGATGACATATAATGCAGCACTCAATGGGCATCCTTGTTTAACCCCTCTATGTATTTCAAAATCTTCAGTTAACACACCATTAACATTAATTTGGACTTTTGATTTACTATACAATAATTTAATCATATTTACAAACCTCTCTGGAAATCCATAATGTTCCAATGTACACCATAAGTAGTCTCTAGAAATATAATCAAAGGCCTTTTTCTGATCCAGTCCAATTATATAAAAATCCCTCTCAGACCCTTCAATAACCAAACTCCTTATTACCCCTAAACTATCCCACATGTATCTTACTCTTATCACACATATCTGTTCCAACTCTATGATATCATTCAATATTTCTGACATCCTATTAACAATTATTTTTGCACAAATTTTGTACTCCAAGTTTAATAGGCTGACGTGTCTCCAATTATCCAACTTACAAGGATCTCCTTTTTTTATATATTAATGATATCACACTATGATAAAATGAATCATGCAATTGCCCCCCATCTAATGCTTCATTAAAAACATCAGCTAGAAGATCAGCAATTTCACTAACGCACACCTTATGAAATTCAGCAGGTAAACCATCGGCTCTAGGATTCTTGCGTGGGTTTCATTCCTCTATTGCTCTGATAACTTATTTTTTCCTAATTCATTCTTCCAACTCCTGCAGCTCCTCCCCTTGAATTCTAAAATAATCACCTGGAATGTAAACCTAGCCTAGAGGACCTTTAGAGCTTTATTATTAAAAAAAGACAGACAGATGAACAGAAAAATGCAAAATGTATATAGAATATTTTTAAGTATTCGCCATCTCCACCATTATAGGAATGATATGTGTGTGTGTGTGTGTGTGTGTGTGTGTTTATGTATGTATGTATGTATGTATATATATATATATATATATGGTTACGTGCGAGTACATGTATGTTGGATTGTATATGTACACGTATTAGAGTGTGATATTTATCGTTTATGGATTGGCTCTGTATGGATTTTATCAATGGTCTCCAGTCTAGATGATTGGTTCTGTTATTGATTAATAATTAATAGAATTATTCTATTGATATATAGTCTATCAATAGATTTTTCTATTGGGTGACACTAATATTATTTTTTGTTTTCCAGTTCATGAGTATGTTTTTTTTGTTTGTTGTTTTTTTGCAATAATATTTTTATTATATCAATATAATAATGTTATACATAGTATCCTGTCATATTGGTTGATGATATGTCTCCTAGGAGAAATAAAGATGGTGTTGGATGGCTATGGTTATTTAAAGCATGGGATATGTTGGTGATGATGACTTGCCAAAATTGCTTGATAGGTGTGCTCTGCCACGTGGCGTGAATGTAATCGTCAGCTGTGTTTTGAGTAAAATATGTACAGATTGCTGAGCTTGTGAAACCAATTTTAAACATCCAATGTGTAGTATAATGTACTCTGTATTATTTTGTACTGAATGCATTGTAGGTTAGTGTTGCTGTCATGTGGTAATTATTATTACACATTTTAATCCAAACTGTGGTATCGGGGGCTAGTAATAAATCTTCCTCCCATTGTCTCGATGGGAGAGTAACTGTGAGATTTGATTTCACTATTGTTTTGTATATCTTAGATAATAGGTTTTTTGTATTAAGAATGTTTGTTTATAAAATCTGATATGGATGTAGGTATCGGAATTGATTTTTGAACACATAGGTGATCTTAGCTGATGGTATTGTAGGAACTAGGGGCTTTCTATACCATATTTTGGGGCTAGTTGTGGGCGTGACATGAAAGAAGTCTTATGATAAATATGTTTAAGGTGTGTAATGCCTTTTTCTATCCAAGAGGTAAAGTTTAATATTTTTGTTCATGGTAAAGTCTGGATTGTTCCAAATGGGAGAATGACTAGTTTGTGTGAGTGTGGAGTTTGATATCTTGTGGAATTTCCACCAGACTGTTAGCATCATGGCCACCTTCAAACTGTTGAAACATGGATATTTTTGAATATGAGTCTGGGCACATTTGAAACACCTGCTGCAAACATTACTGACATTATTTCTTGTTTATGTGATTGGCTGTGTTTCTCTAGTCACAAGTACTTCTGAATGCTCCTCCAGAGCACCCAGAAACCCTCATAGTGGGTTTCTCAACTTGCTCAGACTCAAATCTGAATATCAGCATCTGAAACATCTTGGAGAGGAACAAAAAACACAACACATTTGATTAAATTGTTCTGGTCACCAGGACCGGAGCTCAACCCAGCTCTGGTAAAGGCTACCAGTGCACTGAAGGGGTCCATGCTCTAAACTCTGGAATCCCACCGGACTGAGGCGTTGGGAAAGCGGTTTCTCTGTATGCCCAGTCATGATGAAAAGATTGTGAATCTTTTATGTGAATGTTTACGTAAATATGAGATTTTACACTCAGAATGTAAATAAAGGTAAGTAAATAAACACATTGTAGTTGATGGTTTTAACAATACCCAGCGTTAGCCTACTTGATCGAATAAACTAATATTATTAACCTATTAATAATACAAAAAAAAAATCTGTATTAACAATTTACTATTTGCCATTACAACTCTGCCTTGAGATCTGAAGTAAATGACTTTATGTAATATAGAATGTAATGTGAAAAATAAATTCGGTAAATTCTGGCTTTAAAAAAGTTCTTTCAGTGTTACTACCACCTGTTGTAGATCGACAGTCACACACCCCCTCTGACAGCCGTGCTGGGCGGTTGAATGGGGTTTGTGTGTATAGGATATACTAATACTGGACGCTGCAAGCAAACGCGCGGCCACATGCTCTACGTCGGCCCTGCAACAAGTTGGGGAGTATACGGCAGGAGGAGAGAGAAAGCTTTGACTAAGTGCATCCTCACCTGGGCACACTCCGCATCATTTCCCCTTATGGAACATCCATACCTCCAGGGCGCTACACTCCATCACTCATACCCAGCACAGCACATACTCACCTGGACACACTCCTCACCATATCCCACTCTACATTCCGGAGCTCCAGACCTCCAGGATTGCAGCGCACCAGCCGACCCTTTAGGGACCACACTTAAGCCCCCCTCCTTGGGCTAAACCTCTTAGATTGGATCAAGGGCTAATTTTCAATGGATCGCAGCAACATAGCTGCTCTGCCACTCACAAGAACCTGGCCCAGAATCAGGTCATTTAAGGTCAATTAGCACCAGGTTCTCCACAAACATGCTTTGCAGCTGAATCCCTGATCCGTTCACACGTGTCTTTGCTCACTGGGGTCCGGGAGGATTCTGATTTGGAAGCGTTCAGTCATAATCCCACAGGCACCAAATGTCTGAACCTGCGGTTCCTCTCATACTGAGCAGGATTACTGTTGCAACACCACATCATCAGTAGGGTAAAACTAACCTGTCTCATGACGGTCTAAACCCACCTCACGTTCCCTGTTAGTGAGTGAACAATCCAACGCTTGGTGAATTCTGCTTCACAATGATGGGAAGAGCCGACATCGAAGGATCAAAAAGCGACGTCGCTATGAACGCTTGGCCGCCACAAGTCAGTTATCCCTGTGGTAACTTTTCTGACACTTCCTGCTTAAAACCCAAAAAGCCAGAAGCCTCACTTTCACGGTCTGTATACCTACTGAAAATGAAAATTAAACGAGTTTTTGCTGTTCTGCTCCATGGGAGGTTTCTGTCCTGCCCGAGCTCACATTAGGACACCTGTATTACGCTTTAACAGGTGTAACCCCCCCCAGTCAATGAGAACATTTTTAATATCTGTGGGAAAAGAGGGAGAAATGTATCCAACAACTTTCTTTTTTAATGTGCAACACAGTCAAAATTGTGAACTCATCTACATGCAAAAACCACAAAAAGCATTTACAAACTGGAAACTCTTACTGCATAATTAAAACATTATACAACTTAAGAAAAAACATAACATAAAACATAAAACATCGGTAAATATGAGAATTCAAACAACAAAATGAACCAAGCTTATTCAAATTGAAAAGTAACAGCAGTAACTCTAGGCATGACCCATGGCCTTGAGGACCTGTTCGGCAGCGGTGTGGTGGGCCTCCTCCTCCATGTTGTTGTTGTTGGGGCAGGGGAGAACTTCGGCAGCACCGCAGAACGATTCGGATAACCCTGGTACCAGCACGCTGTAGTTGACACAGAGTAAGCCATTGGTGTTGGTATGATAGCGCACGTTGTAGAGTGGCACGCCGAACCCATACATTTGACACAGGAAGTGCACAGCATTGCACGTCCGCGAGAAGTGCTGTGGGCGGGGGTCGTGGGAGGCCGCCCCCACTGACTGGAAGCGCGTGGGTGTGAGAAGAGCCTGGCGGACAGGTGTAGGACCCAGAGAGGCGAAGGCGCCCACTTCTTCACGCTCGTCATGTCTGCGCTTGGAGCTGCCAGAGAACCAGTGGGCAGTGACGAAGATTACTCATATAAACCTTACTCATATAAACACCACCTGGATTGGCTTTGACATATTCAGGTGGATTTGGGCATGTCATCCAAAGCACACAGAAGCAATAATCTGTTAATACACCATAATTCTATAATCCCAACCCATCAATAAGAACCCTTAACGGCAATTGAATAGAGAAGGCAGCATACCGTACTGAGTCTGCATTGTCTAGGGTGTTGGAAATTCAGGTTACTGGCCATCATAAATATATTCCAGGTTTACAGTCAATGAGAGGGAGATGGTACTCTCTCTCCATCCATCACTACACCTACGAGACAGTCTGTAAGGAGGCCACACTCTAAGTGATGTGAAGGCGTTTACTCCAGACCTTTTTGTGTATTAAATGGGTTTGTTCTAGACCTTTGCTAGCTCTCTAGTGCAGGATCTAATAACGTAATGACAAACAGCTGGCTGAGAAACAAGCAGCCATGGGGCCAGTTACTCATGGTCCCGTTAAATAAGAGGATTCAGAACAAACTGAGCAGTTATTACTGTATAGTTCATCCATTATTGATGTTAATTTCTCAAATTAAAGATGTGGTTTTGCAGCTTAATCTCAATGGAATTTTTTAAATTTAAAATGCTCTGAGTTAGACTACAGAGTCAGTACAGCATATGTGTGTGTGTGTACACATGTGCATGTGTGTGTGTGCGCGCGAGTGTGTGCGTGTGAGCACGAGTGTGTGTGCGTGAGTGTTTGTGCGTGCGTGCGTGTCTAATTGCGCACAAACGTTTCTTGTGCAATGTGAAAAAACAAAGAGCTAGACAGAAAAAGAGAGGGAGATTGATCAAACAAGGAGGGAGGACCTAGCTAAGCTAGGACTGAGGGGAATGACTTCAGGGCAGAGGTGGGTAGATGAATGGCTAAGATGATGGACTGTTGGATGGACTGATGGTGTTCAGTGTAGACCCAAAACAGGGCCTTAAAATCCAGCCTTAGGGGAAACCCACTTAAAGACAGACAGGTGAAGGTTGTAGGTCACATACCTACAATGTGCTTCCCTCACTGTCTATCCATCGGTACGTTACTGATACATACCTGTAGATGGATAAACAGATACATACATAACAATACATACCTATAGAGCGATAGATACATAGAAACATACATGCACACAGAAAGACATAAAGAAGAATTTTAGGTCTACCTTTGATATCGAAGAAATCAAGAATTGTCCTACCTATCACACACACAGGCACTAGGTTAGCTAGCTAACTATTTGACGAAACTGAGTACACAAACGCTATGGTAAAAACCTGTGTAAAAAGACCAAAACCTGAAGTAAATTGTTAACTGGAGATGGTAAATGTCATTAATGCATTATGAGCAAAAGATAAACTCGTATGTCAAATGAGCCAGTATGAAGCAGAACTAGCTAGCTAGGTTTACTCTTTAGCTTGCTAGCTAGCTGGTTTCTGTGGCTCGTTTAATGTGGGCGAGTCTGCACGCTAATTAGCTGCTATCACGGTGAGCGTATTATAGCAAAGAAACTAATGTTAGACTATAGGCACAGTCTATATTGTGAGAGACACATTACCCCCAGATATTCAGATATGCTCAAAATGCCCCCCATATAGCGAGGTAATAAATTAAAATATTGCACACACTAGTTGTGTCAGCTGCTGTTGGTGAGACATTTTATGTTATAACACCCACCACTGCTGTCTATTGTCGCACTTAATTTCAGACAATATTACTTTTTTTCTGTGTAAACTCCCCTTTACTGTCTTGCTGGAAGCTTAATTCTGGACATGGACATGAGTGTACCAGTGCAGTGGTGACTTCTCTGGGTCAGGATAGTCAGGGTCAACAGGGGTGTGTGAATGCCAAGGTTTTAGCCTTTTGAATTTTCCTGTGCCCATAATTACAATAATTTTCTAGTACAGGTTGTACCCTTACTGCTTTGCTCAGAGCAAACTGGCTTTCAAAACACATGTATTTCATTTTTTTAGTTCTAACATGTTGGCTTTACCTGAAGTTCTTCTAACGACACTTCAGTGTGGCAGATTCTCTTCTGACTGGTTATCACTGGGCTACTACACTGAAGTATTCTCATATGCTATCAGTAAATATGCCACTTACTTCTGTGTCACTCCACATGTAAACATGGTTCTCTTTACAGAAAATAGTTTAGTGGTGCAATAGCTTATCCTCTTTCCTATCAACTTCTATATCACTTCAATTAAGTCAATCAAATCAAAATCAAAATTTATTTGTATAGCGCTTTTTACAACAGTTGTCACAAAGCAGCTTTACAAATGTCCAAGTCCAAGCCTCCAGTGAGCAAGACAAGGGCAACAGTGGCAAGGAAAAACTCCCTAGAACATGAGGAAGAAACCTTGAGAGGAACCAAGACTCAAAGGGGGGCCCATGCTTCTCTGGCCAACAATGGTCACCACAATAATGACAATTTTAAGAGGAAAAAAAAGCAATTAATATCTAGTCTAACTTTCTAGAGGTCCTAATCTTGTCCCTAAGTACACAGAAAAAAAACAAACAAACTCAGCAGGATTACATGTATATTTACATTTACAGCATTTAGCAGACGCGCTCATCCAGAACGACTTACAAAAGTGCTTTGTCACTTACTCATAGAATATATCCAAGTTCAGTATAGTAGGTTAGAATTAAACATACCAATGAACTAGAATACTGTGGAATACAGGGATAAATGCTGATACCTAGAAGTGCAAAATACATAAGGTCTATCTTAAACAACGATAAGTGATATAAACAATAAGTGCTAGAGTTTGTATATTTACCCCTAACTATGCATTTCCTTCTAGCACTAAGTGTTTTCTGCAACTTTACTGTTAATCAAAGTGAATTTAATCCATTGTTTAGGCTACATACTCATCAGTTCCTGGTTCTCACAAAATATGCCTTTAATTGTATTGGAAGCTACATGGTCAGTGTAGTATGACTAAGATGTTAAGTCTCATTTCCTCCCTAGATTCGAGAATTGTCAAGAAGGAAGTGCTTGGGAGGTCTAATGATTTCCAGGGTTACGTTCTCAGGAGTGTTAGCTCCTGGTAGGGTCTCCCATGGCAACCAGGTCTGAGGTGGCGACTAGACAAACACAAGCCATTAACACCCTTATGATCAAAAGTATGAGAAGTATGAGAGGATCAGCCCAAAGAGACAATGTGGGGGGCTATGCAGTGCCCGGGCAGTGAAACAGATGATCTCTTAAAGGTTAAATCCCTTAAAGGTCTTAGTCCTGCTCATCCCACATGCTGATGTGTGAGTGAAACAGTGCATAGGTGTAGAGACCTCGACTTGGCGAGATGCAGGCCTATCCTCGCAGTCTGGTGCTATTCTGTTGCTAGAGAACCTGAACACGCTTCTCCAACAGTACGTTCTTCTGGGCCTGATGACAATGCACACACACATGCACACGCACACACACACACACGGGCACAAATACAGACATACAGATACTATTTAATTTCTTCACATCTGTAGATACACTAGCATAAGTTGATATATACGTTTATGAGTTTGATTATGAGCTGATTTCAACTTGACACGTACAGAGTATATAATATACATAGAGAGTGCATAGTTTTACCAGATTGAGTGCTACAGATTCTTGTAATGAAAGGTGACAAACCCAGCCATATGAAGAAAACAAGTACAGGGTTAATCCCTTAAAGGTTTAAAGAAGTCTCCCTTAAAGGTCTTAGTCCTGCTCATACCACATGCTGATGTGTGAGTGAAACAGTGCAGAGGTGTAGAGACCTGGACTTGGCGACATGCAGGTCTTTCCTTGCAATTAATGCTGCATTCTGCTGCAGGAGAACCAGAACATGCTACTCCACACACACACAGACACACACACACACACACACACACACACACACACACACACACACACACACACACACACACAGACACACACACACACACAGATGCGCACATACAGGTGCACAAATATACACAGATACAGATTCTGTTTAATTTCTTCACATCTGCAGACTAGAGTAAGCTGAGGGTATAGTGTTAAACCAGGTACTACATACAAAGTATATAGTATATATACAGAGTATATAATTTTACCAGATGATCATGCTGATCTTTGATCTCCTGGTTCTTCATCTCCAGCGCCACTTTCAGGCTCTTGTCCTCCTCTATAGGCTGGTATAACACACACATATGCATAAGCACACGCGTACGCACGCACACACCCACACACACGCGCGCACACACACACGTGCGCACACACACGCGCACACAAACACACGCATACACACACACACGCACACACACACGCGCACACACACAGGCACACACGAATCATCACTACAGCCAGTACAATGGAAAGGTGGGAATGTGTACTGAATGTGTACTGCTACTATAAGTGAAAGGTGGAGGTACTGGTGGATGTGTACTGACACTATAAGGGATCTCTACCTGCAGTGACAGTCTGAGCTTCTCAAGTTCTTCCTCCAGAGATTTCTTCTCCTGTTCACAGGCCATTTTCATATCTGCCAGAGCAAGTATCATTACTGCTGTATATATATAGAACACAGATTTTATATACTACATAATTACTACTGGATATATAAAATATACTATATATAGTACTATACATATATTAGTATCACTTTTATTGGAGCCTAAAGGCTAACATTCATTATTAGTTATGTTAGTATTATTGCATTTCCATAGTACTTACTCTTGATGGACCTGTTATGCTCCTCCTCCTCCTGCTGTTTCTGCAGGAGCTCTGTCTCCTCCTGCTGCTCGTGTTTCAGCATCTCCTGAAGAACCTGGAGCTCCTTCTGCTTCTGCAACCTCAGCTCCTTCAGCTGCTCCAACAAACTGTTCTCCAACTCCTCCTTCTCACACCGCAAACACTCCAATCGGGCCACAGGCCACACTACTGACACAGAACCACACACACACACACACACACAGAGACAAACAGAAAGAAAGACAGACATATGAAATTAGAAAGCGATATAGGGTAGAAATAGATTGATGTTATTCAGGGACCTCATTTATAAAGCTTTGTGGATTCCAAAGTGAAAGTGTGTGTATTCTGCACAAATAACAGGAAATGGCATATATTCCCCAAAAAATTTGATTTCTAAAGACTCGAGTATGAATTATTGGGAGATAGAGGCAACAATGCAGCGCTAAAGACAAAAAAGGAATTTTAACCGCAGTTATGAGTGGCAGCACCAGCAACCGCAGGTGTGAGCGGTATTATATTTACATTTACCCTCCACATCCTTTGTGCCTGTGTATTCGTCCTCGATGCGTCCAGTACACCATCTCCAGAAACGCCTCATTTTTTCTGTCCTCTTCAGTGTCTTTCCACAGACTGATCTGTAAAGGTGTTGATGGGATTCCCCTCACATGTGACATCAGGCCACAGGACATATGGGGTTCTAAAGTTCCAAGAGTGTAGATGAGTTGTTTTTCTTTGAATTTCCTAATTTCATTGCTGCCATAGCAACAACTGGCAATGCAAACAGATGTGTCATTAATGCAGTGACTCTACCTCAACCTGGATTGATTAACCATGTACGGCTCACCGGAGACTGTGATACATATAACATCCCAAAGTGTACTTCATTCTGAGCAAAATCTAACTAGCCTCATTACTGCTGAACTATGAGGGGCCATTTAGGGACAAATCATGGAAACACTACTTGTACATACATATGAAACATTTTCACATAAATAGCCTACTACTTACATTTGTGTATAATAATTTAAACTTGCATATACACACACTTGCCCACTCAATCCCTGGTGCGTAAACATAGAGTTGCACTATGCTTATGTTGGTATGGGGTGTCTGTTTGTATATAACAATTTTCTGGGCGCCTGGAAGTCATTTCATTGTAACTTCAAGGCAAATATTTAACATGTGTACAGTGCGTATAATAGACAGAGGAAGACTGTTGAACTATTAATATTACGACAGTTATTGACATTTGTGTAATAAGTAGTGCTTCTCTTAATGACAAATGTAACTGTTTTCCCATATAGAATTGTGTGCTTTATATTGTTTGGAAGAACTTTTTCTTCTCATTTAGAAATATGTTCACTAAGTGCTCAGATTGTCTTATTATTTATTATGCTCAGTCTCAGCATTTTTGGCAGATTTCACCACGTTATTACGAACGTGGATACGTTATCTTATCATTATAAGCAGTGTGAGATGTGAAGCTAAGCGAATCACATGTGCAGAATTTCTAACAATAGCCTGTTTTGTATAGCCTGGCTAACTGACCAATCAGTGAAATTAAATGTGGCTGCTGAGCTTGTTGCAGCTGGGTCAATTTAATTTGATTTAATTGTGTTTAATTTTAAACTCAGCTGCGTGCCATGAGACACAAGTTAATCTGAGCATTTTTTTTTTTGTTCTAGCTGCAAGCTAACGCCGATTTAACCTAGCCATGTTTTACAGTTATCTTGAAATAATTGAGGTGCATCGCTAGAGG
Source organism: Electrophorus electricus (assembly GCF_041902795.1). Classification (NCBI taxonomy): domain Eukaryota; kingdom Metazoa; phylum Chordata; class Actinopteri; order Gymnotiformes; family Gymnotidae; genus Electrophorus; species Electrophorus electricus. The sequence continues at coordinate 74,525 of NW_027658384.1, read as the reverse complement.
GTGCTGTTCACTTTTTTCTATTTTCTTTTTGTATTATTGATCAGGAAAAAACTTTAAAATAGATGAGGTGGACGTTTTCTAAGTATGATATGGAATTTGAGTATATGAGTGAATGTTACTATGTAAATGTGTAAGAATTTGTGGATAAGATTATTATGAGATTATTTATAATCAAACGACTACATTATACAACCACATCTTCCTTTTATTTACATATTATACAGATATTTTATTTACAGAGCAGCTCCTCATTGGTTCAGCTCAGAAGCTTCTTTTTGATGTCCTCTTTCTCCAGGTACTCCTGCAGAATTTGTAGATAAGATTATTATGAGATTATTTATAATCAAACGACTACACTATACAACCACATCTTCCTTTTATTTACATATTATACAGATATTTACAGATATTTATATTTTACGTACAGAGCAGCTCCTCATTGTTTGGCTCAGAAGCTTCTTTTCAATGTCCTCTTTCTCCAGGTACTCCTGCAGTTTAGGCATCTCATCTGCCAACCGCCTGAGGGCAGAAGAGACGTGGTGTGAAGTTTAGCCTGCTCTTAAAGGCTACAGATATAGTACATCTATGAGGCTAAAAGCAATTATTATATGAAACCTTATAGAGGTCATTTGGAATGATCTCTTTCGATCAACCCTAATGTAACCCTTACAAACTTTCATGAACTCATTTGAATAACACTACCATAGCCCTTAAGAACTTTCCTAATTTTTTTTAGGATGTTCTGAACAGATTATCTCTTAAAGGTTAAATCCCTCAAAGGTCTTAGTCCTGCTCATCCCACATGCTGATGTGTGAGTGAAAAAGTGCAGAGGTGTAGAGACCTGGACTTGGCGGCATGCAGGTCTTTCCTGGCAATTAGTGCTGCATTCTGCTGCAGGAGAACCAGAACATGCTTCCACATCCAGTATAATTTACTCGTTATTCTTTTTATGAGCCTATACACACACACACACACAATATATATATATATATATATATATATATATATATATATATATATATATATATATATATATATATATATATATATATATAAACATATTTATATTTTTCATATTGGCTTTTACTTTGTTTAAAAAAGGAGGGAAGATAGGTTAAAAAATAAAATATTGTGCAGTGACCATAACTCTATTAACATGCTCACTCAGAGTTAACACAGATCACCACACGGGAGTGATGTCCGCGTTGAAATACCTTTAAATATAATTTACTTGAATATCAGTTGTCCTTCACTCTGGCAATGGTCATTTTCATGTGTCTTACTTGTCCGTTTTATGCTTATTCATATCCCCCAAAAGTCTGTTTAGACAAGCGGTACGTTTAAGCTCTTTCGTGGTGCTCTGTGGTATCTTTACGCACCGCATGTCTTGTCTTAAACTGGTTGTTTTTCCACAGCTTTGTCGTGGACATTGAGCCAAAGCCATCATTTAGGGCCAGCCGACTTTTATCTGTCTAAAACGGTATCTGGAGAGAGAGTCTAGCTAACTGGAAGATGTCCACTCTTGAAGAAAAATCATGGACAACAAGAAGATGGAAACAGACGGCGGAAAAGAAATCATATCTGCTTATATACACGCAGTGCCCCCGATAAAAAAAAAAATGTCAACGTGAAACAACAAGTAGTTAAATGCAATAATTCAGATGGGCAGAGATGAACACCACCACTCGAGAAACATCAGGGTCGCGGCTGACAGAAACTCTACACCAGTTAAATTAATAAAAACAACAAAAGTATTAAGTAAGTAACGATGTCAAATCACTGTTAGAAATGTAACTGTTCGGGCAACCAATGGAGCGCAATGAGTTTCCTAGTTGTACCTGGTTTTGTGATCGCTAATGGCGAACGTTTGCTGCTAGCTAGCTATTTCTATTAGCTCGCTAGTTAGCTCTATATTAGCTAGCAAACGTCAATCTATACCATCAAACCTATACGTTTAAGCAACACCACATAAGTAGCCATCTATATCACTATAAATGGCACCTTTCCAAAGAATGAAACAAAGTAGCTAATTAATCTTCGCTTTCTTGTTAATAGCGACATAATTGTATGGAAATGCAGTTTCAGTAGTTAGTTGGCGCTATAGCTTGCTAGCTACGAAGCCGCCGTCTTAGGATGTCAAACCCAGACTTGCTAGTGGGATGCTTTTTCCAGCATGACGGAGCACCATGTCACAAGGCCAAAATGATGATAACCAAGTGGCTCGGTGAACAAAACATTGACATTTTTGGTCCATGGTCAGGAAACTCCCCAGATCTCAATCCCATTGAGAACCTGTGGTCTCTCCTCAAAAGATGGTAGAAAAAGAAATAAAACTGATCAACTCCAAGCACTGATTAGGCAAGATTGGGTTGCCATCAGTTAAGACTTTGCCCAGAAGATGATATCCAGCATGCCAAGGTGAATTGCAGAAGGGTCAACATTGTAAATATTAAGTCTGCTTAAACTGGATGTATTTGTCAATAAAAATTAAAAAAAATATTATGAAATTACTTAACTATGCCATATAAACATCTGACAAAAGGATCTAAAAACTTGTGAAACCCAAAATTTGTCAATCTCAAAACCTTTGGCCACAATTGTACACACACACACACACACGCTTAGCGTGTGTGTATAATGTACAGTAACGGACCTCAATCCCACACGCTACAGTTTTTACCAGTGAAGGATATGCAAAATGTCTGCTATTGTCAAGACTGCAGAATTTACCAACCATAATAGGATCTGCAGTTCTCAGATGTGAAGTAATGGATGTAACTTCTTCCCCAAAGTAACACATCCAGATGAATCTTTCTCCTCTTTTCTGCATTTGTAGGTGGGTGGGTTTGATAGTGCTGATCACTTGCAGAGCGTAGAGGCCTGTGACCCCATGACCAACGTGTGGAGAGACATCCCCATGGTGCTAAACCCACAAAGCAACTATGGCATGGAGGTGGCAACACATTCTCTCACCAACACACACTCACTCACAGAGGCGGTGATGATGATGATTGCGGCAGTATTTTGTGAAGTAATACAGTCTCACAAAAAGGACTATGCAGGTGTCTGCACAATAAAGGAAGACTACAGTCTTCCCCGTTTCACCAAAGACAGTGGTTACACTGTCACACTTAAAATACACTACAGTTAACAGTTTTAATAGAGGTTTAATTGAGGACAAACCTGGAGAGACCTGTAGCTCATCTGAGTGCAGGTAGTGTTGGATTCTCTCTTGGTTGGGTTTGATTAGCTTGACTAATGATTTAAATGAACTGAAAAGCAACTTAAAAAGTCTTTACGTTTTTTATATACCAGCTGTTCTTAGTGACACATACTCAGATCACATTTGTGGTCTGAAATTTCTGTAAGTGTTTTGTTATTTTGATCATTAGTCATTTTCATAAAAAACATGCTCTAAAACACAATATTTTTATCTGGATTTTGGCAGAAATGTTGCTAGTAGTTTATAGAATAAAACACATCTGCTCAGCCTGGTCAAACATATACCCATCAATTGTAAAATTAGAGAAACTGATAATTTTGTAGTGGTCTTATTTTTTTTCCCAGAGTGTGTGTGTGTGTGTGTGTGTGTGTGTGTGTGTGTGTGTGTGTGTGCGCGTGATGTGCGCGTGTGTGCGTGTGATGTGCGTGCGTGTGCGTGCGTGCGTGTGTGTGTGTGTGTGTGTGTGTGTGTGTGTGTGTGTGTGTGTGTTATAATACACCAGCAACATTTAAACTACCATGGTCTTTCCTTGTGTTTCCCTTCTTTCTACATTCACTTTTGTTGTCTGGTTTTCTCATCACTCTTTTACAGCTTTGCTGCCTAGTCAAGGCCGTAACAGTGGTCTGATGATCTAAGTCACAGTGTGCCCGAGAGACATGAGATGCTTCAAGTGCTTGAGGCCTGTGGTTCGGGAGCCGTTGCCATGGACATTCAAAGGGTAACGGTCCAACTATTATTTGAATTTTTCTGTAGTCCTTCGTTCATTATTTTCATGAAGGATGCATCCTGGATTGAAAGAGCCATCTTATTATTCTCTTTGGTCCTCTTAAACACAAGCTTCTGTACATTGAGGTTTACACCTCTTGTGGTGTTGAGAAAAGAGAGGTCAGGCAAGTCACCTTCAGCCTTGGCTGACTGTAGTTCCAGTAGCAGATCACTCAACTTTGTTAATTTAGAAAAAAGGCATCAGTGCAATCGAACATAGCATCTTCTATTGCTTCTGCTGAGCCATAAGATTGTTTCAGTCTGTTCCATATCATAGCCAGTCCTGCTTCTGGATGATTGATGTGTATTGCTCTTATCTGTTCAACATGGTCTGCTGACTCTTTGCCTAACCACTTGAGAAGACAATCCATCTCCTCATTTGGCGGTAGAGTTAAACCACTTTTAAACCGCTGGTAGCAGTCTGAAAGGAATCTTTCCAGGCTCTGTAGTTCTGAGGTTTGTCATTAAATTGAAGTAAACCTGTAGCCACAAGCTAACAATGAGTAAGATATCTCAAAGTCATTCACGTCTGTGTTGCTATCATGGGTGTTTGAAAACATAGGATTGAATGAGGGAGTAGGATGCCATTTTGGGGCGTGAAATATTGCATTGGCAGGGCATAGTTGTTCTCAAACCTAACTCCATGTGGTTCATGGACTTATCCATCTTCACCAAGAAAAGGGTGCTGTGAGTTAAAATGGGAAGTAGTGTTGATTTGAAATTGGCTTTAGGTTTGAAAGCTGAGGGTGGAAACCTGTTGCTAGAGGTTGTTTCTGGTTTGGCTGAAACACCATCCTTTCTTAAATGGAGTTCTGTCGCTTGTGCTATTGCCTGCTCTATCACATACTGTTCAGTACGTTGTGTGGTTTTCAAGGAAACAGAATTTAAGCTTAACTTGCAAGTAAGCTTCTAGCGTTTCTGCTTCAGCAATGCTTCTGTTCTTGCCTTGGCTGTAGAAGTTCTGTTCTCTGTACGTGTACGATACACAAGTTGACAGGCAGAGAAACGTTCTGCTGACAGCAAAACTGAAAAAGATCAGTTCTTGTCCACAGGTTTACTGACGTCATGAGGAAAGGTGAAATTAAACCCATCAAGACAATCAGCAACACACCCGGCACAACTCGTACCGAAATACACAATGCACCAAATTTCACAGAGAATTGTTATCCACAAAATAATCTGTGATTACAAATAACAATAAAATAAGACATACATACTTGCAACACTTTCAAATGGCATGCAGACAACTGGACTCGCACAGATACAATGAACTATAACTCCTTGTTCTTTCGCTCTCCAATCGCTATACACATCAATCGACTCACTGCTACTGACATCGTGTGCTTCTTAATTACAAGTAACCACAAAAAATGGAAGTTTCTAAACTCAGGACAGAACAGTGTTGCTTTTCAGTGAGTTAAGCTACAGTGTAAGTAAGTGCGTGTATATGCAAGTTTAAATTATTATACACAAATGTAAGTAGTAGGCTATTTATGTGAAAATGTTTCATATGTATGTACAAGTAGTGTTTCCCTGGTTTCTCCCTAAATGGCCCCTCATAGTTCAGCAGTAATGAGGCTAGTTAGATTTTGCTCAGAATTAAGTACACTTTGGGATGTTATATGTATCACAGTCTCCGGTGAGCCATACATGGTTAATCAATCCAGGTTGAGGTAGAGTCACTGCATTAATGACACATCTGTTTGCATTGCCAGTTGCTGCTATGGCAGCAATGAAATTAGGAAATTCAAAGAAAAACAACTCATCTACACTCTTGGAACTTTAGAACCCCATATGTCCTGTGGCCTGATGTCACATGTGAGGGGAATCCCATGAACACCTTTACAAATCAGTCTGTGGAAAGACACTGAAGAGGACAGAGAAAAAATGAGGCGTTTCTGGAGATGGTGTACTGGACGCATCGAGGACGAATATACAGACACAAAGGATGTGGACGGTAAATGTAAATATAATGCCACTCACACCTGCGGTTGCTGGTGCTGCCACTCATAACTGCGGTTAAAATTCCTTTTTTGTCTTTAGCGCTGCATTGTTGCCTCTATCTCCCAATAATTCATACTCGAGTCTTTAGAAATCAAATTTTTTGGGGAATATATGCCATTTCCTGTTATTTGTGCAGAATACACACACTTTCACTTTGGAATCCACAAAGCTTTATAAATGAGGTCCCTGAATAACATCAATCTATTTCTACCCTATATCGCTTTCTAATTTCATATGTCTGTCTCTCTTTCTGTTTGTCTCTCTGTGTTTGTGTGTGTGTGTGGTTCTGTGTCAGTAGTGGGGCCTGTGGCCCGATTGGAGTGTTTGCGGTGTGAGAAGGAGGAGTTGGAGAACATTTTGTTGGAGCAGCTGAAGGAGTTGAGGTTGCAGAAGCAGAAGGAGCTCCAGGTTCTTCAGGAGATGCTGAAACACGAGCAGCAGGAGGAGACAGAGCTCCTGCAGAAACAGCAGGAGGAGGAGGAGCATAACAGGTCCATCAAGAGTAAGTACTATGGAAATGCAATAATACTAACATAACTAATAATGAATGTTAACCTTTAGGCTCCAATAAAAGTGATACTAATATATGTATAGTACTATATATAGTATATTTTATATATCCAGTAGTAATTATGCAGTATATAAAATCTGTGTTCTATATATATACAGCAGCAATGATACTTGCTCTGGCAGATATGAAAATGGCCTGTGAACTGGAGAAGAAATCTCTGGAGGAAGAACATGAGAAGCTCAGACTGTCACTGCAGGTAGAGATCCCTTATAGTGTCAGTACACATCCACCAGTACCTCCACCTTTCACTTATAGCAGCAGTACACATTCAGTACACATTCCCACCTTTCCATTGTACTGGCTGTAGTAATGATTCGTGTGTGCGTGTGTGTGTGCGCGTTTGTGTGTGTGTGTGTGTGTATGCGTGTGTGTGTGTGTGCGCGCGTGTGTGTGGGTGTGTGCGTGCGTACGCGTGTGCGTATGTGTGTGTTATACCAGCCCATAGAGGAAGACATTATGAGCCTGAAAGTGGCGCTGGAGATGAAGAACCAGGAGATCAAAGATCAGCACGATCATCTGGTAAAACTATATACTCTGTATATATATACTATACACTCTGTATGTACTACCTGGTTTAACACTATACCCTCTGTATATATACTATATACTGTTTATGTAGTACCTGGTTTAACACTATACCCTCAGCTTACTCTAGTCTGCAGATGTGAAGAAATTAAACACAATGTGTATCTGTGTATATTTGCGCAACTGTGTGTGTGTGTGTGTGTGTGTGTGTGTGTGTATCTGTTTGTGTGTGGAGTAGCATGTTCTGGTTCTCCTGCAGCAGAATGCAGCACTAATTGCAAGGAAAGACCTGCATGTCGCCAAGTCCAGGTCTCTACACCTCTGCACTGTTCCACTCACACATCAGCATGTGGTATGAGCAGGACTAAGACCTTTAAGGGAGACTTCTTTAAACCTTTAAGGGATTAACCCTGTACTTGTTTTCTTCATATGGCTGGGTTTGTCACCTTTCATTACAAGAATCTGTAGCACTCAATCTGATAAAACTATGCACTCTCTATGTATATTATATACTCTGTACGTGTCAAGTTGAAATCAGCTCATAATCAAACTCATAAATGTATATATCAACTTATGCTAGTGTATCTACAGATGTGAAGAAATTAAACAGTATCTGTATGTCTGTTTGTGTGCCCGAGTGTGTGCGTGTTCATGTGTGTGTGCGTTGTCATCAGGCCCAGAAGAACGTACTGTTGGAGAAGCGTGTTCAGGTCCTCTAGTAACAGAATAGCACCAGACTGCGAGGATAGGCTTGCATCTTGCCAAGTCCAGGTCTCTACACCTATGCACTGTTTCACTCACACATCAGCATGTGGGATGAGCAGGACTAAGACCTTTAAGGGATTTAACCTTCAAGAGATAATCTGTTTCACTGCCCAGGCACTGCACAGCCCCCCACATTGTCTCTTTGGGCTGATCCTCTCATACTTCTCATACTTTTGATCATAAGGGTGTTAATGGCTTGTGTTTGTCTAGTCTCCACCCCAGACCTGGTTGCCATGGGAGACCCTACCAGGAGCTAACACTCCTGAGAACGTAACCCTGGAAATCATTAGACCTCCCAAGCACTTCCTTCTTGACAATTCCCAAATCTACGGAGGAAATGAGACTTAACATCTTAGTCATACTACACCGACCATGTAGCTTCCAATACAATTAAAGGCATATTTTGTGAGAACCAGGAACTGATGAGTATGTAGCCTAAACAATGGATTAAAGTCACTTTCATTAACAGTAAAGTTGCAGAAAACACTTAGTGCTAGAAGGAAATGCTTAGTTAGGGGTAAATATACAAACTCTAGCACTTATTGTTTATATCACTTATCGTTGTTTAAGATAGACCTTATGTATTTTGCACTTCTAGGTATCAGCATTTATCCCTGTATTCCACAGTATTCTAGTTCAATGGTATGTTTAATTCTAACCTACTATACTGAACTTGGATATATTCTATGAGTAAATGACAAAGCACTTTTGTAAGTCGTTCTGGATGAGCGCGTCTGCTAAATGCTGTAAATGTAAATATACATGTAATCCTGCTGAGTTTGTTTGGTTTTTTTCTGTGTACTTAGGGACAAGATTAGGACCTCTAGAAAGTTAGACTAGAAATTAATTGCTTTTTTTTTCCTCTTAAAATTGTCATTATTGTGGTGACCGTTGTTGGCCAGAGAAGCATGGGCCCCCCTTTGAGTCTTGGTTCCTCTCAAGGTTTCTTCCTCATGTTCTAGGGAGTTTTTCCTTGCCACTGTTGCCTTTGTCTTGCTCACTGGAGGCTTGGACTTGGACATTTGTAAAGCTGCTTTGTGACAACTGTTGTAAAAAGCGCTATACAAATAAATTTTGATTTTGATTTGATTGACTTAGTTGAAGTGATATGGAAGTTGACAGGAAAGAGGATAAGCTATTGCACCACTAAACTATTTTCTGTAAAGAGAACCATGTTTACATGTGGAATGACACAGAAGTAAGTGGCATATTTACTGATAGCATATGAGAATACTTCAGTGTAGTAGCCCAGTGATAACCAGTCAGAAGAGAATCTGCCACACTGAAGTGTCGTTAGAAGAACTTCAGGTAAAGCCAACATGTTAGAACTAAAAAAATGAAATACATGTGTTTTGAAAGCCAGTTCTGAGCAAAGCAGTAAGGGTACAACCTGTACTGTCTTGCCTAACATGTCTCTACCACAAAAAAAACAAAACAAAAAAAACCAGATTAATTATTAGAAAATTATTGTAATTATGGGCACAGGAAAATTCAAAAGGCTAAAACCTTGGCATTCACACACCCCTGTTGACCCTGACTATCCTGACCCAGAGAAGTCACCACTGCACTGGAACACTCATGTCCATGTCCAGAATTAAGCTTCCAGCAAGACAGTAAAGGGGACTTTACACAGAAAAAAAGTAATATTGTCTGAAATTAAGTGCGACAATAGACAGCAGTGGTGGGTGTTATAACATAAAATGTCTCACCAACAGCAGCTGACACAACTAGTGTGTGCAATATTTTTATTTATTACCTCGCTATATGGGGGGCATTTTGAGCATATCTGAATATCTGGGGGTAATGTGTCTCTCACAATATAGACTGTGCCTATAGTCTAACATTAGTTTCTTTGCTATAATACGCTCGCCGTGATAGCAGCTAATTAGCGTGCAGACTCGCCCCCATTAAACGAGCCACAAAAACCAGCTAGCTAGCAAGCTAAAGAGTAAACCTAGCTAGCTAGTTCTGCTTCATACTGGCTCATTTGACATACGAGTTTATCTTTCGCTCATAATTCATTAATGACATTTACCATCTCCAGTTAACAATTTACTTCAGGTTTTGGTCTTTTTACACAGGTTTTTACCATAGCGTTTGTGTACTCAGTTTCGTCGAATAGTTAGCTAGCTAACCTAGTGCCTGTGTGTGTGATAGGTAGGACAATTCTTGATTTCTTCGATATCAAAGGTACACCTAAAATTCTTCTTTATGTCTTTCTGTGTGCATCTATGTATGTTTGTATGTATCTATCGCTCTATAGGTATGTATTGTTATGTATGTATCTGTTTATCCATCTACAGGTATGTATCAGTAACGTACCGATGGATAGACAGTGAGGGAAGCACATTGTAGGTATGTGACCTACAACCTTCACTTGTCTGTCTTTAAGTGGGTTTCCCCTAAGGCTGGATTTGAAGGCCCTGTTTTGGGTCTACACTGAACACCATCAGTCCATCCAACAGTCCATCATCTTAGCCATTCATCTCCCCACCTCTGCCCTGAAGCCATTCCCCTCAGTCCTAGCTTAGCTAGGTCCTCCCTCCTTGTTTGATCAATCTCCCTCTCTTTTTCTGTCTAGCTCTTTGTTTTTTCACATTGCACAAGAAACGTTTGTGCGCAATTAGACACGCACGCACGCACAAACACTCACGCACACACACTCGTGCTCACACGCACACACTCGCGCGCACACACACACATGCACATGTGTACACACACACACATATGCTGTACTGACTCTGTAGTCTAACTCAGAGCATTTTAAATTTAAAAAATTCCATTGAGATTAAGCTGCAAAACCACATCTTTAATTTGAGAAATTAACATCAATAATGGATGAACTATACAGTAATAACTGCTCAGTTTGTTCTGAATCCTCTTATTTAACGGGACCATGAGTAACTGGCCCCATGGCTGCTTGTTTCTCAGCCAGCTGTTTGTCATTACGTTATTAGATCCTGCACTAGAGAGCTAGCAAAGGTCTAGAACAAACCCATTTAATACACAAAAAGGTCTGGAGTAAACGCCTTCACATCACTTAGAGTGTGGCCTCCTTACAGACTGTCTCGTAGGTGTAGTGATGGATGGAGAGAGAGTACCATCTCCCTCTCATTGACTGTAAACCTGGAATATATTTATGATGGCCAGTAACCTGAATTTCCAACACCCTAGACAATGCAGACTCAGTACGGTATGCTGCCTTCTCTATTCAATTGCCGTTAAGGGTTCTTATTGATGGGTTGGGATTATAGAATTATGGTGTATTAACAGATTATTGCTTCTGTGTGCTTTGGATGACATGCCCAAATCCACCTGAATATGTCAAAGCCAATCCAGGTGGTGTTTATATGAGTAAGGTTTATATGAGTAATCTTCGTCACTGCCCACTGGTTCTCTGGCAGCTCCAAGCGCAGACATGACGAGCGTGAAGAAGTGGGCGCCTTCGCCTCTCTGGGTCCTACACCTGTCCGCCAGGCTCTTCTCACACCCACGCGCTTCCAGTCAGTGGGGGCGGCCTCCCACGACCCCCGCCCACAGCACTTCTCGCGGACGTGCAATGCTGTGCACTTCCTGTGTCAAATGTATGGGTTCGGCGTGCCACTCTACAACGTGCGCTATCATACCAACACCAATGGCTTACTCTGTGTCAACTACAGCGTGCTGGTACCAGGGTTATCCGAATCGTTCTGCGGTGCTGCCGAAGTTCTCCCCTGCCCCAACAACAACAACATGGAGGAGGAGGCCCACCACACCGCTGCCGAACAGGTCCTCAAGGCCATGGGTCATGCCTAGAGTTACTGCTGTTACTTTTCAATTTGAATAAGCTTGGTTCATTTTGTTGTTTGAATTCTCATATTTACCGATGTTTTATGTTTTATGTTATGTTTTTTCTTAAGTTGTATAATGTTTTAATTATGCAGTAAGAGTTTCCAGTTTGTAAATGCTTTTTGTGGTTTTTGCATGTAGATGAGTTCACAATTTTGACTGTGTTGCACATTAAAAAAGAAAGTTGTTGGATACATTTCTCCCTCTTTTCCCACAGATATTAAAAATGTTCTCATTGACTGGGGGGGGTTACACCTGTTAAAGCGTAATACAGGTGTCCTAATGTGAGCTCGGGCAGGACAGAAACCTCCCATGGAGCAGAACAGCAAAAACTCGTTTAATTTTCATTTTCAGTAGGTATACAGACCGTGAAAGTGAGGCTTCTGGCTTTTTGGGTTTTAAGCAGGAAGTGTCAGAAAAGTTACCACAGGGATAACTGACTTGTGGCGGCCAAGCGTTCATAGCGACGTCGCTTTTTGATCCTTCGATGTCGGCTCTTCCCATCATTGTGAAGCAGAATTCACCAAGCGTTGGATTGTTCACTCACTAACAGGGAACGTGAGGTGGGTTTAGACCGTCATGAGACAGGTTAGTTTTACCCTACTGATGATGTGGTGTTGCAACAGTAATCCTGCTCAGTATGAGAGGAACCGCAGGTTCAGACATTTGGTGCCTGTGGGATTATGACTGAACGCTTCCAAATCAGAATCCTCCCGGACCCCAGTGAGCAAAGACACGTGTGAACGGATCAGGGATTCAGCTGCAAAGCATGTTTGTGGAGAACCTGGTGCTAATTGACCTTAAATGACCTGATTCTGGGCCAGGTTCTTGTGAGTGGCAGAGCAGCTATGTTGCTGCGATCCATTGAAAATTAGCCCTTGATCCAATCTAAGAGGTTTAGCCCAAGGAGGGGGGCTTAAGTGTGGTCCCTAAAGGGTCGGCTGGTGCGCTGCAATCCTGGAGGTCTGGAGCTCCGGAATGTAGAGTGGGATATGGTGAGGAGTGTGTCCAGGTGAGTATGTGCTGTGCTGGGTATGAGTGATGGAGTGTAGCGCCCTGGAGGTATGGATGTTCCATAAGGGGAAATGATGCGGAGTGTTTCTCTCTCCTCCTGCCGTATACTCCCCAACTTGTTGCAGGGCCGACGTAGAGCATGTGGCCGCGCGTTTGCTTGCAGCGTCCAGTATTAGTATATCCTATACACACAAACCCCATTCAACCGCCCAGCACGGCTGTCAGAGGGGGTGTGTGACTGTCGATCTACAACAGGTGGTAGTAACACTGAAAGAACTTTTTTAAAGCCAGAATTTACCGAATTTATTTTTCACATTACATTCTATATTACATAAAGTCATTTACTTCAGATCTCAAGGCAGAGTTGTAATGGCAAATAGTAAATTGTTAATACAGATTTTTTTTTTGTATTATTAATAGGTTAATAATATTAGTTTATTCGATCAAGTAGGCTAACGCTGGGTATTGTTAAAACCATCAACTACAATGTGTTTATTTACTTACCTTTATTTACATTCTGAGTGTAAAATCTCATATTTACGTAAACATTCACATAAAAGATTCACAATCTTTTCATCATGACTGGGCATACAGAGAAACCGCTTTCCCAACGCCTCAGTCCGGTGGGATTCCAGAGTTTAGAGCATGGACCCCTTCAGTGCACTGGTAGCCTTTACCAGAGCTGGGTTGAGCTCCGGTCCTGGTGACCAGAACAATTTAATCAAATGTGTTGTGTTTTTTGTTCCTCTCCAAGATGTTTCAGATGCTGATATTCAGATTTGAGTCTGAGCAAGTTGAGAAACCCACTATGAGGGTTTCTGGGTGCTCTGGAGGAGCATTCAGAAGTACTTGTGACTAGAGAAACACAGCCAATCACATAAACAAGAAATAATGTCAGTAATGTTTGCAGCAGGTGTTTCAAATGTGCCCAGACTCATATTCAAAAATATCCATGTTTCAACAGTTTGAAGGTGGCCATGATGCTAACAGTCTGGTGGAAATTCCACAAGATATCAAACTCCACACTCACACAAACTAGTCATTCTCCCATTTGGAACAATCCAGACTTTACCATGAACAAAAATATTAAACTTTACCTCTTGGATAGAAAAAGGCATTACACACCTTAAACATATTTATCATAAGACTTCTTTCATGTCACGCCCACAACTAGCCCCAAAATATGGTATAGAAAGCCCCTAGTTCCTACAATACCATCAGCTAAGATCACCTATGTGTTCAAAAATCAATTCCGATACCTACATCCATATCAGATTTTATAAACAAACATTCTTAATACAAAAAACCTATTATCTAAGATATACAAAACAATAGTGAAATCAAATCTCACAGTTACTCTCCCATCGAGACAATGGGAGGAAGATTTATTACTAGCCCCCGATACCACAGTTTGGATTAAAATGTGTAATAATAATTACCACATGACAGCAACACTAACCTACAATGCATTCAGTACAAAATAATACAGAGTACATTATACTACACATTGGATGTTTAAAATTGGTTTCACAAGCTCAGCAATCTGTACATATTTTACTCAAAACACAGCTGACGATTACATTCACGCCACGTGGCAGAGCACACCTATCAAGCAATTTTGGCAAGTCATCATCACCAACATATCCCATGCTTTAAATAACCATAGCCATCCAACACCATCTTTATTTCTCCTAGGAGACATATCATCAACCAATATGACAGGATACTATGTATAACATTATTATATTGATATAATAAAAATATTATTGCAAAAAAACAACAAACAAAAAAAACATACTCATGAACTGGAAAACAAAAAATAATATTAGTGTCACCCAATAGAAAAATCTATTGATAGACTATATATCAATAGAATAATTCTATTAATTATTAATCAATAACAGAACCAATCATCTAGACTGGAGACCATTGATAAAATCCATACAGAGCCAATCCATAAACGATAAATATCACACTCTAATACGTGTACATATACAATCCAACATACATGTACTCGCACGTAACCATATATATATATATATATATATATATATATATATATATATATATATATATATATATATATACATACATACATACATACATAAACACACACACACACACACACACACACACATATCATTCCTATAATGGTGGAGATGGCGAATACTTAAAAATATTCTATATACATTTTGCATTTTTCTGTTCATCTGTCTGTCTTTTTTTAATAATAAAGCTCTAAAGGTCCTCTAGGCTAGGTTTACATTCCAGGTGATTATTTTAGAATTCAAGGGGAGGAGCTGCAGGAGTTGGAAGAATGAATTAGGAAAAAATAAGTTATCAGAGCAATAGAGGAATGAAACCCACGCAAGAATCCTAGAGCCGATGGTTTACCTGCTGAATTTCATAAGGTGTGCGTTAGTGAAATTGCTGATCTTCTAGCTGATGTTTTTAATGAAGCATTAGATGGGGGGCAATTGCATGATTCATTTTATCATAGTGTGATATCATTAATATATAAAAAAAGGAGATCCTTGTAAGTTGGATAATTGGAGACACGTCAGCCTATTAAACTTGGAGTACAAAATTTGTGCAAAAATAATTGTTAATAGGATGTCAGAAATATTGAATGATATCATAGAGTTGGAACAGATATGTGTGATAAGAGTAAGATACATGTGGGATAGTTTAGGGGTAATAAGGAGTTTGGTTATTGAAGGGTCTGAGAGGGATTTTTATATAATTGGACTGGATCAGAAAAAGGCCTTTGATTATATTTCTAGAGACTACTTATGGTGTACATTGGAACATTATGGATTTCCAGAGAGGTTTGTAAATATGATTAAATTATTGTATAGTAAATCAAAAGTCCAAATTAATGTTAATGGTGTGTTAACTGAAGATTTTGAAATACATAGAGGGGTTAAACAAGGATGCCCATTGAGTGCTGCATTATATGTCATCGCTATTAGCCCACTATTATATAAAATTAATAATGATCAGCAATTACAAGGTGTTCACATGTTAGGTATGGAAAGATGGAAAATATCTGCGTACGCAGATGATGTGACGGCTTATGTCAAGAATCAAAATGAGTTTCATATAGTTAAGAGGCACTTTGAAATGTATGAAGTTGTGGCTGGAGCAAAATTAAATGAAAGTAAAAGTGAAGGGGTATGGATAGGAGATGGGCAACCTGTACCAATAGATGTAGAAATAAAAACTGAAATTAAAATATTAGGTTTGATGGTAGTAAATGGTAGATGTAGCGAACGGAATTGGGAGAAAAAGGAGTGTGAAATTAAACTAGAATTGGGAAAATGGAGGGTGTCAAACTATAAGACTAGAATACAGGAGGTTAAGACCTTTATTTTTTCGAAATTGTTGTTTTTGGCTATGGTTTTCCCTCCGGATGAGAAATGTATTAAGAGGCTGAATAAAATGTGTGTTTGTTTTATTTGGGGAAATAACAGAAGTGACAAAAAGGGAAATTATGTACAAGTCAAAAAATAAAGGCGGATTAGGGGGAGTTGAGTTAGCTCAGAAATTAGAAAATGCCTTTTGCAAAAATGTAACGAAAGCTATATTTCGGAAAGCAATTTGGGTAGGAGATGTAAATCAGTGGAAAGAAAAGAGGCAAGTCAAGGAAACATGCTCCTTATTTTAAATTACTATATGGAGATTTTTTGTTTAAATATAGGCAGCTTAATATTGATTGGAATAAGTCCCCAAATAAAATGATAGATAAAACAATACAAGACTGTGATTTTGGGGGAATGTCAATTATAAGGGTCTGACAGTGACAGAATGTGAAACCTTTGTTAAAGATGTGCAGTCTAAAAGTATCTCGGAAAATGTTCGAGATACTGCATGGCTTATATCTGTTGGAAGATTGCCTGTACGATGTAAAATTGCATAGCCGATGAAATGATAGAACATATATTACTGCAGTGCACAAGGACTATTGAAATTTGGGAGAAAATGAAAGATATTGGGTTTAAATGGGATCGTAACAGGAAAAGTATTATGTATGGAGTGTTTAATGAGAATTTGACTGAGAATGTGAAGGACCTTTGTTGGATGATTGTTTGTGTGCCAAATTCGAAGATTTGGAAAACACGATGTAAGATGATTATTGAGCAATGTATAATACCTGCAGAAATAGTTTTTAAACAGATTGTGTGTGAGTTAAAAAGGTTGAAGACGTTTGATATGAGAGGAAAAATTCCCTGGACTCTTTTGGACATATAAATGGATGTATACCTAATTTACAGATGTAAATTGTATTGTTAATTATTAATGTATAGAGTGAAGGTAGTCTGTGTCCTCTGGTAGATATTGTTTGTGAGGTTTTTGTGATGGAGTGTTTGTATTGAATTGAATTGAATTTTCTTAATAAAGTCAATTTAAAAATGGAGAAAGGCGGTCCTTATTTACATGAGCTTTGAACGAGAGAGTGGGATCCATAACTCCAAGAGCTTTAACTGTTAGAGAAGATGTGATTGGGAAACCATTGAGGTTCATTGAGTAATTAGACAGTGGGGACCTAGCTAACTCTGGGCCTAATAGAAACACCTCTGAATGTCTCCGAATGTTAGAAATTAATTAAAAATACTAATGTCAATGTATTTACCACACATGCATTTAGGACATGTAATTTTTTCAATTATGCTTGCTACAGAATTAACAGTCAAACGTTCAGTGACTTTGCATGCAGAGTTGTAACTCTGCTTATTACTAGAACTGTGGCTAGAATCAAAATCAACGCTAGTGTCGTTCCTAAAGCCATTAGACTCCTGAACTCTGGCTAACTCCAATTCCAATTCAGATTCCAAAATGGGCACTTTTATACATGCATATAGACAGTCACACACACACACACACACACACACACACACACACACACACACACACACACACACACACACACACACACATACATACGTACATACATACATATCTATACACACACTCACACATTGTTTTGCATCGGACTAGTGCTGAAGTCAAACATCACACAAATAAACTATGCACTCCTGTTGCAGTCTTGCACATTATCCTACTTGCTGCTAGAGTACTGTACTAAACCAGCACTGTACTCTGAACTGTTCTGGCTGCTACCGGTGACTGCTATGTTCAGGGTAGCATATCACTGATTGCTATGCACAACTCACTTAACATATGCCCAGTACTGTGTACTGTACTAAATTGCACTGTCTACTCATTTTGTATTTTGTATTTGTCCTGTCCTGTATTTATTATTGTTTATTTAATGTTTATTTAATGACATTTTGCAGTATATTGGACTGTTTGCACTTGTGTAGCATGTTGTCTGTTGCACTGTTGTTTTTATGTTGCACCATGGTCCTGGAGGAACATTGTCTTGTTTTTTTTGTGTACTTGTATATAGCTGAAATGACAATAAAACCTCTTGAACTTGAACTTTTTAACAAAATGTTTAATTAATAAAATATTTTATTGTTTAATCCTTTAATGAACCATCTTGTTCTTCAGGTCAGTGAAGACCTGCCAAAAATACTGCGGGTCATTGTTAATCTGCAGCATCTTGCCACTCATGCGGTTAGCAATGTCCAGGGATCGGGCCCAGAAGGCCCCTTTGTTTTCCTCCACCAGGAAAGCTTTGGCTGGGTAGCTGATCTCCTCACACATGTAGGAGCAAGACACATACAAGCATGTGAGCAGCACGGCCTGGAACTCCTCCTTGGTGGCCACCTCAGCTGAAATGATGTCACGGCACAGCATGTAGAGAAAGACCACGGTGCTTGGAATGAGGAAGCTTTGCTCCTGCCATTCTGTCAGTGTCACGTAGCAGTCCACAATGCGCAGCCACTGCACAGGCTCGTCAGCAGTCAGGTCCTTCAGCAGGCAGCAACGCCGGCACAAGAACACACCCAGGCATGTGAGCAGCTCGTTGGTGGAGGACAGCATGAGCAGTCTAGGCATGCTTTCAGTGCTGGCCTGGCCCAGCCTTTCAGGCTTACTCGCAGTAAGCTGGGTTAAAGAAACATCACAAAAGACAGTTCACAACTGAAACCGGATTATGAGTGATAACAGTGGGCTCCATTTAAACTCAACCCAAATTATCCCAGTGATTCCAGACTAGATCTTTTTTTTTTGGTACAATCAAAAAGAATTGTGGTACAGCATTAAACAGATTTAGCCCCAGTATTTATAAATTGCTTCTTTGACACACTTACCATCGCTCGACCCAAGATAAATAGATGGTGTCCTGATAATGGAGGAAGACCCATGGATGGTGTCATCTGAACTGACTGACAGGTAACTTTTTTCTCACCATTGTAAGCAGTCTACAGTGCTTCAATCTCCTATGAAAATGAAAACAAGGAGTTAACCAGGATCTCACAAGTGCACAAAGCCATTCTTTTAAAACATAACATGAAAGTGCTAGCTAGCTGCAATGATAGTGTGTGTGTGTGTGTGTGTGTGTGTGTGTGTGTGTGTGTGTGTGTGTGTGTGTGTGTGTGTGTGTGTGTTTGAGAGAGAGTGAGTAATATATCCACTTTACCCTAAGCTGATGCAGGTTTTTCATCAGTCCCTCCATTCTTTGAAAGATTCCATCCACATTTTTTATCATGCGCTGCCGTATGATTGCTCGTGATTGGCAGGGCCTCGTTTCATGCCTCAGCATCTCCAGGTGTGAACGGCCTTTTGGTGACTGGCAAGGCATCTCCTGCCCTTCTTGCTGTGAGGACAATGATGTCACTTTCTGCTTCTGACTGGCAGCCTCTAAAGGATCCAAGGATCCAAGGATCAACAGTCTTAGTGTCCTGACTGGCAGAACACAAAGGGTGCAAAAAAGTTGGTAAATATCTGAGCCTGCTAAAATTCTATTTACAAAAACACCACCACCACCAGAAATATACTGTTTAACTATCATAGTGCAACAATGACTGTGTAATGGAGTGTAACAAATTCTTACCATCTTGAAAAGCAGCATCAGCCACTTTAGCTTGTCCTCCCACATAACCCTGCCCACCAGTATGCATGTAGGCTTCTGATTGGTCAGTTGGGATAGTAGGTGTGAGTACATTTTCATCTTCACTCTGTGAATCTCTCTCTATAGAACCAGACTCTTCTGTTAGGGAGCCATCTAGGGACCAAAGGCATCAGCCATAAGTACCAAAGAGAGCAAATCCTATGACAATGTATACAAACAAAAACAAACATGGGCTTACCTAGACGACCGACATGATTACCATGCAACCGTAGAACCGCAGACCTAGAGGAGATGTCAGGAGTCCAATCATTGTAAGTGCATCTTTGAAATTCTGCCTTCTCTTAACAGCATTACAGCAGCATTAGAAAACTTTAAAAATCCTGAGTACTTACGGAGCTGTTGATCCTTGCTCGGTGGCTTCAATGCCTCCAGAGGCCGAGGAGATGGTCTTTTCTAACAGGTTCTTCCATCTGTGGAAACATCGCTAAAGCCATCAGGTCCCAATTTCTACAACAGCACAATGTTGTTAAAATCATCTGAACATAAATGGCCTGACACCATAAATGTTATCACAAAACAGACACAGCAGTGCTGACTGGTTGACCTTGATGAGAAGATGGTGGGTCAGAGAGAGACAAAAAAACAAACTCACGTGTTTTTCTCAGAGGAAGTCCCAGCCACCAGCTCGTATATCTGTCTCTCTGATGTACTGATCACATACAAGGCCTTGTTATCTGATAGAGAAGAGCAGGCTGTCAAACAATGTATTCAAACTAACCCAAATGCAATTTGTAACTGGCTTCTTAATTTTTTAAAAATAAAATAAAGACTTAGTTATTCCAGACCCATTCATCTATTCTGGCTATTCATAGCTGTAAGAATAACTACAAATATACCTGTAGCCACAGATCTGACAAGAGATGAATCCAAGCGAACAACGGGGCAAAAGGGGGTTTTGAGGTCCGTGTTCCTACCCCAAACCCCACCCAGTGCGCGCGCAGGACATCGCAAGATCAAACGGTCACCTGAACCCCTTTGGAGTAGCACCAACAGGTCTGAGAGAAGCAGAGCATGAATGTCTGAAACACACACACACACACACACACACACACACACAGAGTGAGAATGGACCTGTCAAGTAATCATTTGCAAGAGGAAAAACAAAAATGTGATTTGTTCAGCTGTGATGATCTCTTACCTATAGCTTTATCTTTACTAACTTTCCAAGTCAACGGTCCTTCGTGGATCATTTTCTTAGTGGTCAGGTCCAGATTCTACATAGAAAAAGAATATAGTTAATAATTCATACTCTGGATCAGGTGCTCCAAGACCAGAGAAGCTGTTTGGAAGGCAGATGGTGGATACATAGTAAGGCCGTACCTTGAACTGAGCAGCGACAGGACTGGCCTGCCTCTCCAGAGGGGACAAGTCTAGCCTGCGCTGATAACGGCTGAGCAGTCGCCGGTGCTCCGTCTCCCTGACGACCTCATTGACAGCTCGTAGTATCCCACGGCAGCACGCCTGTGCCCTCACCAATGTCTGCAGGTCTGGAGAACCAGCTGTTGTGGGGGCACATACTAGTGTTAATCCAGGAGAAAGGGTGTGTGTGCTTGCCTCCTTGGTAAACTGGTATGTGTGTGTATACTGAAGTGTTTTCATGGTTCAATACATTGTGTGTGAGTGTTTCTATACATGCCTTCTGTGTGTCTGATGATGTTATCCAGCAGCAAGGGGTATTTGGTGAGTCTCTGCATCTCAGACACTAGAAGGTCCTTTAATTGTAGTCGGCGGCAGTGAGGGCTGGCTTCACATTCCTAACACACACACACACACACACACACACACACACGAATGAGCCAAGGACATCTAAGTCCAAATGTGGATTCTGTTGACTGCAACACCAATTTATACCTAAAACAGCATCACTAAAAGTTATGTGCTGCAATAAAAGTCAAATATAAAAGACTGGATAGTCTCCAATTCAAAGTATGGGTCAACCAATTCACAACCCAGCCCACTAACAAATATGGCAGAAGCTCTAGTGTTTGTAGGTTTGTCCAAAGGCTTTATACCTCTAAAAAGTGTTACCTGTATAAGGTGCGCGAAACGCGGGTCTTTGCATTTATTTTTAATGAGCTCCAGTGCCTGACTCTGCTGACTGCACAGGTGAGACACCTGCTCCTGGAACTCCTCTCCTGCAGCGTCTTCAAACTATCACGCACACGCACAAACACATGAGCTACTGACATATCAAATAAAGCAACAAGTATATCCCACACTACACAGAACAACCCCTTCATTTTAGACAGCACCAAAAGATGATGTGAACTAGAAAGGGAGTAACACTAGCCAGCTCTCACTCTAGACACCATGATGTCTCCGATGCCTTGAACTATAGAAGAGTCCCTCAGCCTCTTCATGGACTCACACAGATTCGCTGAAACACAAATGCAACACCACAAAACAGAATCTGTTTAAGCGAGCCAGTGTATATGTGGTTTGTTAGAAAGTTGTGTCAGTGGGCAACAGAACTCTACTTGTGTCATGAAGGCCACCGCAAAAACAACATGTACAGCCTCCAGTCCATACCTGCTCACAGTAATGGCATGGTGCCGATAGCTGATATTGTGCTGTCATTAAATTCTCAGTTTGGGTGGGTTTTACACTTCTTTAATCTTGATTATGATTTAGACACCAAGTAGGCTTCAGAAATTTAGGTTTGAAAACACACTAAGACAAATGGAGCAGATTTACACGCACACACACACGCTCGCACACAGAGAGACTGACCATGAAGACTGTAGACCTGGGGCAGGTTGGGGAAGATACAGGAAAGTTCTTCGACGGTCAAAAGGTTCCTCATCTTCTGGAAGAACACCTGATCGAGAACCCTGAGAGTCCGCAAGTGAGATGCTTCCGTTGTGAACAGCTCTGAGGAAGAGGATATAGCAAAGTCACTACAATTTCTTACAAACGTTACACAATTCAGAATTCCACATTTTCATGAGTCAGGATAGAATTATCACATGTGCATAATAAATAGAATACTGTATGTTCAAAAGATTTAGTAGCTATTTAGTTTAAGTTAGATCAGTAAATAATTTTTTTCATTTTACATGTTAACTGTGTACTGGGAGTTGTCTTTTATAGTCAGTTGCTGTGCACCACATTTGCTGTTTTACCATATATGACAGCCTGCCGTTCGATCTCCCGGGAGCCGAGAGAGGCGAGTGTGTGCGGCTCCACTGTCTCCTGCCAGTTCTGACAGTGGACCGTGTCCTCTTCCAAAGGAGGTGCATCAGGCAACAACGCCAGTGGTGTATCCACACTCCTACAGGAAGGGAAGGAGGCATGGGGAAAGAGAGAAAGAGAGACAGAGCTTCAGCAGCAACTTACTAAGATAAATCAAGGTGACGGATATGGATGTTAAAGAACTGGACGGCAGGTGTGCATGTGTGCTCATTAGCATCAGACTAATGAGGTGTATATAGTTATAATTACATCTCAGTCATGCTCATGGATCTCTGCGTCCTGGTGCAAGGCGGTGACATACCTGTCCAGAGTAGATGCTGGAGGCCGGACATTCATGGCTCAGGAACCTCAGCAGCTCTTCCACTAGTGTGTCTACTGAAATATCTTTAATGTTGGATGATCTCTTTAGTGTTCGTTTCAGTATCTGTTCATTCAGCTGAAGAACACCTTTTCTGAACGGGTTATCAGACGCAACAATGGTCCTTAAAAATTCCACATTACCTATTATGATGTAATAAACCCGAGGTGTGAGAGCTGCAGTAGTGATCTAAGCCAGTTAGCTAGCTAGCTATGTTCTTGTCCAGACACTTTAATGCCTCATGGCTGGTGCAATGACACAATATTCAACATTTCCTTCTGATTCTACTTTTAATTCTGTGACATTAGCTAAGCAACTATAAAGCTACTCTTGTCCAAAAATGCCAGTGTCGTTAGACGTATCAAAACGTATCAAACATAGCTTTAGCTAGGCTAGCTAATCAGACCTTCTATGAAACAATCACAACTTAGTAAATTCAAAGTTGTTAATCACAGTAAAGTGTTTTTTTCTTTTTGTTGTTTAAAAAGAGTTACCTTGTTACCTTGCTAGCTAACAGTTAGCTAGTAACAATGCCTTCAAAAGTAGTTCTCCACTGATACAAGATACCTAAGAGAAGTTTGGCTCGGAATGTGACTGATTGAAAAACAAAAATACATCACAAATAGCGTTATACAATAATACCTAAAGTGCATGCATCAAATACAAACAGTCCCCAATGCAAACCTCTTTTACAAGGCAGCTATTTAGCATCTGCTACTTCTGCAAAACAAACCCAGTCTTGCATGTTAGTGTTAGCTATCCAGCTAGCTAGGCATTGCTCCAGGACAGGTTTTAGTATAGCCAAAATAATTTGATTGCCTGTTAATTTTTCTAAAAAGTTGATGTAGAGATGTGACGTTTTACTAAGCGTGCCCTGATAAAAAGCTAATAAAATAGCTAAGGGCCAGATTCTGTTATATCATTAGTTAGTGTCGTGTCCGTTGATGCAGGAAAGAAGAGACAGGAAACAGTGCGTTACCCTGTGGCCTTTTATTAATGCAGAGCTCTGGAGATGTCACTTCACAACACAGTGCGAGTGAGATCTAAAGCATAACTTTGCAACAGACAGACTTATATTTCTCTCGCCTTGTGCCACTTCTGCTTTTGTGTTTTTCCATCTCAGCCGTCACCTCTGTTTGACCGTCTCGTACACATGTCTTCTTGCATAATCACACATATGCACGTCTAGGGCATTTCCTGTTATGTCTGGACATACAGTAATTATTTTATTTATTCAAGCATTAGTCCTATTCCATTCTGCACATTATTCTCTACTAGTGTAAGCTTAGCATTCATTTAATTTCTGAAACTCCACAATTCCCCCTTTTGATCTCTACAAAGAGATCACCAATCACACTCCTTTATTCTGGCATCTCCTGTCTCTACGTCCCTTTCCCCCTGTATCAGTGGCATCATCGTGGTACCCTCATGCACATCTTTCCTTTCTATCATAGCTGAGATTAGTCTAACCATTAACGCCCTAATACATGGAATACAGCAGCACCCGCATGTCACAGCAATTCCCGTGAATGTGGCTAATGAAACCATCAATGACACAATTAAGTCTTTCCACTGACCGAACCGGCTCACCATCCAGGATTCCAACTGGTTGTTTATGCCTGAATTCTCATGCATTTCCTCTGATAGGGTCTTCAAACCATCCAATGCTCTACTAACTGACCCTTCCGGAGCGGTATTATTAGGAATGAATGTACAACACATATCCTCAAGCATAGCGCAGACACCCCCCTTTTCCGCCAACAACATGTCTAATGCCATACGATTTTGCACCGCCATCAGTGAGGTTGGTCCCAGCTGATCTCTAAGTCCTTCCACTGCATCCCTAGTCAGGTTGGCTAGCCTGAGGACATTATAATGTACATAGTTAATCCGATCCACATTTTTATTTGGAGTAATGGGGAATAATGCAGAAAGTATCGGAATATTCTCAAATCCCCCTGCTATCTGGTCTGCTAACTTATATCTGTCCGGAACTCCGCGAGGTATTCCTATTGCATCTATGTATGTGGGTGTATTCCTTGTTAAATCAAAATGGTATGCCTCTCGCTACTGTCTTGCTGCATCAGTTACCGGGTCCCTGTGTAGTTTTTTGCCTATCAGTAATAAAGGAGCTGCTAACCTGACCATGGCGCATGTCCCCTCCGAGTTCTCTGGCATGTTAACAACCAAAGTCATCCTTCCACAATAATCATACAATCCTGCTCGTGCCCATGAACCCACAGACTCGTTCCCAGTGACCGTGCGGTTACACCATTCCGCCGGGATGTGCCCCAAGCGTACTTGAGGTGTGCTTGAACTTCTAACGAAGCACGTGTAGTTCCCCTCCCCCTTTTCGGGTGAAAATAGTCCTATCCTGGTTCTGTTACTGATGGGGGGGAAAATAACGCTCAAAGTGTCACAATTCTTAGGGTTTCTTTCCTTAGTCAGGCCAATCATGCACGCATAGCCCTTGGGGTCTTTTTGTGGGAATAGGGGTGCCGGGGTGGTTATAAGTCTGGGTCTTGCGGCTGCACATGCTACACATCCACCAATCTCTACCCCCATTCTTCTTCACCGTCTTGTTGTTAATGTTTTAATCCTTTCCTACTGCCATGCTATTATTTAACCCAAGCGTGACCAAACTGTAAATGGAAACACACAACACAATACACCAACAAATAATCAAACAACACAATTGTCCAGAAGTCATCACTGGTGTTCTGTTCTTCTTACTTCGGGGTCTAAGGGTGGACTACCTTGACCCTTTTGCTCCTGGGGATTATTCTGCCCCTTCCGGGTCAGGTGAGTTAGGTGATGTTTCAGCAAGGTCCCTCGCTGTCTCTTGCAGACTCCTCTGCGGTGACTCTGCGGCGGCGCACTGGCTCAGATGAAACCACGTTTCCCCTGTACCGTTCTGGCGTACGGCGTGGCTGGTTCTTTCTGTCACCTGGAATGGACCTGTCCACCTCGGCTCACTCCATTTTCTCTTGATGACTCTCAGCAGCCCCCAGTCCGTAACGGGTATCGTCTGGGTTTGTCTGCTCCCCGTCCGGTCCCCCTCCTGCGTGGAGAAAGCTGAAACGATACTTTGCAATTCATTAAAGTATGATGTGTGTGTGAGATGTTTTTCTTTTCTCATTTATTGCCAAAGGTAAGGCATCAACCCAATTTAATTTTGTCTGTGCACAGATTTTGGCCACTTTGTTTTTCGCATTTAGATTCATCCTTTCCACCTTACCTTGAGACTGAGGATGATACACTGCCCCAAATGAATGTTTCAGACCCAGTATTTTCTCTAACTCCTGCAAATTGCGCGCTGTAAAATGAGTGCCATTATCTGATCTCACCTTTCTCTGAAACCCATGGTGAGGAATGTACTGGTTCACCAGGAACTTTACCACTGAAGCACTGTCTTCCCGTTTTGTTGGCCACGCTTCCGGCCACCCTGTGTAGTTGTCTACGCACATCAATTCGTACGTGTACCCCTGTGCTGAGTCCACCATGTCTGTGTAGTCAATTACTATCTCTTCCCCTGGTGTTAATGACAACGGATACTTACCGGGTGCCACCTTAATTGTAGGTTTGGGATTGTACTGTTGACATACTCTACATGTCCCCTGCACTCTATGATAGCTACTCTTTCTGGTCCCTGCAAGGCCTTTGCCAGCTCCCTCATTTCTGCATCATGTTTAATTGGTTTGTTTCCCGCTGTCCTAAACCCTGCTCTCATCCATTGTCTTAGCTCCACATGTGCTGCCCCTACCGTGTAAGCAGAGTCAGTATAAATATTCACTTCCTTACCCTTTGCTAACTTCAAGGCCTCCACTACTGCCATTACCTCAGCTCGCTGTGCTGATTGCTAACCTTTCAGCCTTTCTGCTTTCACCGTCCAAAATTCATCTACTTCTCCCTGTGTTTCTGCCACCACTGCATACCCTGCTTTTATATCCCCATCTGGTCCTCTAAATCCACACCCATCAGTGAACATGTTCCCTGCTCCTGGAATTGGTTCTCCTTCTAGGTCTGGTCTCACCTTCTCCTGCTTTTTGACTTCCTGTTCGCACTGATGAGGCTCTCCTCCTCCCATCATGTCTGCCATGTTGATTCCTTCATGTGTGTATGTGATGTGTGGTGCTTCCAAAATTTTGCTGATCCTCTGTTGCCTTAGTGCTGTCAAGGTGAAGGCTTGTGAGTTCACGTATGCTATTACACTGTGTGTGGTTAGTACCGTGATTGGATGTCCCATTACCAGATGCGTTGTTTTCTGTATGGCTTTAGCCACTCCTGCTGCATGTTGGGTGTCTTTTTTCCATGTTGTCAAGCTGTGTGCTCACATGCATGAGTACTTGTCTCTCTCCCCCTTTTCTTAGCTCACAATCTGATTTAAGTTTTCCAGTGCAAAATACAATCCTTGCTGTCGCGTAGGAGCCCAAACCAGGCGAAACTCTCTCTCCTGGGGGCTACGTGTCGACATACAAGCCGACAGCAGGGCCCAAACTTCGGGAATTAAACCTTAACAAGCTTGCCTGTCTAGCTAACTCAACCAGCGAGTAGGCTTAGTTAAAATAACAGCTTTAGTGAGCAAGGCTCCGATGAAAAACGCAAGTTATGATGGCCATTCACACTCCAGACACATTTTTTCGTAACTCAACAACGACTCCTAAGTTCTTTCAAACTTCTCAGTAAGGAATTCAAATCTGAAAAAGTACGTTCAAGAATAGTTTTGAGATGTCATTCACCATCAGGTGTTGGAGCAGACCCTGGTGACCCTGCCAGACCCCGGCAGAGCAGACCTCGGTGCCGCTGCCTTTTTACCTCCCCGAGACTTAGGCATAGGTCCTCGCCCTAGGGGGAGGAATGTCCTCCTCTGTTGATGATGCCATCTCTCCACCAGTCACCCAGGGCTGCTTGCTGACTCCAGAGCGCCTAGATTCCCCTGAGGTACCTCCTCCACCTCCATCGACGGGTCCTCCTCATGATCCGACCCCAAGTCTGACTCTAGGGTGACGTTACGGCACTCCCCTCGCTCGCCATACTCCGCATATCCCTCTGTAAGGTCCATGTAGGACTCTGCGGATTCCACCTCCAAGTACCTGTCCTCATAAATAGGTAGGTCTCCGTAGTACCCAGCAGGTCCCTGCTCTGTTGTGATCCCATGGAGCGAAGACAGGATGAGTGATGGCCTCACCCTGGTACAGGAAAAGTCCGCGGTGTCCGACTCCGAGGACTGGAAATAGTTATACCAGTCATTATGGTCAGACGTAATCCCGTGTGACTCCTCCACCTCTGCCCCCAGACCACGCTCTTCTGCAGCAGGAGTCAGGAGGGTACCCAAGAGCACGGAGGGATTGCAGGCACTATTTGGGGAAGTGCGTCTTTTCCCCTTCTTCCCCTTCTTCTTGCCCTTCCCAGGCATCCTTCTTTGGTTGGTGTTTCTGTGATGATTCGAGGCTAACAGTATGTGGAGTAGGGGCACGTTCAAACACACATTTTTATTTAACACAGACGACACATCTAACACCGCACACCTCACTAAACACCGTTCAAACACCAACAACACGTACTACAACACAAGAGACATATATACACACACACGAGGATTACACATAATACAGAACAGGTGGACGACACGAAAGGGCGCGGCGACATGGACGAACACACACACGTACACACCAAGACGTTTGAGGAGGGGCGGGGCTGCAACGTGACATAACCAAATCTAATAAGGCACCCTATGCATAGTTTTTTTTTCTTTCTTTAATCACTGTTGTCATCTTTTAAAGGTTAAACAACATTAATAATTTTTACACCATTTAATTGATTAGATACAAAACAATATACCTGCAAGTGCATCAGTGACGTCAAAGTGAACAGGAACTTCTAGACCTCCCGTGGAGCACCAGTACCAGCCAGCATCAGTCTTCTTCAGTCCAGTCATCAACACCGTGAAGGTGCCTTTCCCATCATCACTGATCTGCACTGCTGAATTCTGGGATGTGTTGGTCCTCCCCACTGTGTAGCAGGTCCAGTCTATAGATCTGCACCACTTCTTTGCCTCTTTCTTATATGCAGCGCTGTAGAGACACTGGACACTGACACTGCTCCCCTCCTCTCCACTCACTCTGCTCTTGGTCACAAACACAGCAGGAGCTGGAAACAAAGAAAGGCACTTTTGTATGAATATGTATGGATGAAATATATGCAATATGAGAAATGTCACTAAACTGAATATTCAATATTCATAAAGAATTTGTAATACCTGATTTCACAGTGATATATAGCTGTGTTTTGACATCTGGTTGAAACATTCCTGAAATCTCCACTGCACACCAATATGCTCCAGTGTTTCTCTCCTGTAGATCCCTCACAGTGACAGTAAAGAGACTCTGAGCTGGGTTATCAGTTACTGTCACTTTCTTGTTTGTATTGTTGGCATATGCCATAATCGTGCAGTAATTGAATGCTGTTACACGCTCACAGCACCAGTATTTCTTATGTTGTTTATATTTCAGATGTTGACAGATGCTCCACTCTGAAGAGTTAACTGCCTCTGTGACCAATTCCATTTCTCAGTGCCTGCATATACAACCCAGCACCACTGTTACTGGAACACAAGAATTCTTGTTTC
The DNA here is from genome assembly GCF_041902795.1 of Electrophorus electricus. NCBI lineage: Eukaryota > Metazoa > Chordata > Actinopteri > Gymnotiformes > Gymnotidae > Electrophorus > Electrophorus electricus. The sequence continues at coordinate 44,612 of NW_027658384.1, read as the reverse complement.
TGCTAAGGAATTAAAAAATGCTACATATGAAAAAAAAAACAAAAAAAACTAACAATGTATATATTGTAGTATTGCATAGAAAATAACTTACATCAAATGATGAAAACGAAAATGAAATGCCAATTCATGTTGAATAAAGTGAGAAGCTTATTTGAGAAGCCTCCTCACATCTCTTTAGTCTTGTTGCCACTGTGGTTGAAGCAATCCAAACAGTTCCTGTTTGCTAAGTTTAAAGTCATGCTGTCACAGTGCGCTGGGCGCCCAGCAAGAGGGACAGGCCCACTGTAGTGGTTTGACACACTAATCAGTCCCATTAAATCATCTCAAATATTGAAATCACAATCTTTCATTTTTAACAAAGAAAGTAACATTAATGATTTGATCCCTGAAAGATTTAAATTACAGTCATTTGTTTGAGGATATTGGCAACAAGCACAATCTGAATGATATCAAGACAGACAACTTGGTGAGAATAAATGATACATTTATTAACGCAACTACTCTAAATCACAAACAATAGCATAAACAATCTGTATATTTACAGAAAAACAAGCTAAAATATAGCGAGCATGTGTTTATGTGTGTGAGTGTGTAAAAGGAGAGGAGAGCGAATGCTTTCATGCAGGTCGGTACACGCTCGCGAGAGCGAGAAGGAGGCAGACATGCTATTGTGCCAGCAATAAAATGGTGCAGAATTTAAACAGCAATGTGACTGTATGTTAATGAGCTCAGCTGGCTTGTTCTCACGTGATGTTAGAACAAAGGGTAATGGCAGGTTTACTAACTGAACAATAAGGTCAATGTGTCTGTGCCTATTGAAGTGACATGATGATACCTATGTTTGCTAGTAAAAAGCAAGACATAGAGAGATTGTATGCAAAGAGGAAAAAGAACTTCCAGTCTGTACAAATATTACTTAAGATTATCCAAACAAAATGGTATGTACACCAAGCCCAAATACTTTCAAGAAAGTACTAGGATCTTGATTAAACTTTACTGTTTAATTCAAGCAGTGGCAGCTGTTACTTGAGTTACTTGAGTTATAATCAGAAGGTTGTTGGATCAAGGTCCACTGTTGGGCATCGGAGCAAGGCCCTCAATTGCTCAAGTTGTACTCAGTTGCTTTGGATAAAAGCATCAGCTAAATGTAACCTATATACTTTTGCCCAGATATGCCCGACTATAAACTATGCCCAGATGTAAAAGTCTCACATGTTGATGATTTTTGGTGATTATCTCAGTTGGTCATCCTCACTCAGTTTGTCTACAATTAGGAGGGAATTTCCACCCCTGGTTTCTTGTTGATAAAATGTGACATCGTCAAGGTATGCTGGGAATATGAGTTCCATCCGCAGTTTAACAGGAGGGAACTGACCGCATTTGCAAGCTTGCTTGAAGAAATTTGGTGAACCTGTTGCTGTGGTAATGTTGATCAGATTTCTGTCTGTAAGCGTGTGTGTATGTGTTTCCTTTCTCTAGGTGTATCTCAGAATCCAGATCCGGTGCCAGGTTTCCTCACCTTTTCTGAACTTGACTCTGCTCTGTTCCTCCCCAGGTCTACCTGCCTGCTGGCCACTCCTGGCCACTCCTATATAAAGGCCCCTCCCGAAGGCAGAAGAGGAGGGAGGCAGTGGGGCTGTTGGAGGCAGTGAGGCAGCGGCGGCAGCGGGGGTGGCGGCAGTGGCAGCTAGTTCAGCAGTCGGTTTTGGCTTGTTTGTAATTGTATCATTTGTGTGTATGACCTTCTTTTCCCTGCTTGGACCTCAATTTTCTTTCGCTGGTGTGTGTCTTATTTATTGTTTTGGCCTGGGTCACTTCAGAAGAAATTGCACCAGTGTGTTTATTTGTAACTTCTGTATTATACAACAATACACTAAAAAGAGTCTACCATTTGTGCTTATGTTTCTTTCTGTTACTCTTTAACAGTTGCATGTTCCATTCCTTTAGCCGTTTATCATTCTTTTTCCTTGGTACGGTGCCATAGCCTAGACGGGGTGGTAACAAGACGTTAGTCTAGATTCCACCATCTCTTGGATCAATTAAATGGAGAAATATGATTCTCAGCTGTTTGCTGTTAACTGTCCACATGGTGCTGAGTGAAGAAAGTATCTGAGAGAGAGATGACAAAGCCCCTCTTTTAGGTCTAACCTTGATGGAGGAAAAACCAGGGAGAGAGTAAAGGTCTGTTGATCAGGGTATTTAAGACACCTGAATTCCACCTGCTTTTAGGCACACCCTCTTTCTTCCATTTGATGCAAGTTTGCTCAATGCGGTGATGATGGTGCTGCTATCTGCTGGATTGGCATGGTACCTAAATTTCCCCCCTTGGTCTTCAGGCTGGGGCTGATGTCATAGTCCTGAAGAGCACAAACGGTTATCCATGCAGTCCAGGTTTACTGTAATATCCACTTGCAGGTGATCAATTCCACAAGTCAACTTGTCCATCCGGTTCATAGTGTAATCCTTGAGATGTCCTGACATCATGATTACATATGTGCAGCTCTTTGGTAGTAACCAAGGCTGATTAACCAAACTACCTAAAGCAATGTAAGTGTACTATTGTAAGTCTTAGATTTTCACTTGATTTTAAAATGATGATACAAAGAAAACAAACTGGGTATCACAAATCATTGACAGGATTAAACGGCCTTTTGTTAGAAAGGAGGAAGTACACCAGGCCTGAGAAAAGAGGACATTAGCAAGTGTTAGCATTAGCTTGTGTAGCTGGAGTAAACCCATCATCAGTGTTTAAGATGCTAGATTAAAGGAATGACATTATGTGAAGTAATGTCCCTCCAGAAAGTTGTCCCTTGTGAGATGTAGGAAGATGTGCAATTACAAGGGTTGGTTGAGCCCAGTAAATTTTACTAGGTATGGTGGTTTCGAATACAATTGTCAAACATGGTGTCTCAATCTAAGTCTACCCTGTGATAGACAAGCATTTAAAATTGTACCAAATTACAATTTCTAATGTGGCTATTTGAGGATCTGGATTTCTTATATGCTACTGAAGATTATAAATAGGGTTATTCAATCTATACCAAATTTGCACCATGGAGGAAGCAGAATTGCTTACCTACATTCTATACACATTTGAGATATCTTATATGGATATGGCAAAAAACAGTTTTAATAGTTTTGTAAGAGAGTGCTGGAATGCCTTGCAGGATTCCACCAATATCCTGCCCCTGCTGTGCAGCTAACAAAGATGATAAAGGGTAGAAACCGAAAGGTATGAGAAGGGATGAAAAGTAGTAATGAAGTTTGGAAAGTAATGTCGTTCCTAAATACCCAGTCAGTTAGTTTTAAAGTTAAACATTCAAACATAACATGAAGAGTCAGCCTTCAGAATTAGTTAAAGAGAATAGCTGGTCCCATCCTTTATTGCCGGTTAACCTTAACAAGCATTATTGAGGCACCCTTCGTGAAGGTCTAACTGTCAAACAGAGAACCCATATTTTTATACACTTTTCAGAAGTGGTTATGTATTCACCCCACCTTCCTTTACATATTAGTGTTTGCATTCACCACCATTACATCTGAACCACACAGTAGTCAATATATGCAAACTGCTATTCAATACCCACACCAGTTGGAAGCCATTACCACTACATTCCAAGAGAAGATTTGTATTAGCCTTGTCCTAAAGAAGATTGTTTTTCTATATGGTCCTGAGCCTGGTGGAGAGTTCATATATCTTACCCTGAGGTCCACCAAAAGCCTACGCAGGATCCTTTACTGAAGCCTGAAGCCCTGTATGCAAGTCATTCTGAAAGGACACAGAATCTCTAAACTCCCTTATGTTTTATGTTATTAATCTGTCCAATGCACTGTTAGGCCTCTTTTCCCTGTAAACACGCATGTTATTACCTCAGTAATAACAGGGACCACCTCTTGTAAAGAATTTATTGCATTTGAAAGTATGGAAATGTGGTCAAAGGTGATGCTAGAAACATCTCCCTTTAAAGGTTAGAAAAGGATATGGAAAGGTGGCTACATGCTTAAAAGCTAAAATGTTACATGTAACTAAACTGTGAGAGATGCCTTTATAAAGAACAGTGTGTGAATCTACAGGGGATGCAGTGGCTGATGTGATCGTGCGTCTGCTATGATAGCGAGGCGAGGTTATTATATTGTGGCTTGTATGTAGTTCAAATGAAATTAAGGAATGGTCTGAGATGGCATCCGACTGGGGTAGTCTGACTATGTTCTCCGTGTCCACCGTATGTCAATAGTAAGTCAAGCGCATGTCCATCAGAGTGTGTGGGTTCTCTTATACATTGGATGAAACCAATTGATTCTGATATACAGCTAAAGGCCAATCTCAAAGGGTCTTGGGCATTATCAAGGTGAATATTGAAATCACAAAAAATAATGGCTCTTTCTACAAAAGTGACTAGATTAGAAAGGAAATCTGAAAATTCCTTAATAAATTCTGAGTAGGGCCGTGGTGGCCTATAGATACCAAATAGTGAAACAGGCTGGGTGGGCTTCATATCGCTGGCTACATCATTCATTTTAGAAAAAAAAACAAAATTTCCCCTTTTTTCCTCAATTATCCTGTTATCTTCAATTCCCTGCTCTAGAGCGATTACTCACGTAATACTAGTCAGAGTTTTAGGGTGCCCCAAAAGGGTGCATTAGGTGCATTAAAGTTACTAATAAAGACATCAGAATATTCCCTGTCTTTCAAGTAGAAAATAAATCAGAATACCACAGAAATGTATTTGCTATTAAGTAACCTAGAGCCTTAAAGATTATTTTGGACTTCAGTGGACGTAAGAACAATAGCAGGTAAATAAACTTTATTTATTTATTTATTCCTTAATATGGCATTCTCTAAAATGATGTAAATACATTGAAAATATGCAGTACAAGTGCAGTAAAATAATTCAATGTTGTACTTCTTCTTCTTCAAAGCAGAGCATTGGGTACTTAATACAGTAATGTAAATAATGTGATACAAAAAGTTAATGAAGTACAAATTCATGAAACTCATGCTGCTAGTATGTTAAAAGTTATAAATGTAAATGACAATTAATTATTCATACTGTTGTTGGTGGGGAATTCAGTAGATTGACTGATTTAAACTACTCCCAAAGTATTTGCATAACCTGAAACACACATTCGAGTCATGTGGTTTGGCCTGCCACGTTCAGTGGGAGGGCTGTGTTTGCAACCACACCTGCACCTTGTTCGTCTCAATGTATATAAACCCGTGTTAAAGTGTACAGGGTGTTGGTCATTGTCGGTGTAATGTCTGAATGTAACGTGTTTATGTTAGATGTATTCTTGTGTATTATGTTTGTTTAACTTCATTTGTTTCAGGTCCATGTTTATTGTTTCTAATACGTGAGTGCCGCTGTCATTTATGTTAATAAATGTTCGTCCCAGTCGGTGGAGTCTGTGCGTCCTGCCCCTCGCCCTACGGCACTCGGGCTGCCACACGTAATCACAGTGCATTATTTCTTTATTATATTAAACTTTTGTACTGGTGTTAAAGCAGTCCAAATATTATACATTGATTCATATACTAAGTACTAAAAGTGTTATACATTGATTGATGTACTATACATCAACTTTTTTTATGGCTACTAAATAAAGGTACAACACTGAGCCTGATAAGTATAAACATTTTAAACAGCTTTTTATCATTTAGGTTTTTTTTTTCCTTTTGTGCAAGTCTAAATTAGTCCACTGGGACAATGACACACAAACACTAACACCAACACATCAATGGTCCCTCAATTTAGAGTATTTTTTATTTGAAATGGAGCCCAACTGAGCATGACAACACTGGGATGGAGCAGCGGGTAGGAGAGCCTCATCTTCAGCGTTGCTTGGAGGTGCTCTCCATGGAAGTGATGGCCCAGGGGTGGAAGAATGCCATTCTGGTGGAGAAGGCGGGGTGCCAATGAGACAGGTGTGTCATGCCTGCAGAAGACACTGTCAGAGGCAGATAAGCAGAAGGACAAGGTGAAGTAACATAGCTCAAGGTCCCTACTTAACTGCACCATTTAGAAAGCATGCATAACTTAAAGATAGTTGTGAAAGCCTGAAGGTCTACAACAGGCAGTAATGAACTTTTCTAAACTGGATTTATGGGTTTTACATTGCGCAGAGGCTGAACGATTTTTAATTTCGACCTTTTGACAGTGTGTTTACAGTATTTACTTACTGTAGCCCAGTCCTTGAATGAAGTATTTCAAGGCTTCTGCCAGCTTGCCAGGCTATAAGGTAAGAACAGGACACAATAGATTACACAGTGCATCACTCAGTTTGAATGCAAGAGCATTATTTTAATGGGTAACGACAGACCTGATCAAGCTGTGGTAGACCTCCACAGTCAGCCATCTTCATGAGGGACAACATGAAGGACAATGTTATTCACCACAAGTTCATCACAACGTTCATGATTTATAAGCCCCCAGTGACATATAATGACTTCTGCATTTATAATGAGAGTCAAATAAAAAAAGCAAAACATAACATTTTAAGTATTGCTTTGCTGAGGTTTGAAGGTCACTAACTTTGAGGAGGGTTGTCTTTGAGGGATTCATTTTGGAATTGCAGTCAACCTACGACAGAAAACACAAACATTTGCACGCAGGCTCCCAGGTACATATAGAAGTTTGATTTGAATGCTGGGTTGGATTTTGAATGTTGTTTTTAAACTTCTGCATGTAAAACAAGCTGTACATACCACAGCATCCACCACAGGAGAGTCATCTCCTACCACCAGAAGAGTGTGACACCTACAGCAACAAAACCTTTCAGCCATGTGGTGGCACAGGGGCATTTTACATCAAAAAATAACATGGAATAAGGATAAAAGAGAAACAGTTTCTCACTTACTTTAGAGTCTTTCTACCCAGAGAAGTTCTCTTAATGTTCAGTTTACTTCGGCTGAAAATTGATCAGATCTAATAAGACTGGGAGCTGTTCATATGACAAACAAGTCTAGAAGCAGAGAGCTCAGAAGATTCCATAGAATGCAGATGTCAGTCATACCTGTTGTAGGACTTCATAAAATGCAGAAGGTTGGTCTGGTTAATCCTTTTGCTGATGTTGTGATGGAAGGTCTTTACAAATTCTGCCTTCTTCTTAATCTCCTCCTGCCACGGTGCCATAAAGGAGTCAGTCCAAGACGCAATCAGTCACAAAACATCAAAACTTGATGTGAATATGAATTTAAATGTCTCTTCCTCTATATGCACAGTCTGCACAGGCACTCGAGACAGAAATGTATAATAAAAAGAATATGTAAAAAAAAAAAAAAACATTGTTGACCTTTTGATGGACAATAATGTAGGCATCTGGTTCTTTAGTTACGAAAAGGACACAGTCTAAATTCAGGACAGCTCATTTGGAACACTCATCTTTAGTAATAAGGCATTTAACTTTTAAATATTCTAGTTCAGTGTTTAGTGACCCAGTCCACAGTACACATGAAATGGCCCACATGTTTATTCTAACCCAGCCCAGTACACCTGTACCAGGTGTTCATTTTCCTAATGGCTTGGTTTAGGAGCTAGGATGATGTTGTCAGGAGCTGGGATAGAGGGAAAATGTGGGATGTCAGATGTATCACAAGGACTGGGTTGACAAGTACTGCTCAATAATACATACAATATACATTTCATTTTAGGCGTTATTTCGTACCTGACCGAACAGGTGGGAGATGACAACACTGGGGGGACCAAGGGCCCAGCTGGAAATCTGTGGAAAGTGTGGGTTGATCTTTAGTGGCTGGAGTACACATAAGCTTTGATCAAATACATTACTTTATTAAAAGAGGCTTGACACTTTTCTAAGGATCCCAAAAGAATAAAAATATAGGGTCGATTGTCACCATATGATTGGCATGAAAGGTTAACTGGAAACTGCAGAAAACTAAGAGTAATATGCTGAGAACTATTTGTTATCACATTGAAAGTTATATGGATTCAGTGAACAGCCAAGACACAGGGAACAAGACGGTTTAAATACATGAATTAATAAGAGTTAAACAAGACAGGTGCAAATAATAAGGAGCAAAGAAAATGAAACTAAGCAACGGAACCACAACAAGGAAGTAAAGCAAAACAAAAGACATGAGACAGGGAAACCATAGACATGGACGCTAGGTGGGACCAGCTAAACGACATAATTGTAGAGATACAGGGATCGTGATGTTTAAGCAGGGTGTTAACAGAATGATAATTACTATTGCATTAGACTGTGATACCTTGGATGCTGCCCGGTCTGCCCAGCCCTCTGCCTGAGCATTAATGTTCATCAGGACAAGGCCCTCAACCAAGTCTGGGTACTTCAACTGCAAGACATTTATGCATGAGCAGTCAAAGGGAGATAAACCTTCAGGGCAAAATTACTTACTATATGTCAAACTGTTGTAGTTAAATGAGCAATTAAGAGTCTCCATATTTGGCATTCTTGCACTTTACATTGCACTTAGAAAAAGGTTTGTTTACATGTGCAAGCAGAGGAACAATAGTGAAGTGTCAGTATTCTGGAGAGTTGATGTCTAGCTAGCTTGACAGTGTAATGATTAGGATTATGCTGCAAGTATCAACACTTTGTTACAAAGCAAGAATTTCACCAAGGAGTAATCCTTGTTTGATCATTGTGTTAAAATCTATTGGGAAGAAAGACAGTGCTACAACTCACAGCGAACCGTGTGAGGATGTTTGCTCCTGCTCCAACACCCATTCCAATAACACTCTTAATTCTGTGGAGAGAAAAAAATGTACATAACTTTAAACCATTAAAGCGCAAGGTTTCAGATTAGAACAAGGATTGACAGTTTAATCTCAGAGTAAATGGCTAATCTGGTTCACTCACTTAAAATGCTTGAGCACAATTGGGAGGGTCTCGGAGAGCTTGTCCATTGAGGGATATGTGAATCTACAGGAAAAAATTGCCCTGAGTGAGTTATAATTCTAAGGGACGCCACTGATTCTTCAGGATTTGAACCTGCTAAACCTAGCTATGATGTACTGGGAGCCACAGCCATCAATGTAGCATATGAACGCTAAGAAAAAAGTTCATGAAAGAAACCCTGGTGCATGACAAGCCGGTGCCAGCTAGACATGCTGACAGTCAGGGCCTCCAGATGTTAGTTTAGGTGGGCACCAACACCATGGCATAGAGTCGTCCTGTCTGACTGCCAGGAAGGAGTGGTCTGAGGGCAGACGGAGGGCTATGGAGTAGGTTCTGATAAATATACATTCTGGAAAAAATTGTATGGGGTAGCTGAAGGTCACATTTTAGATTAGATTTAACCTTGGAATGTCTTTCAGCCCCTGAAAGAACATTGTGGCATATGGTGCACTCACGCTCACCCTGCAGGGAAGGTGCTGGCACCCTCATGTTGCCCAGGAGCGTTGACCTGACACACGGCAAAGTGTCGCATGATTTCCTGCATGTCCTCATCATAGAAAAGAACGTCGAAGCAAGTTTTGTCTGCAGACATGCATTCCAGGGTCATTACAACACAATAAATGACGCTTATGCTAAGTTTTAGACTTTAGAGCAATCAGCTACGTGCCACAAGCAACAGTATCAGAGTCTTACGGTTCATTCCGATGTCATGGTAGGTGAGGATGACCGGTCGGTTATCCCTGGGGATACCTGCCATGGTGCAGCATACAGTGCCAAAGGGGGTCTCCACATTGTCCTCCTATAAGACCCAGGTGGAGTATAAAGGTCTAGGTCTAGATGTATAAGAAAAACCTCTAAAAAGAGGTCTGATTCCACTGCAGTGGTTTTGTGTGTCAGGACATTACTCTGTCACACTTAGAACTACTTCTGTGGAATGAGCCTCTTATCACGAGGAATGTCAATCATTTATTTATTATTTATCATTAACCAAGTTAATTTGTTTACAAAAGATCATGTTTGACTCAGAAGACACATGACAGTGCTTGAAAACATGCTTTATAGGTAAAAGCTTTAGCCTATTGAAACATCTGTGAAAAGGTAGTGCTACTTACCACAACTTGACCCCAAAATGCCCCCTTAAAATCCTTCAGACAAAACACAGAGAAAAATAGATTTTGGAGTGGTAACATTTCATTCTGGATGTGAAAAGATCCATCCCATAGACTTTATTCTATTAACAGTACTCAATGTCTGAAAATACAGCCTTATTTTACCGGACACAACGGGTCCATACAAAAGGCATCATCAGATGTTTCTTCATCATCCTCCAATAGAGGGTTATAGAGGGCCTGGGGGTTAAGAAGCAAAAATTCTCAGTACAAAGTTAGATAAAACTTGGTTGTAAGGTAGTATTAAACAAGTATTCTCTTTTTAAAACATTTGCCCAACCTACCCTTTTTGCCATTATCCCAAAAGTTGACGAGCAAATATTCCTCGCTAAATCGATTCCCTGTCTGAATACCGTCTGCATTGCTGGTGCCACTGTAAGGGTCGTTTCCTTTTGGTCACAGAGATTCAGTACAGACTTATTTGGATATTAGGCTGTGCAGTTCCAATTTAGAATATTTGCAGCTCTCCTGTAATAGTAATATTATGACATCACTAAAATACTTTTGAGCAGTTTAATGACAGATTCCCTAAAATCTATATGACAAGAACACCATGCCACTTTTTAATGCTTGATGAAGTATGTTTTGGATGTTACAGCTGTTTTTCTGACAGACCTTCTCTGTTTGAAATGCATCAAAATGATCCCTAAGAGACTAAACATTCCACTGTACCTTGTTCTGTAAAATTCAGTAGTAATCCACCACCTATGGTTAGGTTTAATTCACCCTATTGTCTCCCAACCTTTGAACTGCTGAAGTGTGTCAAGTGAAATAACATATAGATGCTTGCGCTCACCTTTAAAATAGATGTAGTGATGTCATAGCCATTGTGACGTCATAGACATTGTGATGTTACTACAGGGTTGCGCTGACATTTTGGTCATTGGGAAAATAAGTCAAAAGTTTAAAAAATATGTGAAATCCCTATTTTTAGCGGCAGCTGAGTACGTAGCTGAAAGATGGGTACAGTTATATAGACATTTATTACAGTTTTCCAATACAACACGAAGTCCCTCCATGCAGGCACTACATGGGTTTTTGATAAAGATCAAGACATTAACTGTAATACAGAGAGAGGTCGGTAGAGTAGGCAAAACTGTCATCAAGTAAAATTACTGTTACTTTAAAATAATAACTACTGAAGTAGAAGTAAAAGTAGTCATTTAAATGATTACTTAAGTAAAAGTAAGAAAGTATCTGTTACAAGAATACTCAAGTAGCAAGTTACTTCACTGGAACTCATTTAATAGCAGTTTAATGCCATTGAACTGTGTCAAATCAATGTGCCCTATTACCATTGAATTTTTACTATTACAACAGTAATGTAAATAATGTGATACAAAAAGTTAATGAAGTACAAATTCATGAAACTCATGCTGCTAGTATGTTAAAAGTTATAAATGTAAATGACAATTAATTATTCATACTGTTGTTGGTGGGGAATTCAGTAGATTGACTGATTTAAACTACTCCCAAAGTATTTGCATAACCTGAAACACACATTCGAGTCATGTGGTTTGGCCTGCCACGTTCAGTGGGAGGGCTGTGTTTGCAACCACACCTGCACCTTGTTCGTCTCAATGTATATAAACCCGTGCTAAAGTGTACAGGGTGTTGGTCATTGTCGGTGTAATGTCTGAATGTAACGTGTTTATGTTAGATGTATTCTTGTGTATTATGTTTGTTTAACTTCATTTGTTTCAGGTCCATGTTTATTGTTTCTAATACGTGAGTGCCGCTGTCATTTATGTTAATAAATGTTCGTCCCAGTCGGTGGAGTCTGTGCGTCCTGCCCCTCGCCCTACGGCACTCGGGCCGCCACACGTAATCACAGTGCATTATTTCTTTATTATATTAAACTTTTGTACTGGTGTTAAAACAGTCCAAATATTATACATTGATTCATATACTAAGTACTAAAAGTGTTATACATTGATTGATGTACTATACATCAACTTTTTTATGGCTACTAAATAAAGGTACAACACTGAGCCTGATAAGTATAAACATTTTAAACAGCTTTTTATCATTTAGGTTTTTTTTTTTTCCTTTTGTGCAAGTCTAAATTAGTCCACTGGGACAATGACACACAAACACTAACACCAACACATCAATGGTCCCTCAATTTAGAGTATTTTTTATTTGAAATGGAGCCGAACTGAGCATGACAACACTGGGATGGAGCAGCGGGTAGGAGAGCCTCATCTTCAGCGTTGCTTGGAGGTGCTCTCCATAGAAGTGATGGCCCAGGGGTGGAAGAATGCCATTCTGGTGGAGAAGGCGGGGTGCCAATGAGACAGGTGTGTCATGCCTGCAGAAGACACTGTCAGAGGCAGATAAGCAGAAGGACAAGGTGAAGTAACATAGCTCAAGGTCCCTACTTAACTGCACCATTTAGAAAGCATGCATAACTTAAAGATAGTTGTGAAAGCCTGAAGGTCTACAACAGGCAGTAATGAACTTTTCTAAACTGGATTTATGGGTTTTACATTGCGCAGAGGCTGAACGATTTTTAATTTCGACCTTTTGACAGTGTGTTTACAGTATTTACTTACTGTAGCCCAGTCCTTGAATGAAGTATTTCAAGGCTTCTGCCAGCTTGCCAGGCTATAAGGTAAGAACAGGACACAATAGATTACACAGTGCATCACTCAGTTTGAATGCAAGAGCATTATTTTAATGGGTAACGACAGACCTGATCAAGCTGTGGTAGACCTCCACAGTCAGCCATCTTCATGAGGGACAACATGAAGGACAATGTTATTCACCACAAGTTCATCACAACGTTCATGATTTATAAGCCCCCAGTGACATATAATGACTTCTGCATTTATAATGAGAGTCAAATAAAAAAAGCAAAACATAACATTTTAAGTATTGCTTTGCTGAGGTTTGAAGGTCACTAACTTTGAGGAGGGTTGTCTTTGAGGGATTCATTTTGGAATTGCAGTCAACCTACGACAGAAAACACAAACATTTGCACGCAGGCTCCCAGGTACATATAGAAGTTTGATTTGAATGCTGGGTTGGATTTTGAATGTTGTTTTTAAACTTCTGCATGTAAAACAAGCTGTACATACCACAGCATCCACCACAGGAGAGTCATCTCCTACCACCAGAAGAGTGTGACACCTACAGCAACAAAACCTTTCAGCCATGTGGTGGCACAGGGGCATTTTACATCAAAAAATAACATGGAATAAGGATAAAAGAGAAACAGTTTCTCACTTACTTTAGAGTCTTTCTACCCAGAGAAGTTCTCTTAATGTTCAGTTTACTTCGGCTGAAAATTGATCAGATCTAATAAGACTGGGAGCTGTTCATATGACAAACAAGTCTAGAAGCAGAGAGCTCAGAAGATTCCATAGAATGCAGATGTCAGTCATACCTGTTGTAGGACTTCATAAAATGCAGAAGGTTGGTCTGGTTAATCCTTTTGCTGATGTTGTGATGGAAGGTCTTTACAAATTCTGCCTTCTTCTTAATCTCCTCCTGCCACGGTGCCATAAAGGAGTCAGTCCAAGACGCAATCAGTCACAAAACATCAAAACTTGATGTGAATATGAAATTAAATGTCTCTTCCTCTATATGCACAGTCTGCACAGGCACTCGAGACAGAAATGTATAATAAAAAGAATATGTAAAAAAAAAAAAACATTGTTGACCTTTTGATGGACAATAATGTAGGCATCTGGTTCTTTAGTTACGAAAAGGACACAGTCTAAATTCAGGACAGCTCATTTGGAACACTCATCTTTAGTAATAAGGCATTTAACTTTTAAATATTCTAGTTCAGTGTTTAGTGACCCAGTCCACAGTACACATGAAATGGCCCACATGTTTATTCTAACCCAGCCCAGTACACCTGTACCAGGTGTTCATTTTCCTAATGGCTTGGTTTAGGAGCTAGGATGATGTTGTCAGGAGCTGGGATAGAGGGAAAATGTGGGATGTCAGATGTATCACAAGGACTGGGTTGACAAGTACTGCTCAATAATACATACAATATACATTTCATTTTAGGCGTTATTTCGTACCTGACCGAACAGGTGGGAGATGACAACACTGGGGGGACCAAGGGCCCAGCTGGAAATCTGTGGAAAGTGTGGGTTGATCTTTAGTGGCTGGAGTACACATAAGCTTTGATCAAATACATTACTTTATTAAAAGAGGCTTGACACTTTTCTAAGGATCCCAAAAGAATAAAAATATAGGGTCGATTGTCACCATATGATTGGCATGAAAGGTTAACTGGAAACTGCAGAAAACTAAGAGTAATATGCTGAGAACTATTTGTTATCACATTGAAAGTTATATGGATTCAGTGAACAGCCAAGACACAGGGAACAAGACGGTTTAAATACATGAAGTAATAAGACTTAAACAAGACAGGTGCAAATAATAAGGAGCAAAGAAAATGAAACTAAGCAACGGAACCACAACAAGGAAGTAAAGCAAAACAAAAGACATGAGACAGGGAAACCATAGACATGGACGCTAGGTGGGACCAGCTAAACGACATAATTGTAGAGATACAGGGATCGTGATGTTTAAGCAGGGTGTTAACAGAATGATAATTACTATTGCATTAGACTGTGATACCTTGGATGCTGCCCGGTCTGCCCAGCCCTCTGCCTGAGCATTAATGTTCATCAGGACAAGGCCCTCAACCAAGTCTGGGTACTTCAACTGCAAGACATTTATGCATGAGCAGTCAAAGGGAGATAAACCTTCAGGGCAAAATTACTTACTATATGTCAAACTGTTGTAGTTAAATGAGCAATTAAGAGTCTCCATATTTGGCATTCTTGCACTTTACATTGCACTTAGAAAAAGGTTTGTTTACATGTGCAAGCAGAGGAACAATAGTGAAGTGTCAGTATTCTGGAGAGTTGATGTCTAGCTAGCTTGACAGTGTAATGATTAGGATTATGCTGCAAGTATCAACACTTTGTTACAAAGCAAGAATTTCACCAAGGAGTAATCCTTGTTTGATCATTGTGTTAAAATCTATTGGGAAGAAAGACAGTGCTACAACTCACAGCGAACCGTGTGAGGATGTTTGCTCCTGCTCCAACACCCATTCCAATAACACTCTTAATTCTGTGGAGAGAAAAAAATGTACATAACTTTAAACCATTAAAGCGCAAGGTTTCAGATTAGAACAAGGATTGACAGTTTAATCTCAGAGTAAATGGCTAATCTGGTTCACTCACTTAAAATGCTTGAGCACAATTGGGAGGGTCTCGGAGAGCTTGTCCATTGAGGGATATGTGAATCTACAGGAAAAAATTGCCCTGAGTGAGTTATAATTCTAAGGGACGCCACTGATTCTTCAGGATTTGAACCTGCTAAACCTAGCTATGATGTACTGGGAGCCACAGCCATCAATGTAGCATATGAACGCTAAGAAAAAAGTTCATGAAAGAAACCCTGGTGCATGACAAGCCGGTGCCAGCTAGACATGCTGACAGTCAGGGCCTCCAGATGTTAGTTTAGGTGGGCACCAACACCATGGCATAGAGTCGTCCTGTCTGACTGCCAGGAAGGAGTGGTCTGAGGGCAGACGGAGGGCTATGGAGTAGGTTCTGATAAATATACATTCTGGAAAAAATTGTATGGGGTAGCTGAAGGTCACATTTTAGATTAGATTTAACCTTGGAATGTCTTTCAGCCCCTGAAAGAACATTGTGGCATATGGTGCACTCACGCTCACCCTGCAGGGAAGGTGCTGGCACCCTCATGTTGCCCAGGAGCGTTGACCTGACACACGGCAAAGTGTCGCATGATTTCCTGCATGTCCTCATCATAGAAAAGAACGTCGAAGCAAGTTTTGTCTGCAGACATGCATTCCAGGGTCATTACAACACAATAAATGACGCTTATGCTAAGTTTTAGACTTTAGAGCAATCAGCTACGTGCCACAAGCAACAGTATCAGAGTCTTACGGTTCATTCCGATGTCATGGTAGGTGAGGATGACCGGTCGGTTATCCCTGGGGATACCTGCCATGGTGCAGCATACAGTGCCAAAGGGGGTCTCCACATTGTCCTCCTATAAGACCCAGGTGGAGTATAAAGGTCTAGGTCTAGATGTATAAGAAAAACCTCTAAAAAGAGGTCTGATTCCACTGCAGTGGTTTTGTGTGTCAGGACATTACTCTGTCACACTTAGAACTACTTCTGTGGAATGAGCCTCTTATCATGAGGAATGTCAATCATTTATTTATTATTTATCATTAACCAAGTTAATTTGTTTACAAAAGATCATGTTTGACTCAGAAGACACATGACAGTGCTTGAAAACATGCTTTATGGGTAAAAGCTTTAGCCTATTGAAACATCTGTGAAAAGGTAGTGCTACTTACCACAACTTGACCCCAAAATGCCCCCTTAAAATCCTTCAGACAAAACACAGAGAAAAATAGATTTTGGAGTGGTAACATTTCATTCTGGATGTGAAAAGATCCATCCCATAGACTTTATTCTATTAACAGTACTCAATGTCTGAAAATACAGCCTTATCTTACCGGACACAACGGGTCCATACAAAAGGCATCATCAGATGTTTCTTCATCATCCTCCAATAGAGGGTTATAGAGGGCCTGGGGGTTAAGAAGCAAAAATTCTCAGTACAAAGTTAGATAAAACTTGGTTGTAAGGTAGTATTAAACAAGTATTCTCTTTTTAAAACATTTGCCCAACCTACCCTTTTTGCCATTATCCCAAAAGTTGACGAGCAAATATTCCTCGCTAAATCGATTCCCTGTCTGAATACCGTCTGCATTGCTGGTGCCACTGTAAGGGTCGTTTCCTTTTGGTCACAGAGATTCAGTACAGACTTATTTGGATATTAGGCTGTGCAGTTCCAATTTAGAATATTTGCAGCTCTCCTGTAATAGTAATATTATGACATCACTAAAATACTTTTGAGCAGTTTAATGACAGATTCCCTAAAATCTATATGACAAGAACACCATGCCACTTTTTAATGCTTGATGAAGTATGTTTTGGATGTTACAGCTGTTTTTCTGACAGACCTTCTCTGTTTGAAATGCATCAAAATGATCCCTAAGAGACTAAACATTCCACTGTACCTTGTTCTGTAAAATTCAGTAGTAATCCACCACCTATGGTTAGGTTTAATTCACCCTATTGTCTCCCAACCTTTGAACTGCTGAAGTGTGTCAAGTGAAATAACATATAGATGCTTGCGCTCACCTTTAAAATAGATGTAGTGATGTCATAGCCATTGTGACGTCATAGACATTGTGATGTTACTACAGGGTTGCGCTGACATTTTGGTCATTGGGAAAATAAGTCAAAAGTTTAAAAAATATGTGAAATCCCTATTTTTAGCGGCAGCTGAGTACGTAGCTGAAAGATGGGTACAGTTATATAGACATTTATTACAGTTTTCCAATACAACACGAAGTCCCTCCATGCAGGCACTACATGGGTTTTTGATAAAGATCAAGACATTAACTGTAATACAGAGAGAGGTCGGTAGAGTAGGCAAAACTGTCATCAAGTAAAATTACTGTTACTTTAAAATAATAACTACTGAAGTAGAAGTAAAAGTAGTCATTTAAATTATTACTTAAGTAAAAGTAAGAAAGTATCTGTTACAAGAATACTCAAGTAGCAAGTTACTTCACTGGAACTCATTTAATAGCAGTTTAATGCCATTGAACTGTGTCAAATCAATGTGCCCTATTACCATTGAATTTTTACTATTACTATTACAACAGTAATGTAAATAATGTGATACAAATAGTTAATGAAGTACAAATTCATGAAACTCACATGCTACTAGTATGTTAAAAGTTATAAATGTAAATGACAATTAATTATTCATACTGTTGTTGGTGGGGAATTCAGTAGATTGACTGATTTAAACAACTCCCAAAGTATTTGCATAACCTGAAACACACATTATGAAGACTTCCATTAAAATTAAATTTATTTCAAGATTAGACTAGGAATGGAAAGAAGTACAATGTAAGAAAGAATTAAATAGGTCCTCTGAAAAAGCTGAAATTGTCAGTCATGTAAAGCTTTTACAAGATGAAGCATAATGTCATGGAATGTTAGCCTCCCCCGAGTCATGTGGTTTGGCCTGCCACGTTCAGTGGGAGGGCTGTGTTTGTAACCACACCTGCACCTTGTTCGTCTCAATGTATATAAACCCGTGTTAAAGTGTACAGGGTGTTGGTCATTGTCGGTGTAATGTCTGAATGTAATGTGTTTATGTTAGATGTATTCTTGTGTATTATGTTTGTTTAACTTCATTTGTTTCAGGTCCATGTTTATTGTTTCTAATACATGAGTGCCGCTGTCATTTATGTTAATAAATGTTCGTCCCAGTCAGTGGAGTCTGTGCGTCCTGCCCCTCGCCCTACGGCACTCGTGCCGCCACACGTAATCACAGTGCATTATTTCTTTATTATATTAAACTTTTGTACTGGTGTTAAAGCAGTCCAAATATTATACATTGATTCATATACTAAGTACTAAAAGTGTTATACATTGATTGATGTACTATACATATATGAACTGTTTTCTGTATCCTTATGTCTATAAATTAAAAGAATTAAAACATTTAAATGATAAATAAATTACAATAAATGTATAAATGTTCACAAATAAGAAACTACATTGGTCTGCACTTTTCTCCACAGATTCAAGGAACTCATGAAAGTTGGAAGCTATAGAAACACATAATACAGAATTATAGACTGACTGATGTGTGAGCAGAAAGATCACTGTGATGTTCTCATATCTAAAGCACTCAAAGCATTGATGTTATGTAAATGAACTGTGATCTGATTGGTTTAAGGAAATAGATTCACCTACTTTGAAGTTCAAGTTTTTATCAAAAGGTTAGAACTGGTTGACTATACTTTGTCTGTTCTGCAACAGGAAATTTAAACATTTATATCCAAAGTATTACGCGATAGAAATCAGTTCAAGACTACCCGTTATTGACCGCTAGATGGGGGAAGATACGAAGAAATAAATGAGTCCAGATCCTCCTGCCCGACTTTACGGTGAGACTCTGCTTTTACGTCATTAAAACGCTAAAGAAAAAAGGCCGCCATATTGTAGTTCCAAAACGTGAAAAGGTGTCATTTTGTATGCCAAAGAATGAATAAACACCATGCCATGCCTTGAAGACGACGAAATTGCAATCAATTTAGCTAGCCATAAGAATAAGAATAGCTGTTTGATTTACATAATCACAAATATATTGCATGTACATACATCTACATTTCAGTCGATCAAAATGTTTCACGTACTTATAACCGCAACTTTATGTTACAGCGGTCATATCAGATATTTACCAATATAAAACGCAACAGGTGTCGTGTTCTGTAATAGAACATTTTAACATTTATATCCATATTACACTGCATAAATCAATTCAAGACTGTAGAGTCGTCGTACCAAATGACGTAAACTCAATATAAACCGCTGACTTAATTTAATGAACAGTATTAAGATAATGAGTGAGTACAGCGAGTCTTGTCTTACTGATGCCTGTTCTAACTGAACATAGGCAGACTCCTGCATGCTGACTGGTCTAGTCACCAAACACCTGCAGCTATGGCAGCTCGTAGCAGGCAAACAGAACAGTCATTTATTCAAATGATCTACACTGACAACAGTTCTGGAATGTTACCCCTGCCATAGAATTAAAAAGATTCAAGTTCAGCAAATGTTAGCGCATTTGACAATGGGACAGAGACAGAGCAGGACGAAAATCCACCCTCTGCCGACTGAACAAGAGCGGCGGAGGATGAGCAATGACTGGCCCATTAGACCAATCTTGAAGCGGATAGATTTCTGGGCAGAACGTGACCAAAGCTGGAGGTTCCCTGCTCGAAGGCACTAGCAGGCAAACCGAGCATTGCACAGGCCATATTTGAAATTCCCACAATGCTTTTCTCACCGGGCGTATGTCGGGGCAATAACGTTGTCAGTTGGTCCTACCAGACAATTATCAGCATGACGAGAGCCTTTCATATCAATAAATTCTGACAAAACTTTGAAAGCGATAAGCAGTGGTTAGCTCGAAAGTTATTCATAAACAAGCACGTTGAAAATTACGAAGCAAGAGACTTAGATCAGCTGTTGTCTCTATCGATGGTCTGAGTGAACCATGTGTTCTTAGCATGCAGGTATGGTCTAACGCCTTATGTGCTGAGTTGCTGTTTCCATATTTTAAAAATAGAACATTGTTAAACGGCATCTGTAATAGTTAAGGAAAGTGTGTTATAAGTATAAAGTGTTACAGTAAGTGTTTTGGCCCCTGACTGCCATTAGGACAAGCCAAGACAACCGCTCACTACGTTAGCTTATCTACTTGTTAAATCAGCCTGAAATTAAGATACAGATAAAAGTGTTGATTTTTATACTAAGATTTTAACAACTTGAGCCAAAGTATTCAGAATGTAAATGTTTGGTCTAGCAGGTATGGCCCACAACTGATGCAGAGAGTGCATGACATGGCAGAGGGGATTCATGTTGGCAAAATGCCCTCCTACGAATTAGTCCCAAATACTGAAGCAAAAAAGAGGCCGAATTCATCTGATGGAAGTAAGTCTAAAAGGGCTTCTTGATGATGTTACCCTGGTGACTTGCATTCTTTCCAGATGCTCAACAACCACTAAAAGTAGTGCATTGCTAAAAACTACTACTTGTGCTGGAGGTGTTGAAAATATGGTTTCCTTGTCATTGTCAGTTTGATTTTATAAGGTTCTACGTGGGCATCGATAGGAGCTGAAACTGTGCATGTGTTGCCCCTCTGAGGAGATGAGCCAATGAGGAAGATGCCCGTGTTGAAATTTGGCTCTAGACCACGCTTTGAGCTGGTGCACTTTGTCAGCGGTTGAAGTTGCAGCAGCATTGGCGGAGTGGGACGCAATGGGGAGAAGGAGAACGAGAAGGATCTCAGGAGTGAGAAGCTGAACAGCGGCAAGCAGCGGGAGGCTGGAGACAAAGCCTCTCCTCTCCCTTCTCTGACACAAACACAGTCACGTGTTATATACTCACATAATCCAAAATCCAGCATCTTTTATTTGCTGTTAGCTGGCAAAGAGTAATCAGTATAGTCAGATTCCTTTAATGTAAACACTTGGGAAAATTCCTGCCATGATATCACTTTGGACACAGGGAAAATCTGATAGTAAATATTCTGGCAGGGACAGGCCATGACGACTAAGGAAAGTTTATAATGAAGGTTAATTACACCATTCCATAAAATATAGATTCAGTTAAAATGATCAAACTTTTAAGTCATTCACTTTTATTTTTATGTAGTTAACCCTTTCTTACCGAATTAGTACAATGACAGGAGTTCATCAGAAACACTCTCAGTGGCATTTCTGCTTGAATTGGCTTGACTTAGAAATGGTTGGCTAGAAAATTCCTGCCATGAGATCACTTTGGACACAGGGAAGATATGATAGTAAATATTATGACAGGGTGAGGTCATGACTGCTTAGAAAAGTTTATAATGAAGGTCATGAAAGGTCAGTTTTGACTAATTGCAAAAAACGCCATGTAAACATTAGAATGGGAAAGTCAAGTGGTCTGAGCGAAGCGAACTGCGAACGAGGCATGGACCAGACTAACCAGGACCAATATTTTGAAAGGGATCAAAGGAGGATGACATCAAGAATAATTCTGATGATCAAGTGGTGCACAGTCAAGCAAATTGCAGCCAGATACAATGCTGTTGCTCCAACTAACATGTCTGAATGCACAGGTCATCACCTTAGCACATTTGGATGACCTGTTCAGATGATCTGTTCGAGTGTCATTGCTGTCTGAGGCAAACAGAACGGCAAGACTCCAGTGGGCAGAAGAGCAGAAAACTAAACAGTGGAACATCATCTTGTCAGATGTATCCAAAATTCTGTTGCACTATGATGATGGGAGGGTAAGAATTTGGCATAAGCAGCATGAATTAAAGAGTCCTTCCTGTCAGGTGTCAACAGTTCAAGCTGGTAGAGGTGGCATAAAGGTGTGAGGAATGTTTTCTTGGCACACCATGGGTCCTCTGAAATCAGTAGATGTTTGAACAGAAGGGCTTACCTATGTATTGCGACCGAGTGCATCCCTTCATGCAGCTGCTTAAACTATGGCAGAAGGACACTTTCAACAAGACAAGAAACCCTGCCGCAAGGGTTGTATAATCACGGATTTGTTCCAGTATCAAGACAGCAAATTTTCAATGTTTTCCTGGCCTTCACAGTCCCCAGATCTTAATCCTATAGAACATCCCTGGGTAAAGGTATAACAGGCAGTTTAGAACATGTCAGTCCCTCTATGTAATTTGAGAGAAAATATCCTATGAAGATTGGACCAAGATTCCTGCAGAGTATTTTCAGCATATAGTGGAAACTATGCCAGAAAGAATTGCTGCAGTTCTGGAGGCCAAAGAAGGTCCAACATGCTATTAAATGGGTGTACTTAAGCCAGATACACTGTGTCCTATAATAGGATGTTGCTGGAATGTATGTGGATGTTGTTGGAATGGCCGCAGAGTTGCAGCAGCAGTACAGGTAGTCTGTGATCCTTTCCCCGATCCGAGTGAGTTTGCCCTATTACACGGTGTCGAGTTATGATGTGAATGTTTAATTACACAGGATGGATTGTGGGCGACGGAACCGAACAGCCTTCAGGATTCAAATAGAGAAAGGTGAAACTTCTCCAGCCTTTGAGTTAATCACAGGACTATTGCATAGCAATTAGGGATAACAGAACAGCTTTCGGGGGTTTGGGTGGGGTGCCTTATCCGCCCCTTTAACAGAGTAGTCACAGTTCAAATTTCCCTTCTTCCATTGTTTACAAGGCATTATACATGTGGTTTATTTATAGTGCACAGAGTAATATGCAGCGAGTCTGGTCTGTCTGCTTTGGAAGAGAAACATTTGGCCAAAAGAGCAAGACACAGCCAGGAGGATGATTGGTAAGAGCACATCATAATATGCACCTTAAAGCTGTGCTCTACAGCTAGGTCCTGTTCCATGACTGCATATATAAATTTACTACTGACATTGCCATTTATATCTGGCCATTTACAGTGCACTCTTGCTCAATGCAGCACTTGAAGCTGATTTTCCATTGTGTAGTTATTATGTTCAAGAGATGTTTGACCCGGTCAGGTTGACACACTTTAGTGAGGGCAGAAGTATCCTAGAGGACACTACAGACAGTGACGAAGACATCTCAGAGCGCGAGGTGAGAGGTTGAGTTTTTTGTTACTCTTTCTACGACATACTTTTCATGCCAGGTACTATTGTCCAGTTCAGCCAAATTTAATTTACTGCCTTGTATTATCATATATAAATTGCTGAACATCTTATCACTCAGTTTCAAACATCCCCTCAGCTGTTTTAAGCCATTTCGGTTATTCAGAAGTACTGCTAAATGGATGTGGTGGGAAAATGAGAGCACATCAAACACAGACAGCTTTATGCACTGAGTAGTAAAGAGTAAAAGTTTATTGAGTTCTGTCCCCTGTATAACAGAGTAAGAGGACTGACCCGCAGTACGGTCCCCCTCCCCTTATACACAGAACAGAAGAAAGAGAAAAAAAGAAAAACGACTCCTACAGAGTATCTGCTAATTCATGTTTTGGTTAGCCTGAGCGCTGAAGGCTTCTTCTATCTCTATGGTTAGAACGGTATGTGAGCAGCTGGAGTCCCTGACTCACACGCTTATCTGCAGACTGTTATGCTGTGACTATAGAAACATAAAGCAAAGTAAAATAAAGCAAAGTAAATTTCCACAAAATGAAGCAAAGTAAATTTCCACAACATTTCCCCCTTTTATTCTATATCACACATTATCACACATTTATTCAGCAAATAGCACTACGATGTCTTCATGTGGATCACCGGCACCGCCCATCTTGGGGAGCGGAATGTCTTCACAGAGCTGGGGTTGGTCATTGGCATGACTGCTGAGCGCTGGCATGGTGAACACACTAGAAAGACGTCTGACACGCAATGACAAAAAAGGAGGTAAACACAGAAGAAGAAGAAGAATGGGTAGCAGAATGGGCAACGCTACAGCTGCTAGGTTCACTGCCCAACTGCCCAACCAGGCCGTCAGCCAGTCCCAGAATCCACCTGGAACTGTAGGCTGCGGAGTGAAGGCAGATAACACATGATTCATATAATCAGCAATATTAGCGCTGAGATCTGGAATGTAAAAACAGCAGGAAGTGTTAATCATTTTGCACACTCCTCCTTCCTTCATGGTTAGGAGATCTAATACCAATCTATGTTGAAGCACTGCTGCCCTTATCACTTGTTGTTCTATCTTTAAGGCACCTATTGCTGCTAAGGTGTCATTAACTACTTGCAGTAACTGATAAGCTAAGCCATTGATCTTTTGCAGGGCTGCTACTGTGCCACCGCCCAGGAAAAGGGACCAACCAATGGTTTCACCCGGAGTGGTCCATGGGTCCCTCAGAATTCTACCACAATAGTCTGTGCTGGTTATGTCTCTCCTCACCCTGTGCTGCTTGGCATGGGGAAGTGTATACACCTGTGTCCTTGGGCGCACTACAGCTGGATAACAACAACCAATCCGGTTCTGTGGCAATTCACCATAGGCCACCGAACCACAGACCCACATTACATTCCAATATCCCTGCAGGGTTGTCATGGAACAATTCCAGAGGGAACTGCTATTGGAGTCACTGCAAGTGCCGTTGCTGTGCACCTGCACATAGTCGACGCATCTGGACCAGCCTTCCGGCACCTGCTGCTTCATCTGCTATACAAATATCTCACCCTTACTAGCTGCCACATGCAGCATCATTTTCGGTGGTGCGGGGTTAGTGGGACTGGGACAGTTTGAGGTCTGGTTAATAACCTGGCACATAGAGATTGTCATATTCACTTCTCCTACGTCTGCGTTTTTCAGAGGGATTACAGTCCATGGAACACTGGTATGCTGGCACACCAGGCACTCTTGCTCGATATGTTGGGCATGCACAATGACTGACATACACGCTGTATTTTGCTGGCATTTAGCTGCTAATCGTTCTGCCTCAGTGGCGTTGGGACCCTGAAATGGTAACAAGTCTTCTGATAAGTGGTGGGATTCTTCATCCATGTTAATATGCAGTCTATGTTCTGACTGTGTTAGCTGTGTCTGATTTTCTCTATGTGGCAGTGCTACATGTGTCAGTGGCACACAAATGTCAGCCCCCACCCTTTCTATACAGCACAGATAGCTACCATTGGGATTGTTCCAGTTTCCTCGTAACTTTACCTGAATGGCATTTCCATCCCCGGGCGCACTGGCAATAGTAAGATTGACTGTTTAACTTCACTATCAGTTCTGATGTCCCATACATATTTTCTGTTTGCAGAATAATCATAAGAACCAGACGGAACCCTAATGATTTGACTCTGCTTTGTGGTGTTTTCTCTTAGGTGACCTGTAATTGTCTGCTGCACTGGCTTATTGAAGGCTTGATACCATGGGATTTGTTCCTTGTTAGAGGTGCTAAAATAGCCGTTGTTTAACCTGGTCCAATAAGCGGAGGAGGAGGTATCCCAGGTTATACGTTCGGATGTACTCAAGTGGACACTATGCCAGACCCCAAGTATCACAAGCACCAACACACCCATCTTATGGGTTTCTTGACGGTTCCGAGTGTCGAAAGGGTAGGCCTTGCCTTTAACACCCTACTCAACACAGTTCCAACTCAACCAGTACTTTAATATGCTGTCCACGATTCCCCCTTTGCTCACATGGCTACGCCCATGAGCAATTCTGATTAGGCCCTGCACGTATGATTTGGGTAGGCAAGGTTTGCCCGTAGGTGTGTGTGTCCAAGCACCATTGTACACTGTGCAGTCTAGTTATCTCCACCTGGTGCGCTCGGTGGCGGTAGCCCCTGACTGAATCTCCCGTAATGTGGCCTGCGGGGTAGCAGCGGTTTCCTGTATTGCTTGCACAGCGGTTTTAGTTGCAGCTGCCTTTGCTACTCTATCTGCAAAATTATTCCCCTTGCTGATTTGGTCTTCTGTAGTCTTGTGAGCTGCACACTTAACAACTGCAATTGTCTTTGGCAGCAAAATGGCTTCTAGCAAGATGGCGATGTCTAATATATTTACCCGAGCTTGTCAGGAATTGCCTATGTTTCCATATGGCTCCAAAATCATTAACAGTTTTGTCTGCAGCTAGTTTGCATGCTTCCGTCAGTGCTATTAGTTCAGCAGCCTGCGCTGAATAGGAGGATGGTAATACTTCTGTTTTAAGTATTTCATGATCTGTTACTACCGCGTATGCTTCCCAATTGACCCCTGTGTCGTCCCTGCTTGCTGACCCATCCACATAGAGGCATAGGTCTGGGTTACTTATGGCTTCTTCAAAGAGATCAACCCGCGGTATATATACTTCAGCTAAGATTGCTGTGCAGTCTTGTGGATCTCCATCCTCCTCCGTAGGAAGGAGTGTAGCTGGGTTCAGTGTTATACACCTTTTGACAGTTATATTAGGCATATCTAAGAGGGTGGTGTGGTATCTCAGCTACCACTGGGCTGAGAAGTGTGACACTCTTTGGTCCTGCAGTATTCGGTGTACTGCGTGTGGGACTAAAAGAGTAAGATGGGAGTATGCCACTATGGTTTAGGTAGCGAAATTATGGCTTGTGGTCGGTTTTGAGACAGCTTGTGTGTATTTCCCTTAATGATATGCCCCAAGAACGTCACTTCCTCCTTAAAATTCTGTAATTTTGCTCTACTAGGTCAGTTACATGTATGTTACATCTGAAATATTTCCATGAGCTTTTACGCAACATACTAAACAAAGGTTAGGAACAGGCTAAATCAAATCAGGCTAACTCTCAGCAGGTCAAAAGTACTTCAGACTGCAAACTATGATCTTGTAT
The DNA here is from genome assembly GCF_041902795.1 of Electrophorus electricus. NCBI lineage: Eukaryota > Metazoa > Chordata > Actinopteri > Gymnotiformes > Gymnotidae > Electrophorus > Electrophorus electricus. The sequence goes on along the minus strand of NW_027658384.1, from coordinate 17,643 downwards.
TTTATCAAATTTTATCATAATTGTAACGCAGGGAGGATTGGCAGGATACAAAAGAGGAGCCATGATGCATACAACGATGTTTATTTAGAGACATGGAAGACAACGTAGCAATAAGGCTATCGTGGGATCAAACACTGACAACGTTAACGTTTACACAAAGAACTTATATACGCAAACAATAACAACATAACGAAGGGCAGGCGTGAAACACAAGGGAGCGTGGCCACACGGATGAACACACACACACACACACACACAAGCAAACGCACACGGGGAGACGTTTGGGGGGAGGGGCCGTACCGTGACAAGAATATGTTCACACATGCTCTCTCTCTCTCTCTCTCTCTCTCTCTCTCTCTCTCTCTCTCTCTCTCTCTCTCTCTCTCTCTCTCCCCATCCTTTCAGCCTTTGGGTTTCAATAATACCCCCAGGGCAGACAGAGCCACTATTCAAGCAATGTAATATTCTGTAATATTCTGCTCTGGCTCCTCCTACCTCTGCAATGACATCCTCAGCTTTTATTTCAGTGGGTGTTGCATAGCCACTCATAAATATAAGTATGCCCCTGCCTGAGCTCCTGAAATTACTACAGCCTATTAAAAAAAAAACCTAATGAGTGAGCTTTTACGTAACATACTAAACAAAGGTTAAGAACAAGCTAAATCAAATCAGGCTAACTCTCAGCAGGTCAGAAGTACTTCAGACTGCAAACCATGACCTAGTATTTTGTCAAACATGTTTGTTATTACATTATCAGTGACTTAGCCTTGTTAAAGTAGATGAGGGCTTGTGGTCGTGAGAGAGTGACAATAAGCAGCAGCATAACCTTGTAGAGCAGCACCTGCTCCGAGTTACGCATACGCACCAACGGGTCCGTGCATCTCTGACTACAGGTGAACAAACCGGTACAGTGCGCTGGCGTAAGTGCCATTAACCACTCTAAACTGGAGTTTTCAGTGTATATACGTGGAGGAAGGACAAGTAGTTAAAGAGCATTTCGTCTCCACATGTGTTGTGGTTGCTGGCGGTACTGGTCAGCGCAGGGCACGTGTGTCAAAGCTGGACATACTCCTGTCCATTGATCTGGCAATGCAAAACAGAGAGACTGAGCTGCAACAGAGTTCCAGAGTTTTAACAAGAATTTTGACTTATTGACAACTCGCATATAAGAACAAAGTGAAAGATTTAAGATCATGCTTTTATGTTTCCAGAAGATTAACTCACCTGCCTTTCAGAGACGTGCAGAGCGGAACTTTCAAAAAGCTTATCAACGTGACGAGAATGCGAGGTTTAGGTTCATCTATAGTGTTACAGTAACAATGTGAAATATGGATATTGAGGTCAGCATCACTTAAGAGTGTATGTGTGAAACATCCTTGTCACCATAAATGTTGTGTTGTTACAAAATTAAGCAGTCCATCCAGTTTCATTTACCTGATTTATTAGCAGCCTGTGCCCACGGTCTGACTCAAGTATTTTTATTTTAATTTCCTCCATGTTGTTTATAATAGGCCTACAGTAAGAAATCCTTTTAAAGGTGATCGCCATTTCTCCCATTGTATACTGTTGAAGCATACGAGTTTTTATTCACTGAGAGATATGTCATTTATGGGGATTAGGTACAGCGCGTTTTATTCAGGACATTCACGACGATATATGGGCTAAATGGGATTGTAAAATAACTAGCTAGCTAGCCATGTATTTAGACAGAACCTGAATTGTGTTACATGGGGATTTTTATCCCATGTTTTTAAGGCTGCGTTATGTACAGCCTAGCATAAATAAATATGCAAGAATGCAGAGCACAAATAGTCCATAGTTTATTTTCCCTTCTATATAAGCCCGCAGGTTCATAGGTGACTAGCTTTTATAATTTCATTTGTAATTTGTGCATAATGGTGGAAACTTCAAAGAACAATATGGAAAAAAAGGAGGGTTGTTTACATAATTGCCCTTGAAAAAGTTTATAAGAATTAAACTCTTGTGTACCCCTCCGACATTCTCCGGAGGGTCCCTCAAAAGCATGTTTATATTTAAGTTGCAATAAAGGACGGGACCAGAAATTCTCTTCAACTAATTCTGATATCAAGTGGAAACAAGTTGTCAGGTTCTGGTCCGCACCGAACCAGGAACGCAGACACAGACACGTACACACATATCCGCACAAATCACCCACGACGACCACTGCTCGGTTCACAATCACACACTTATCAACCATCACGATCACCTGCTTCTAATTAACTCTCTCCCTATTTAAACCCCTCATGTACCATCCTCCAGTGTTTCCCATTTAACATACTGTGGACTAAAGCTGAGCCTGTCTTCATGAGCTTCCACACAGCTGTTTTTAAAACTTTTTGGCAGTGCTTTGTGTGACTAATATCCTGCCTTTTTATCCCTCACTCATGTCTTGTTCAGGTGTCAATATGTCACATAACTAAATTAGTGTTCTATTATTTTCTTAGTTTGTACAAGAAGTACAAATATGTAGCTATCTAACATTTATAATGTGTATTGTTTCTTATTTTGTTAACATTAAAATGTAAAACCAAGTGAAAACATTTAAATGTAAAAACAGGTTTGACACTGCTTTGGATCTAGTGAAAATACTAGAAGCTGTCAACACCATGACCTGAGCAGTCTGCATTTAACACAGAGAGAGCCAGAGACGATGTACGACAACAATCAAAGGTATTCAGATCTTAAGGGAATCCTTTTACTTAGTCTTCAATTATGCACTCCATAGATGTCATGAGGGACAGCCTCACAAGAAAGGAGGCCTGGTGCATGGCATGCAGTGGTGCCTATCATGCGAACACAGAGAGAGACAGAGACAAGGTAGCAGACAGCAACCAATGGTGTTCAACTGCTGTCAGGTCTTTCTCAGTAAACTTCAGAGAATGAAGTACAGGGCAAGCACTTGAACATGCACATGTTCTTCCCTGGATACAGACACTTTGCTTCAAAGACAGTTGCCTCACAGGTTTGTTCCAAAATGACTTCCCTTGTCACTTATTCCCTTATGCAACAGGAATCGAAAAGAAAGGTGTGAGCAAGTACACCCTCCACTGACAAGCTCCTGTTGTTTAAGTGTAAATGGATTTTGTGACTTGAACAAGTCTGCTCCTTCTCTCATCCAATATAGAAATTGCTCACCGAACTACAATGAGTGAACAAGGTCTAATGAACTTGCTGTGAGAATGATCTCAGTAATTAACTCAAAAAGGATAGGCTCAGAAGTGATGATTTTTTTTTAAAGTAGGAAGGATTTTGATATTTCAAGCTTGCCAGCAGAACTAGCTAGCCTAACCTGGGGTGACAGCCAATGCACAGCATCACAGCTGGGGGAAACGGATGTGAAATGTCAATTTAATCGGCAAGGCTCAAGGCAACAGGGTCCTGTCCCTTGACTTAGGTTGATCTAGAGGTATTTCAAGAAACTTCTCAAGCGCACTTTAGTGGCAAAGAACAATATTTTCACTTGAACAGGGACCACAGATTAAAAGTCTGATGCTCTACTGACTGAGCTATTCAGGAGAGAAGCAATATCAGAAACATTACAAGTGCAATGTACATGTATGCAAAGAAAATTGAGTTCATGTGTATCGCATTAAGATGTCAATCTGCCTATGGAACATAACACCTCTTACGAGGCTCGATTTTTGCTCTCAAGCTGCTATGGTTTTGTCATGTTGTCTAAGAGAAGAGGCTTTGGTCGGTGGAGTGAGTCTTTGATAACTAAGATTGTAACTAAGATTGAAACTGCTCACCGCACTACATCGAGTACACAAGGTGTAATGAACTGGCTATGAGAATGATCTCAGTAAGTAACTCAAAAAGGATAGGCTCATCATGATGCATTAGCTAACAGTCGGCACGCATACACAAGTGTGAATGTTCAACATTCATTCAAGCATCTCGAGGTCACAGTCTGTAGTGTGTACAAAAGGAATCTAAAGAAAAGGTTTGAGCAAGTGCATCCTCCACTGATGAGATATAACTTTAGACTCTAATTGTAACATTAGAAAAAAGATGTACATACAGTCCATTTGTTTAAAATGTTCTTTGATGTGAAGCTCATATTATTTTGCCCCCACTTACTCAGAACTTGATTGTTGGAAGAATACAACAGGGGAACTTTCAGTTGTACTTCACATGACTGACACTGTGTAGACTTTAACTAATGTACAGTTGTGTAGCTTTAGAGTTGTGTACAATTAGAGCAAGTGACCTAAGCAACATGTATTGCATACACAGTTTGCCTTAACAAACCTATCACTTCAGAATATTTGTTATAGATACATGTAATGCTTCAGCATTGCTACTAGTTCTAATACACTCAAACTAGTGCACCAGAGTGGGTGACGGTAATGGTACTGTTAGAAGCAAACCTATATGACTGGGGTTGGGCTTCCACACACTGTCCCTTTCTCCCAATTCACAGAGCGGAAACGACTAGTTTTCAGCCTGTTTTTTTTTTTTTTTTACACAACCAATTTCCAACCTCTATAGATATCGCTTGGAATTCAACAGGCACCTGTTGCTACTGCACCTTTAAGACGGATGTAAGATAAATGAGCTCCTTTATGATTGGCTGCCCTGTATTGTGCTTCATTCAAAAGGTACTCAGAGCTGAAATGCCTGAGGAAGGCAATTTAAGTGGGTGTGCTAAACCTCTATAGGCTGAATAGGCAGAGATAGGTAAATAAAGTGTTCTTGTGACATTAGAAATACAAATTTCAAAAGGGGCATTTTTGGCATCTTAACTGACATAGTTAAGAATTTTAACATTTAAAATATATATATTAAAAGGAGAATGTTACTTATTTCACTCTGACTGTAAAACAGTGCATATTGTGTTAAATGGGATTTCCATCCCATGTTTTTAAGGCTGCCTTATGTATAAATAAATATGCAAGAATGCAGAGCATGAATAGGTCGGTCTTCCATTCTGTATCACATACCTACCCTTGATAACACCGTGGTAACTGGAAAAAAAAACAACCCTTTTTACTCAGTTGTCACTACTTCCAATAGACTTCACGCTAATCTCATAGAAGTCCACCCCTTTCCATGTCCTCCGGAAACAGCACTTCCGTTGTGTTGTGACAGGATTTGTTCCTGAAGTTGTATGCGTTTTCTAAATTTGCACCGCATTTCTAAAGTGTGTTACCACTTTGATGAATATGCTTTGTGTATTTGCAGCACGATGGGTTTTCCAGGACACCGTAATTTATGCATGTTTAATTCCATCTTTTATTCATGTACTAAGCCCAACTCTATAGGCTAATATTTATAAAACCGAGATAACCATAGAAACGTCTTCATCTGTGCTTGATACTTTCACGGAAAAACGGAACTGCTGCTTGTCAAGCTTGTTTCATCAGGTTTTATATCATCGTCATGACGTGTTTGAATTGATCCCAGGCATATGCAGTCCTCATCAAAATCCATTCAAGTCCTAGGCTGTGAGTAAGGTAGCTAGCTATGTTCTCTCTCTGGTCACAGTTGGCAAATAAATTATGCATATAGATTGTGGGGAAAACACTTTAGCACGTGTCCTCCAAAGAAGTGTCTTAATATGAGTTATCTAGCTAGTTCCAATGTCAACTGTAATCATAACACTGGGTTTCTCTCTGTGCTCAGGTGTCTTATTCGCATGCCAGTAACATGTTAGCGATATTGCAGTAGTGTGAATTTTTATGTTGCCCGTGATGAAAGGTGACAGGAAACAAAAATCCAAACATTTTTTTTGTTCAGGTCTTTTTAACGGTCATAACCGACACATATTTATCTAACAAAAAAATCAGGTTCCTCTAAATGTGTGGAAGAACTACTGTGTATATTTTTGTTTCCAGTGGCCTGAGTACCTAAAATATGTCACCATTTTAGGAAGCAGGAAAGCAGGGCTGCTTACAAACATGACATTAGTAAATTATTTTTGGGATATTTTCATTTATGATTTTCCCCTTTTTGTTGTTTGTTTGCTTTTTTACTTTCATTTTTTGTAGGGACTGTGATATATATTTTGTTATTTGAATGCATAATATAGCTTTGGGGCTCCCACAGACACTTGTGTATATAAACATATTAGGGGAGATTTTTTCATTGATTTGTATATGTTTGTGAAGGAATGCACATAGTTCTCATGTTTGACCCACTTTAAAGATATTTTTTGACTTGTATCAGAAAGGAATACAAGCATTTATTCATATCAACATTTTCCTTGCAGCGTCATTTCAAAGATGATGCAACAGAATAGTTTTGCTTATCTATTCTGTACTTTGTTTATTGACAGGTAATTCCACCCTCAACTTTTTAGGGTGCCTCCCCATAATTGCTCAGCTCTTCTGTGAAATAAAAGCAGGATTGGTTTGTATATCACATTGGTGTAGGTCATTTTCACCTGTTATATGAAGAACATTCTAATGGCTTTGGGGGAGACAAACCAAATTAGTCCTTTATAATTGTAATTATATATTACTTTGATTCATTAGAAGTTTGTGATTATTCCTGTTATTCATCAACTTAGGTACCGTGATTTACTGGGGTAGGTCAAATTAAAAGATAATTGCCTGCTTATATTAGGTAAAGAAAGTTTTTTATGTCATAGTTTTCACTTACTATGATTGGGACAATACATCTTTTACATGAGGATGGATTTTATCAAAGCTTATATGGATCTGTATGCCATGCATAGGACGCTTATGCTTTATTTAGTTCACTAAATACAAGCAGTTCATTTTTGTTTTAAATGTTGATGTTCCACCTGCTCCATCAGACCCTCTGCTTTGACACTATGTCCACCTGATGTACATCAGTAAGCACAGCCTATAACAAGGTATGTCTTAGCCACTTGTAATCTTCTAAGCATTAACTTTCACAACATTTTTATGACAATGTTAGTCTTTATAGTTTCCATAACTAGGTGCTTAACTGAAATCAGCTCCAGTGTTTCATGTTGATGTCTTTCATTTTTCATACATAGTCATGTATATATTTGTGACATGCTACATTTGTTACTGTTTTCACTTGAACAAGGAAAATCATACTCAAAACAGATATATAAGTGGACAGTCAGGGTGAAATAAGTAACATTCTCCTTTTAATGTTATATTTAAAAAAAATATTAAAGGTCTTAAGTATGTCAGTGTTTTAGTTAGTCTTTTGGCCAATGTTTTTTTTAAAAAGAGATAAGAAGATACCAGAACAAAATAGAAAAGCAAATAATAGAGGGAGATGGCATGGGATGGAGGGATGGAGGGATGATAAAAGACAGGGGTAGTAACGGATAATTTATTCTATTCTCTCAGCTATTCTCTTTAACTAATTCTGAAGTCTGCATCTTTATTTTCTATTTGAATGTTAACTTTACGACTAGCTGATTGGGGTTTAGGAACGACACTAGCGTTGATTTTGATTCTCGCCACAGTTCTAGTAATAAGCAGTGTTACAACTCTACATGCAAAGTCACTGAACAGTTGACTGTTAATTCTGTAGTAAGCATAATGCAAAAAATACAACAACATATTTTGTTGTGATTGAAAAAATTACGTCCTAAATACATGCGTTGTAAATACATTGACATTAGTATTTTTAATTAATTTCTAACATTCAGAGACATTCAGAGGTGTTTCTATTAGGCCCAGAGTCAGCTAGGTCTCCACTCTCTAATTACTCAATGAACCTCAATGGTTTCCCAATCACATCTTCTCTAACAGTTAAAGATCTTGGAGTTATGGATCCCAGTCTCTCGTTCGAAGCTCACGTAAATAAATAATGTTTCTAGGACCCCCTTTCTCCACCTTAGAAACATTTCAAAGATTAGGAACATGCTCTCCACACATAATGCAGAAAAGGTAGTCCATGCATTTGATACTTCAATATTGGACTACTGTAATCCCTTACTATCTAGCTGTGCTATTAAGTGCCTAAAGTGCCTAGCGAGTTCAAAATGCAGCAGCCATAGTTCTTAATAGAGCTAGAAAATTTGATCACATCAATCATATCTTAGCTACTTTACTTTGGCTCCCAGTAAAATTTCGTATTGATTATAAACTACTTTTAATAATTCCAAATGTGCATTAGACTTTACAGTAACCTAAGACAACCCTTTTGCATGAAGGGAACTGGTAACTATGCTCACACTCCATAATGTGCAAAAGATATTTAAAGTGTAGGACAGTCGAAGCATTATGTGTGCGTGATGTTATTAACGTGACAGTAAAAGCTTACCATTTTTAAATGGGGGCTGATCGACTTTCCACTTATGCAAGACTTATGTCAAGAGTACATGTCAAAAATTAGAGACGAAATGAGGTGCTAAATGCCGCAATTAGGCATACAGCAGTCAAAGGCAATTTGGAAACACACTTAGAAAACAAAGATCATGATCTTTGATCATGATCAAACTTTCAAAAAGCTTATCAACGTGACGAGAATGTGAGGTTTAGGTTCATCTATAGTGTTACAGTATCAATGTGAAATATGGATATCGAGGTCAGCATCACGTAAGAATGTATATGTCTGAAACATCTTCGTCGCCATAAATGTTGTGTTGTTACATAATTAAGCAGTCCATCCAGTTTCATTTACTTGATTTATTAGCAACCTGTGTCCACTGTCTAACTCAAGTATTTTTATTTTTATTTCCTCCATGTTGTTTATAATAGGCCTACAGTAAGAAATCATTTTAAAGGTGATCGCCATTTCTCCCACTGTACACTGTTGAAGCATACAAGTTTTTATTCAGTGAGAGATATGTCCTTTATGGGTGACATGCTACATTTGTTACTGTTTTCACTTGAACAAGGAAAATCATACTCAAAACAGATATATAAGTGGACAGTCAGGGTGAAATAAGTAACATTCTCCTTTTAATGTTATATTTTTAAAAAATATTAAAGGTCCTAAGTATGTCAGTGTTTTAGTTAGTCTTTTGGCCAATGTTTTTTTTAAAAAGAGATAAGAAGATACCAGAAAAAAATAGAAAAGCAAATAATAGAGGGAGATGGCATGGGATGGAGGGATGGAGGGATGATAAAAGACAGGGGTAGTAACAGATAATTTATTCTATTCTCTCAGCTATTCTCTTTAACTAATTCTGAAGTCTGTATCTTTATTTTCTATTTGAATGTTAACTTTACGACTAGCTGATTGGGGATTTAGGAACGACACTAGCGTTGATTTTGATTCTAGCCACAGTTCTAGTAATAAGCAGTGTTACAACTCTGCATGCAAAGTCACTGAACAGTTGACTGTTAATTCTGTAGTAAGCATAATGCAAAAAATACCTAGCATAAATAAATACGCAAGAATGCAGAGCACGAATAGTCGTTGCTTACAATCACTAGACAATCACTAGCAACTACATTTGCTAATCATTTTCTCTTTAAGGTTGGTATAAATTGAAAACTATTGCAGAGGTGACGTGTGATGTCATAATGCAGCCGCATCAATTATGCAATTATGATGTAGTCAAAGAACAGATTTTTCAAATGAACAATTTCTGTGAACCATTTTTAGTCTACAGATCACAGATAACGGTTACACTTGGATTTTCAAAACTAAATTTATTATGGGTCAGTCCGGTAGTTACGACTGCAATCCAAGACGCAAGGAACCTGTTCTTTCTGACAAGTATGAAAAGGAAAAGCATGGGATATTTGGTAAATATAGGAAAAAGAAGAACGAAAAGACACGAGCCCAGATCCCTGCCAGAATATTCACGCAGCTTGTGCTATTGTTCACTTGCTGTTGTCGGAAGGGTGTTAAGAGAAGGAACACTACCTCAGTGGATGACTTCTTTAAGGGTAAGTTCTGACCACAGCCACCACTTGGATGAACTGTGTGTGTGTGTGTGTGTGTCTGAGAGAGAGAGATCTACGTAGAAGTGTTCTAAGTATCTATACAACGCTAATAAGACATTTTCTGTTACTTTTTAAACAGATACTAGACCAAAGTATTTACTGAAGAATGACTTGCCTACTGAGAGAACTGAATCAGCCATGGTAAGTAAAGTAGAACCAAGACAAATGATTTAAAGCCATACTGAGGCAAGGGACAAAAGCCACAAAAAATGGAAAAATAGCTATGGTGAAGAAGTGATGCTAATTTAATGCTTGTACTTAAGTACACTGAAATGTCTTTGAATATAAATTACAAATGCATTTCAACAAATGTTGGAGAAATTAATTAAAAACACTAATGTCAATTTATTTAGAATATATTTAGGACACATACATTTAGCATATGCAATCTTTGTCAATTACAGGAAAAAAAAAATTGTTGGTGGGTTTTTTGTTTGTTTGTTTTACATTCTCCTTAATATAGAATTAACAGTCGACTGTTCGGTGACTTTGCATGCTGAGTTGTAACACTGATTATTAGTATAATTGTGGCTAGAATCAAAATCAACACTAGCTAAAATGACTGAATGCATTGGAATTTATTATTCCAATAGCACAATTTGAATGGGTCTACGGTACCTTAGTGTGTCAGGTCCTGTTATTTCTGTTGAACATTTGATATTTGGGGGCACATTTTTACATCATTAGGCCTGCAGGCTATGTGATAACGGCTATGCGATAAAAATTGTATTTGTTTCCTTTCCAGTCCAATACAAACTATAAATTCCAAATGCATTAAAATGTAATTAAAGTCATATTTCAATTTAATGTATTTAAATACTGTTCAACAATATTTCTACTTATATCTACAGGTGGAACTGAAGTCTTTCAAAAAGATAGAACCTCCAGATATGAATTTCAAGATGATGCTTCCTGAAAAGACTCCTTTGAATCAGATTTATGATCACAATGACTGGGATGAATGTATTGAGGACCCGGAAGCCATGTTTGCTAGAGTGAGAAAGTCTGCAGTGGAGCAGAGCAATCCTAACACTTGTTTTCCATAAATTCTCACAATGCTATGAACTATACATTTCAAGTAGATGTAATTAAATATTGCTTAACACTGTTTCTCTTCATAGCTGGAACTGAAACTGAATTCTTTCATAAAGATGCAATATGATTTCTGTGAACATGATATGGACCAACTGATTGAGGAGATGGAATCCACAGTTGTTAGAGTGAGAAAGTTTGCAATGCAGCAGAGCAATCCTAACACTTGTTTTCCATGAATACTAACAATGCAATTAAATATGCATTTCAAGTAGATGTAATTAAATATTGCTCAACACGGTTTTTGTGTCTGCAGGTATTAGACGCCGTACTTGCTAGGGAGGATATGGCTGCATAACCTCTGACGACAGCAATAAACAGCATTAAAAATACTCTGACATTTTTCAGTCTAATCTCTGCCTATGTTGTCTGCAACACAGTCAATTAAACCATGGATAGTAATTATATCTTTTTTTTTTTGTCTCACAAACATTCTGAATGTAACATTTCCTAGAGCTTTTAAGATACAATCACCATACTTGGCACCCACACTATTTTTTCCCTTGATGTCCACTTACATCTATGTGGCTTAATAATCACAATTCATTTTTACACAACCAATTTCCAACCTCTATAGATATCGCTCGGAATTCAACAGACACCTGTTGCTACTGCACCTTTAAGACGGATGTAAGATAAATGAGCTCCTTTATGATTGGCTGCCCTGTATTGTGCTTCATTCAAAAGGTACTCAGAGCTGAAATGCCTGAGAAAGGCAATTTAAGTGGGTGTGCTAAACCTCTATAGGCTGACTAGGCAGAGATAGGTCAATAAAGTGTTCTTGTGACATTAGAAATACAAATTTCAATATGGGGGCATTTTTGCAGCTAACTAAAACACTGACCTAGTTAAGAATTTTAACATTTAAAATAAATAAATATATAATATATATTAAAAGGTGAATGTTACTTATTTCACTCTGAATGTAAAACAGTCCATATTGTGTTAAATGGGATTTCCATCCCATGTTTTTAAGGCTGCCTTATGTATAAATAAATAAGCAAGAATGCAGAGCATGAATAGGTCAGTCTTCCATTCTGTATCACATACCTACCTTTGATAACACCGTGGTAACTGGAAAAAAAACAACCCTTTTTATTCAGTTGTCACTACTTCCAATAGACTTCACGCTAATCTCATAGAAGTCCACCCCTTTCCGTGTCCTCCGGAAACAGCAATTCCGTTGTGTTGTGACAGGATTTGTTCCTGAAGTTGTATGCGTTTTCTAAATTTGCACCGCATTTCTAAAGTGTGTTACCACTTTGATGAATATGCTTTGTGTATTTGCAGCACGATGGGTTTTCCAGGACACCGTAATTTATGCATGTTTAATTCCATCTTTTATTCACGTACTAAGCCCAACTCTATAGGCTAATATTTATAAAACCGAGATAACCATAGAAACGTCTTCATCTGTGCTTGATACTTTCACGGAAAAACGGAACTGCTGCTTGTCAAGCTTGTTTCATCAGGTTTTATATCATCGTCATGACGTGTTTGAATTGATCCCAGGCATATGCAGTCCTCATCAAAATCCATTCATGTCCTAGGCTGTGAGTAAGCTATGTTCTCTCTCTGGTCACAGTTGGCAAATAAATTGTGCATATAGATTGTGGGGAAAACACTTTAGCACGTGTTCTCCAAAGAAGTGTCTTAATATGAGCTATCTAGCTAGTTCCAATGTCAACTGTAATCATAACACTGGGTTTCTCTCTGTGCTCAGGTGTCTTATTCGCATGCCAGTAACATGTTAGCGATATTGCAGTAGTGTGAATTTTTATGTTGCCCGTGATGAAAGGTGACAGCGAATAAAAATCCAAACATTTTTTTTGTTCAGGTCTTTTTAACGGTCATAACCCACACATATTTATCTAACAAAAAAATCAGGTTCCCTAAACTATCCCACATGTCATACTGAAGGAAAAAAAATCACTTGTTGCTAAGAGATAGTAGAAGCACAGTAATCCGCTACCTGTAAAAATAACTGAACGTTACAACTCTGGCTTTGAATACATTCTTATGGATTCTATTTACAGTGTGGTTATACAATAAAATAAGTTGTACATTAAAATAATTGTAATTATTTACAGGTGCACACGTTTGCCAGAGCGCAAGACTAATTGCGTCTTAAAGTAACAATGCTTATAGATGTATGTCTAGAGAAATTAGGGCGCAAATGTAAATTTGTAGCCAGTTATCTATGATAAAACGTAACCTGTCATATTTGGAACATTTCTCCTTACCACAGGGCGAGACAGTGAGGATTTTAGGAAAAAACATTACGCTACCTGAATTTACCAAACTATACTGCGGAAGTTAAAGAATCTTAACGTTTGAAACGCTTACACACACACACACGTAAATAATATTTATTTTCAAGAGGGTGACAACGTATGAGAACTGAGAACTTGCATCAGTAATGACGAAATAATACATATTCATAACATCTAAGAGTCAAAACTCCGTTTTAAAACAAAACAATGAGGTGCGCTGTATCGCGAATATCAGTTAAAGGACCTGTAAAAACCATATTTGATATTTTACTTAATTCTCTAATCGAGTAGATCACAGATTCGAACAGGATGGGCTGTGTTTGCTCGTGTATGAAGGTATGTATGTTTTTTCCTACACTTTGGGAACGATTTTAAATACGATAATCTGAAAAGGATTAAGATTTATTGTGCATGTCACGGAACGCTTCCACTGGTCACGTGGTATGGCCCGCCGCGTGCACTGGGAGTTCTTCGTTGACTGTCTCGTGTGTAACCTTGCCTATGTTGTTCAGCACACACCTGCATCGGTTTACTCGTCATGTTTGTATGTATTTAAACCCTTGTTAGTGTGTGCCTTATTGTCAGTCGTTGATCATGTTCACGGTCACAGTTTGTGTTATACGTGAGTGCCGGTGTCTGTATCGTATGTTAATAATCGTTAATAAACGTCTCCGTGGAGCGAGTCTGTACGTCCTGTTCCTTGACCAGCGGCACTCGGGCCGTTACAGTGCGTAACTAATTAGCATTTTCCTGTAAAAAAAATAGCGCAAATGCAGATGATTAAAAAGTTTTGTTTTGTTTTTTTTAAATCAAAATGAGATTATTGTAAGAATACCGAGATATCGCTAAGTCGCGATAATACTGCATATACAAATCAATACGTTTCTACAATGCTTTTCTACAGAAAAAGAAGAAGGAGAAAACGAATAGAAGTTGGTGGAGACACATAATCTCATCCTCCAAAGTGTCTGACTCCTGCGTGGCATTAGACGGTCACGCCGCGAATGTGACCACCTCCACTTCTTGCCCCTCTTCCTCTGAGGGGTCCCTGATCTTCAGTACTGCTTCTTCCTTTTCACCTGTGGACATATCCCACAATGCCTCTTCTACCCAGTCGTGCCTTCCTGGTCAAGCCTCCTCCTCCTCCTCATATGAGTCGCTCAGGACTACAGCAGTGATTGTTCCTGGTTAGAGCTCAGCAGATTTGATCATGTTGTTCAAATGCATAGTCTGTTTTTGGTTAAGGACATTTACTCCAAGTTTCTGTTCTCTATACAGAGGCTGCAGATAAAGATGTGGACTCCGTGTGCATTGAGAGGTGGGTACATTATCAAAATTCATCTTCGTGGCAGAGAAAAGTGTGGCATGGTGGTTACCCAATGGCACTGCCATTGTAACTTCCTTATGGCATAAAACGAGAAAAAACATCATTGTATTTTTCATTCTTCACACCTTTATCTGTCTAAGGGTTGTTATGTGAACATTTTGTGCATAACTGGCCACTCTGTATTCATCTCTCCCTTCTTTTCTGTCTCTCAGGTTTCCGGCTGTTCTGATGCAGGCAGACACTCGTGTTCAGCCGCGGAATTTATTGCGACAGCTGCTGCACGTCCTCAGGAGTAAAAGGATGCGTCAGATTGGTCAGGGTGAGGGCCAAGGCCACACCCCCATCCATTCCGCTGTCGAACACCTCAACATTCGGCAGCTCGGGTAAAGACGAGAATACACACCGCGTTTTACTACACAGCCTATTAAGAGTAGATGATTTTACAGTTTACACAGGTGAAGCTCAGTCTTTTTCTCCTATACAAATACAAACATATTGTAATTAAATGAACAGTAAGTCATTTAGCAGTTCTTCTTCACATTATGAAACAGCCATTATACTGACATGTAGTGGCCTGGATGTTTCAGAGCTTCTGCACTAAATCTATTTTTAACATGGATGACCTGTTAGGTTTCCCAACATTGGGAACAGCTGCTATATGAACGCCACTCTGCAGTGCCTACTGAGTATCTCCTGCTTCTGGAGACCCATCAGAGCTCAGTCATCCTGCTTGACGGATCCTTCTAGTTGCCAGATGCTCAGGTACCCGTTCAGAACCAGAGGCTTCACATGGGTCTAAATGAACTGTTTAATCATGAGTGCTTAAGGAGGTGCTGTGATGCTCAGAGATATAAACCACTTGGTCTCCCTGTTGCTGTGTGTAGATGTTTTTCAGATCTGCAGCAGGCCCAACTCACCACTCGCAGCACAAAGCAGAAGGTGCAGCTCCTGGGAGCCCTGCTTGAGTGTGTTTCAGCCCGCTGCCCTGCATTCGAAGAGGACTATGAACAGGTCCAGCTAAATGGCCCCCTCAGCCATTCAGAACACATCAGAACCTCACGCAGTACCCTGCAGGAACTGCACACGGCCACCTTTGTTTTCTCACCGTGCTGCTGTTGAAGTCCAGGAGCAAATCCTCCTCTGATGTTCTCCTGTGCTGTCCTCCACAGGATGCTCATGAGTTCCTGATGCTCTGCTTACTGCAGCTGAAAGAGGAGGGAGAGAGACTCAGGGCCTCTTTCTTCTCTTACATCTGCCCTGTGGCAAACTTTGAGTTTCATATCAAGTCTGTGCTCACATGTACCAGGTAATTAGGTATCACTGTTGCATATCTCCTTTGTGTTAATGGACTGGTCTTAACCAGTCTTAACATGTTTGTTTAAAGTACATTTTCTCACCGAGAGTAGGCGCTTTCTCCGGACATCTCTGTTTAAAGTGTTCATGAAAGTTTCATAACATACATAACTTAAATATGAACATTTAAAATGCTCACAAGTTCAGCTTGTATTCATCACATAGCTTTCAAATCTCAGAGTGTGTGTGAGTTTGGGAAAACATAACAGACATGGACTGAGCATTCGAAATGTTTTCTGCTCTGATGCTTCACATTAGATAAGATGTTATCTACTTGTAAAACTGAGCAAATTAGCATGTGATAACTCACACACTGTATAAGGGATGCAGGAGATTATTTCTGTGCAAATGTTGTAACATTTCTGTTCTCCATTTTGTGAAAGCTGTGGAAAGCAGAGCTGCAGAGTGGATGTCTACAACCACCTCTCTGTAAATCTGAGCCCTGCTACGACCGACAGCCTACACACTTACTTTAAGGTTGGTCACCTCACACACCCTCTTTGGATAAGGCTTCATTACTGTGTTGTAAAGGAGAGAATACAGTTATGACATGCTACCATTTTGATTTTATCACTCTCAATGAAAGGGTCTCTTTCTTTTTTCAGCCAACACTACTGGAGCGTTTTTGTGAGTGTGAAGCAGGCTGCGAGGCAACTGAAGAGGTGGAGTTTTTCACACTGCCACGGTGAGTCTCGTCTGACGTAGATGACCTTAAAGAATGAGTTTTAAACCAGTCCAACACACACACCCTCCTCCACTCACACACACTTCCAGTCCTTAAGTCACTTTTCCTCTTGGAACAGTATTTTCGTCCTCCACCTTAAGCGGTTTGACATGCTGGGCCAAAAGCTCTCAGACGTGATGGACGTCCCGTCCGAGCTGGATCTCTCTGCCCTTCCTGGGGTGGCTTCTCTCAGGCAGCAGTCGAGGTGAGCTCGTACCATCAACCCGTGCCCACATACTTCTCTGTCCACCCATTCCCATTTAGCTACAAAATGCCGACTGAATGGCTTTGTGGTTTGTCCTCAGTGGAGCAGCGGGAACCCAGGACAAACCGCAAGAAATGCAAAATGATAAACTGGGGGAAAACTCCAGTCCCCAGCCAGGTAGAGTTGTGCCATTTTCTTACAGTGGAGTGATAATACGGCTGTGTATAAGTATCTGCCATAATGACTAAGTTCTTTTAACCCATCAGTAGTAAATGAGAGAGGAGAAGGACAGGGAGCTAGAGGACAGCAAGTAAGCCTACCGGTGAGGAGAGAGAGAGACCAAAAAGAAGAGAGATACAGGCTGAGAGAGACACAGAGACAGAATGAGAGAGAATGAAAGAGGCCTGTTAATACAGAGATGGCGTTCGATCCGTGATGCGTTTTCAGTTAATCGTATGAAAAAAAAGATGTATTTGTTTGTTGCAGGAATGTGCACCCACTGGCACCTACAGACTCCAGGCGGTGGTTTCTCATTTAGGTGACAGCATGGACCATGGTGAGTAATCTGACATTATTTATACACGTGCAGTAGAAACTATTAAATGACTAAGGACCACCGACTACTCCGACAGGCCACTATATCAGTGACACAGCTGAGGGAGAAGGACAGAGCTGGTTGTCATTCAGTGACTTAAAAGTATCAAGAAGCACTGAGCCAGCCATCC
The DNA here is from genome assembly GCF_041902795.1 of Electrophorus electricus. Classification (NCBI taxonomy): domain Eukaryota; kingdom Metazoa; phylum Chordata; class Actinopteri; order Gymnotiformes; family Gymnotidae; genus Electrophorus; species Electrophorus electricus. Next base: position 75 of record NW_027658384.1, on the reverse strand, counting down.
TAAAGAGCAGGACAAAAACAGCCTACCTGATTTTCTACGTGCACAGGTAGAATCTCACCTTTCAGACTTGGGAAT